>NC_134647.1:69569019-69907819 GCF_030463565.1 Pelecanus crispus | reverse complement strand
GCAGATCTTTAAGGACACCTTCCATGGAGCACAAGAGCTATCAGAACCCAAGTGTAAAAAATCAGGCAAGGAAGGGAAGAGACCACCATGGCTGAGTTGAGACCTGCTGGTCAAACTAAAGAGTAAGAGGGAACTGCACAGGCAGTGGAAGCAGGGACAGGTGTCCTGGGGGGAATACAGGGAAACAGCCCGGTTGTGTAAGGAGGAGGTCAGGAAGGCCAAGGCAAGGATGGAGCTGAATTTGGCAAGGGACATAAAGAATAACAAGAAGGGCTTCTACAGGTATATCAACCAGAAAAGGAAGGTTAAAAAGAGTGTACCCCCCTTGATGAACAAGAAAGGCGAACTTGTATCAACGGACGAGGAGAAGGCTGAGGTACTCAACTTCTTTGCCTCGGTCTTCACTGGCAACTTCTCTCCTCACCCCTCCTGAATCGATGGACCAAAAGATGGGGACCAGGGGGGTAAAGCCCCTCCCACTGTAAGGGAAGATCAGGTTCGAGACCACCTGAAGAACCTCAATATACACAAGTCTATGGGACCTGATGAGATGCATCCGAGAGTCCTGAGGGAATTGGCTGATGTAGTTGCCAAGCCACTCTCCATGATATTTGAAAAGTCATGGCAGTCCGGTGAAGTGCCTGCTGACTGGAAAAAGGGGAATGTTGTGCCCATTTTTAAAAAGGGAAGAAAGGAGGACCCTGGGAACTGTCGACCTGTCAGCCTCACCTCTGTGCCTGGGAAGATCATGGAACAGATCCTCCTAGAAGATATGCTTAAGCACATGGAGGACAGGGAGGTGATTCAAGACAGCCAGCACGGATTCACCTAGGGCAAGTCCTGCCTGACCAACCTAGTGGCTTTCTATGAAGGAATAACTGCATCAGTGGACAAGGGAAAAGCAGTGGATGTCATCTACTTGGATTTCTGTAAAGCGTTCGACACAGTCCCCCACAACATCCTTCTCTCTAAATTGGAGAGATATGGATTTGATGGGTGGACTGTTCAGTGGATAAGGAATTGGCTGGATGGTCGCATTCAGAGAGTCGTGGTCAATGGCTCGATGTCCACATGGAGACTGGTGACAAGTGGGGTCCCTCAGGGGTCCATACTGGGACCGGTGCTATTTAACATCTTCATCAATGACACAGACAGTGGGATCGAGTGCACCCTCAGCAAGTTTGCAGATGACACCAAGCTGAGTGGTGCGGTTGACACATCAGGAGGACGAGATGTCATCCAGAGGGACCTGGACAAGCTGGAGAGGTGGGCCTGTGTGAACCTCATGAGGTTCAACAAGGCCAAGTGCAAGGTCCTGTACCTGGGACGGGGCAACCCCCGGTATCAGTACAGGTTGGGGGATGAAGAGATTGAGAGCAGCCCTGCAGACAAGGACTTGAGGGTACTGGTGGATGAAAAGCTGGACATGAGCCGGCAATGGGCGCTTGCAGCCCAGAAAGCCAACCGTATCCTGGGCTGCATCAAAAGAAGTGTGGCCAGCAGGTCGAGGGAGGTGATTCTGCCCCTCTACTCTGCTCTGGTGAGACCTCATCTGGAGTACTGCATCCAGCTCTGGGGCCCTCAGCACAAGAAGGACATGGACCTGCTGGAGCGGGTCCGGAAGAGGGCCACAAAAATGATCCGAGGGCTGGAACACCTCTCCTATGAGGCCAGGCTGAGAAAGTTGGGCTTGTTCAGCCTAGAGAAGGGAAGGCTGTGAGGAGACCTTATTGCGACCTTCCAATACATAAAGGGGGCCTACAGGAAAGATGGGGAGAATCTTTTTAACAAGGCCTGTTGTGACAGGACAAGGAATAACGGATTTAAACTAAAGAAGAATAGATTTAGACTAGACATTAGAAAGAAGTTTTTGACAATGAGGGTGGTCAAGCACTGGAACAGGTTGCCCAGAGAGGCGGTGGAGGCCCCATCCCTGGCAACATTCAAGGTCAGGTTGGATGGGGCTCTGAGCAACCTGATCTGGTTAAAGCTGTCCCTGCTCATGGCAGGGGTGTTGGGCTAGATGACCTCTAAAGGTTCCTTCCAACCCAAAGCATTCTATGATTCTATGAAACTAACAGTATTCCTGCTCACAAGCGTTTAGAAAAGGAAAATTTTATGTGAAGAGATTTCAGTCTATGACTTGTTTGCAAGCTGTCAGCTTCATGCTATTTGCCATTCTTGGGATGCAATTAGTCATCAGCATCACTTGGCTTCCTGATAAAGTGACTAAGATTAAAAACAAAACCAAAAAGAGTAACAAATAGAACAACTAATGAGCAATAAAAGCACATCCAGAAGCCAATATCATTGCATTCATTAGAACACTGATACCAAAGAACAATTGCTTTGCTCCAAATTGACATAATCACACTCTTCGTAAGGAGGGCAAACAGCAAAAAATATTTTTTCATTTTTTTTCCTTACACAAAAGCAATTCTTCAAGATGTGTTTCCATCCCTAACCATAAAAATGGACTTACAGATCATTTGAGAAGGCCAGATTTGTTCAATTAAATATTCTACAAGAAGAAATGACTAAAGAAATTATCAAAACCATTTGGTGACCTCAAGTTGTGCAATATTTACACAGCATAAATATGACAACTTTATTTTAACCTTGTTTCCAAAGAACACCAGGCTTACAGGATCCTGCTGTCCCTTTGTGCATAAGCTTTTGTTTTTATGATCTCCCCTGAAATATTCTGAACCCATGGGCAAATTTCAAAACTATTAGACAGAAGCAGAGCTGTCTCCAAGACAGTCCTTTCTTATATATTTTATGAAAACAGATGGCTGGATAGAGACTCACCGATCTCTCCTGCGGAAAGAAAAGTTGCAGGGTGAGCCTTATTAGGGACATCAGAGACCCATAAAGATAATGTGAACACCCTAATTAACAGAAATGTCTCAGCTACAGTTCAAACTTTATTAGACTGCTGGGAATCCAAGCAAATGACCTAAAACCATAGGAAACCAAGCTTCATTAATGTCTCTGCTCATGGAAAGTGTAAGTGTTTGAGGATCAGAGATTAAAGTCCAAATAGCTCCATGTGAACAGACCTTTAGTTTAGGTAGTTAATTCCCCTAGCCTGGGATCTCACTTACTCTGTGCATCTACTGCATCTAACACAACTAAGCCCTACCTAGCGGTCCCCTCTTGAGACCTCTCCTTGTCATGTGTGTTACTATCCTAACACCGTGCAACCTTGGCTGAACTACGTAAGAATTTAGTGTTCTCATGGGCAGTACACCAGCACTTATTTCACATAAGATATTAAGGCCATCCTGCAAACTGAGGCTTGTTTTGTGTTTTGGGTTTTTTTTTTCTTTTCTTTTTTTTTTTTTTTTTTTAAAGAAAAGACAGTTCAAGGCAAAACTGTGAGCTTTTCTGGAAGGGGAAAAAGTGGATTCCTCCAGCCATCTTCAACCTTCAGCAAAACCCAACATACACTAGTAAAAGCTGCTCTTTCATTATTTAACTTTTTAATATTTTATGTTCTAGTATTTTATTTCCTGTGCCCACGCACAACACTAAAGGAGTTTAAAAGAAATAGAATTGTTACTTGTGGCCCATGGTTTGAAGCTCAGAGTTTAACACATGCTATTAGGGTCCACAGAAGAACAGGATGAAATTCCAGGAGATCACATTGATCAATCTAATGGTCTCTTCTGGCCTTAAAAGTTTTGAGGCTATCTCCTGGCTTTTTTTTAATTGACCAAAACAATGTTTCAAATATTTATAACTATCTAAACATTATCCATTTTTCTCCGTTTATAAAAAAAGCAAGTTAATGTAGGAACAAGGAAATTAATCCTGGATTCTACTAAAATATCAAGGGGAATTTTACCAAATGTCAGTCTCCTCAAGCTGCGTGTATTTATTTAAAACATTTTGGTTAACAGCAGACTGAGGGGGCAACTTTCAGGCTAGAAGTTTTGCAAATATTTTAAGTAGAGTTTTAATTGACCCAGTTTGACATTAAAAGCACTTTTTAAACTCTTGATATTGTTAGCCATTTAAGATAAGTGGCAATAAATACAGATTAATTGTAACACATGAAATGAAATCCTCGAGCTGTGGTGGGCCGGTGAAAAGGCCCTTTGTGTGCCGTGGAGGTGGAAGATCATGTGTTAGGGTTAGGCTAACAGAATACCCCGTCAAGCTCAGCGAGGTTTTTGGTAGCTCACGCTGTGACCAACTGCAAAGACAACAAACTTTGGGCAAAGGCAAGGGGGGTGATTGGCAGGTATTAAGAAAAACAAAAATGCTAGGAGGAAGGGCTCCCTTTTGACAGGAGCACTGTGCAGAACATAAGTTAAAGGCAAGCCAACAGTGGAGCTTTTATTGTGTGGGAGACGATTGAACTGGGAATGTAAATTCAGGAAGACAACTTGTAAGATGCTGGTGTTTCAGAGAGATGCTGAACAAATACTACAGACTCATTGAGTGGCCGAACAGGGGAAACTGTCTGGTGAGTCTCTCCATAATACTAAAAAAACAGAACACCACCCCCCACTCCCTGCACCTTTCTATTTTTCTCCATGTCTTGCATTCAAAAATACAAGTTACATCAGAAAGTGTCCTGGTTTCGGCTAAACCACGACAGAAAGCTATTTCAAAGGGTCTCCAGGTCTGAATCACTCCTCATTGACAGCACTTACACATTTGGCTTGGTTGCTGCTTTAAGAGAACAGTGAGAAAATCAGACACATGGTATGTCAAAACAATTTTTTGATTTTGACTGCTTGCTTCTTCCCTTGCAAAAGGGATAAAAGTCCGTGATGAACATAAACAAGAGCCTGCTCTCTCGTCAGTGGTTGTTTCCTTTGCACAGCTCCAGGCAGGTCAGGCTTGCGAATGACTGCGCTCGCACCAAAGTGGCCTTCTCTCCCTACAGCCTAGAGGTGAGGAAAGAGGGAAATGCTTTACACTTCTGCATGTCTGAATCCATCTCTTCTGTGCAATCACAAAGATGGACAGTTTGCTCTGAGCGCTGTGGTTCACAGTGGGATCTGAATGGTGAACAAAATGGTTGGCCAACCTTGGGCTTCAACCGTATCAAACAATAGGATGCAGAAGTTGCACACTGCTACAGGGATTTACAGCTCTCCTCCTCCCACAACAATGAAACCTGTCCCCAGATGAGTTTTCCAGAGCTGGTGGCAGAGGGCTTTCTTTTGCCCTAGAGTCCATGCCAAGGTACTCTCCAAGGCATGATGGAAAGCACTCCTGTGTCAGTCTTTGCTTGCAATTTTTCCTGAGGACTAATAAGGCTCCTCCATTGGCAGCAATGCAAAACATTGCTCAGAGAGCTCTTAGTACGCTGAGCAGCTTGCTCAAGGTCAGGTAGAGGTAAGGACAAAACACCCTGAATTCTTGACTCCTGCTCTCAGGGTTGAATTAATCCCACTCATCTGAAAGTCAGGCATCTGTTGAAGGCCAGTCTTCTAGGTTCCCTCTGTAGTCAGTGGAAAGATGTCTCCAGAGAGCAATTCCTTCCATCTTAAAATATGCATCTGAGATAAGTGGGAGGATTTGTCCTCTGAGGGTTTGAGAGGAACCTGATGATCTTACACAGAAGATGCACTGTACTTTTGGACACCTAGAGTTCAAGAGGGAGAGTCCCACCCTAACAGTTATCACTGTTACCAAGATACTAGATACATAATTTTCAATCACCAGAAAAAAAAAAAAAAATAGAATTAAGAACTAACTCTGGCTTGGCTTTTCTGATCCCCATCTGTATTTTGCTCTGGAAAGGTTTCAAGTACTGTCCTCATCACAATGTTTTCTGAGCATCTTCTCCAACTGCTAAGTGACAACCATCCCCTTGTCTGATAAGCTGATGCTGCAAAACCACCTTCCTCCAGGTCGTGCTTTACTCTTTCCTTTGTTTCTTAATTTTGTTCCTCATTGCCAGTGAGCTGTTTTGGCTCTCAAAGGAATGACCTTCAGTCTGGGGAAAGTGTTCCTGAACTCTGCACACAGGAATGCTGCCCCGGGCTGCCTCCTGGACTCATAAGAATTTCTGATGCTCTTTTCACCCCTTGGCTACTTAAGAACATTTTTGGGCATGGTTGATAGCACACTTGACCAATTAGCAGTAGTGAGACTGCACAGTTTGAGTGCTCACGATTCATTAGGCTTATAGAGAGTTCCTGGAGCCATGCCTCGGTCACATTTACAAACCTGCTCCTTGATACTGCTCTGGCCTTGAGAATGAACACCTCATTAGCGGGCAGCCCAGAGGTAACATGTGGCTCCTCAGATACTCTAGGTAATAACTAATTACTCTAAACATCATTGTTCCATTCAAACCATGCCACGACTGATATATGGACTACACACCACATCCTCCTGCATGCAGAGGAACCAATAAAGTACAGCTGCCTATGGAGATGTGTCTCACCTCCCTCTCCCATTGGGATTTTCTGAGATCTAATAAAAGCTGAGCTCATGCTGTGCTCTTTCAGCGGATGAGCACTATAGCTTTCTTTTTCTTCTATCTAATCACTTATTTTCATGAAGCATGCAAGAACTTATTATCTTGGAGACTCTAGCCATCTGTGAAGTTTGGTTATAATGAGCCAACAGATGAAAAATTTACGAGGGGGAAAGACATAGTCACACACACCTATATACACACACGCATACTCACAAACACCGTGATTGCTTAAGCCTCATTTCCTTAGGAAACCAGATTAAAAATAGCATTAATATCAATAATGAAGTCTTTATTTCTTTGGCAGATTTCTGTTCCTTTTAAACAAATCCTCCCACTGAGAGGTACTAAAAAATTTTCAACTGGAACCAGACCAGATTGCTAAGTGATAAGAACCTCACAGCAGTTTCACTGTACCTCAAACACCTCAAGGAAAAACGCAAAGTGAATGTGAATTCTGTATAAATACTGAAAACTGGTGCTGAATTTCATACTGAGTTAACCCAGTGGTGGCATTTGATTTTTCTCTCCAGTTACCTTCAGTGTATAAATAAAATTTTTAAAAGTTTGCAAACCTCACTATTTATGGTATTTCCCATAATAAAGTACAGGAAAATACTAAAAATACTCAAGTTATTTATTTTAGATACGAGTCACATAGGTTTCAGTCCTGCAACACTACTTCTTGAAAATGATGGAGATTTCACTTTTCTACCAGGGATAGATTCAAAACTGAGCTCCACCAAAATGTTGTGTTTAGATTAAAAAGGTGCTTGGAAGTTTTCTGGGAGAATAATTTTCTGTTGATGAATAACAGTTTATCAAAACCAAAGCATTGGATATGTCTCATTGAGTATCTTTTGAAAAACAGAAGTTCCAAGACTGATTCATCTGGCTTTTTGCTTATTCACTTGCCTCCTCTTTCCCACTGCCTGCCTGGAAGTCGATAGGAATAAAGCCTGGTAGTTCTGAAACCCTATTTTACTATTTTTCAGTTCACAACTCTTTAGCAAACTGGTCTACCAAGAGCTAGACCGCTGGGGCTACTTCCAAGCCAGCCACCTTTGGGCTTCCAGCAGCCACAGCTCTGGAGCTTCTACAAAACGCAGCACCCCAGTACCAGTGCACAAGTGTTCTCCATTTTTGCTAAAAATTCCCATATTTTCAAATTTTGTTAGTAATCTTTTTAGAAACCAATTTGAAACAGCAACATTCTCTACAGATTGGAGTTGCTTCTCACTCCCCATCAGTCAAGTCCAGGCTCAGGGTTTCATTAGGTCTATTGCACAGACCAGAAAGGGAGACGAGATTCAGGCATGAACCCAAACTTTTTTCAATTTCAAATGGCAGCTTAGATATTGGACTTGGGTTTGAGCCCAGTCTTAGTTGCCACCAGAGCAATTTTGTCCAACAGACCTCTGCTGCTTTCTACAGGCCTCTATAAAATTGCTGAACAGTGGCAGAGTTTGTGTTTTGAATGTCTACGAGAGGTGAATAACTAAAGTTTATGACATCTCTTCATGCTGGCTGGAGTTCTAATTATTTCCCTTCTGCCTCTCTAAGTAATTCTATCTTCACTTTACATTTCTGATATTTAAATATTTTTTTTGGGCACAGGTATATCACACACATGTTTTCTTTTCCTTGACAAGTCTCTTCTGATCTACCAGAGAAAATAACAATGGAACTGGGATTTAATAGGCTTATAAAGAGGGTATTGATGTTTTCCAGTAATGTGAAAGTAGCAGCCTAGATTAAAGAACTGGAATGACAAATAAATGCTGTCTTACCCAGGTGCGCACACCAGTCACCTTGATGTCAGTTGCAGAACTACCATTAATTCAGTGAGAATAGGATCTGTTCCCAAATCCATAAATCCTTTCTCAGTGAGTTTGCTCTGATGGTATTCCTGGCATAACCAGGACCAAGAAAACCTGGAACTCTCACAAGAACGCCCAGTTTAATGAGATTTCCAGTCCCAGTTTCCATACCACTAAAAATCCTCAAGAAATCCACATAATTTACAGCCAGGCTTTTTAAGGCTTTCAGTTTCACCTCTACTTTTGCAAAACAACTAACTCTAGCCAGCAGCCATGCCCTATCTTTCCAGTCCATCAAGGAGGTCACTGGTTCTTCTCCATACACTGTCCTCCCACAGCTTGGCCCTAAAACTGGTCAGAAATGGCTTGAACCTGTAGGAGACCAACAACATGAGCAGTACAAACTGGTTCCTTGCTCTACTAAGTTCCCTTTCAGCTCCTGCTCTAATAGCCTGAGGCTCTGACAGGGCAGCTGTGATGGTCTAGGATGCCTTGGCACATCCTTGCTCCTCCACTGGAGGTAAGCACCCAGGCAGGAGGGGCAGCAGAAAGAAACATGAACCCATGTCAACCCCATCAACTTGCATTAACATGAAACACTACTGAAGGATTTGTGCTAGCATACCAGGCTCTGAATTTAAGGAAATTGAGTAGCCAAATTCCCTTCTGCTCTGGGACAACATGCAGCAGTGACTGAAGTACACTCAGGTGTGGAGACATCTTAATCACTGCAGGTTAGCACACAAAGGTACTCGCTGACACAAGATATCCTTGGATCCTTTGCAATCTGTATCCTGTTTGCCTTTTCACATGAACATCCCACAGAAACCTCAGTGTTAGAGGAACACTGCCAGTCTTTGGGTTTTCCACATTGCCCTTTTAAAATCTTCCCAATAGCACTGTTAAAGCTGGTTGGGAATTTTCTGATGAGACAGTTTTGGGACAGAAAGTGATGAATTGTCTGGCATCCATATACTGATTTCAACACCCTTGTTATGAAATCTAGAGCTATATGGGACCTCTGCCTCATCTCCTGAGAGCTTGCAGGGTGGCCTATGGATCCACAGCAAGTTCTTGCATGTGTGTGTCGGTGAAAGAGTATTTCATCCCATGTTTAAGCCCATTCCTGTTCAGCAGAGTGCTTAACCCTGGGTGTAAGTCTCTCATGATTCTTTACAGTTCTGAAAAGAGAAAGTTTCCTGAATTATGTCTACATTTTTACATCTCAAAAGTTGAAGAGAAACACAGCAAGGGCATAGCCAAAATCTCTATATTATAGGACAGGAGGGGCCAATATAACTTTCTTTTCTTTGAGAACAGGCAGGCAGAATTAGAGTTATACAGTAGAACTTGGCACAGGCATAATAATAAATATGATATGAAAATGTCAGGGACCCAGAGGAGCTGACATTAATGTATGCATTTCTTTAAACCAAAATCCTACTGTGTACAGGCAACTTTCCCCATTCATCATGGGACAAATGACACCAGAGATGGTAAACGTATACACTGCAGTTTGCAAGGCCCATTTTACTTGCTTTTAGCATTTACTTGAATACCTGCAGCAAGCAAACATAAAGGCCTGGATCTGGGGCTGTACCCTGCTTCAGTGGAGCAACAATGAAAGCAATGGTGAGAAGTGGCCAGGCAGGACTTCCTGCTGAGCACAATGAATTCTCCACTGAACCAAAGGGTCCACGAAAAAAAGCAAAGCGCAAGCCCAATTACATGAATCTGTTCTTTCACTTGCTATGTCTCTTGCCTTCCTTGGTTGGTACAGGTGACAGCAGCTTCAAGACAGCTCTCACCACTGCATATGCTATACTGTGTTTCTACGAGTTATATCTTGTTATACAACAGCAGTTTTTTCTTAAATCAGAGTTACAGGGATCAGCGTTCAGAATGGTAGTTCCCTTTTCGCAATAGGGTAGTGCAGGCACGTTTATTTTGGCCTCCCTAAGTCAGGCACTCTCCCTTTGCCGATTTAAGTTTCAGGTGAAAAGCAAATATTCAGAGGCTTCCAAATCTCCATATGATATAAAAGCAACGTACATAAAAAAAAAGTTACCCGATTTTTTTAGATTTTATTTTTATTTTAAAAGGCTACAGGCTGGATTTGCACTTGGAACAAGCTTTTCCCCAGTGGAGTATCTCCTGATTTACAACAGAGTGTCTGAAAAGAGAATCAGGCATTGCCTGTTTAATGCAAACTTTTAAATGAATCAATTACATGGCTTTGGTCAAAATTAGCATGGAAGTATATTTTTAAAAGCAAAGTGATACTTTGCCTTAAAAACTAATAGTAAAAGTCCATACACAAAAACAGCCCAACCTCACTATAAGCATCTGGATGCCCAAATAAACATGAGCAGAGGGAATTCTAGCATCTGCAAACTGTTAATTCACCCTTTTCTTCTCTTTTGTAGGCTCGCCAAGTTCAATCTCCTGGTCGCCAACTTCTTGCTCCACTGAGACAACCCATTGATGAACTGCGCTAGTGATGTCAGTAGCACCACTAATCAGTGTTGGGCCAGGATGCCTGACCCAGGGGATAAAGCCTCTTTATATTCCAGCCTGTGAGTGTTTTCTGGTTCCCTTCCCTCCCTCCCTCCCGCCCGCCCCCCTCCTTTGTTTCTTTTATGTTCTACAGAGGATTCAAGACAAAGACTGAAAGTGGGAAAGAGCTACACAGTTCTGGAAGACAAGGACTGGACTTCCGATGCCAGGCTGAGTTGATTCTCAGTGACACAACAGTGGGTGTAACTTTGTGCCCAATTTGCAGGAGAGATTGCGTCAGTTGGGAGTGCAAACCAGCTATTTGCATATTCAACATCTGTAAATCCTGAGTCATCAGTGTGCAGTTGGATGGCGGTCTCAAGGCATTTCCCTTTTGAAAAAAACACTTTCGAGTAACATATGTGAACCTGAGTGCCAGATCTGGTGGCAGGCGCTAATGGCTTTCACAAAGGCTCTCTGGATTTTAATTACTTGTGTTTAAGCTTCCTTTCCCAAACTACTGAATAGAAATATGGTTTCCAGTAACAACAACAAAAAAAATACCACCTCTACCTCCCCCCATCTTCCTCCCCTACCCAAATTCAACAACCATCATGTTCCGTCTCAGTTGTGGTCACCTTTTTAGCCATGGGATGAAGCACGTTCACAGCAGCTGCATCATCTGGGTATCTCCCCAGGCACTTTTTAGTTTATGGAGAAAAATAAGCACATTTCAGTGGTCATCCAGACCACACAAGACCTGAGTCACCTTGGAGATGTCTGTCACTCCCTACTCACTCCAGAAGGTGAAGGGTGAGCCTGTTCCTATCTTTGGTGTCACCAGTATCTAAAATGATGTATGCTGAAATTCCCCTTGGGAATCCTTTGTAGAGAAGACAAAAGGGAAAGAGCTGGAGCTGAGGACTAGGAAAAGGAGATTTTATATTCTCACTGTGCTCTCACACCAACCCCATCCTATAGAAAAGTTGCACAATTCTCTCCTTCCCTAGTGAAAACACAGTGCAATCCAATTCTGAGTGCCATTATGAAGAACCACCAGATAACACTTACAAAAGACTTTGGAAACAGTATGTAACATTATTGTTTGGGAAGTTGGACTAGTTGACCTTTAAAGGCCCCTTCCAGCCCAAACTACTCTATGATTATGGCTAACAGTCTAATTTATGATGATCAGAATCATTACTGATTGCACTGCCTGCCCAATGCTGGCTGAGAAAACTCTGCAGGATGGGGAGGGAATTCACCTCTTCCAAGCACAGAAAGGATCAAAATCTACTTCTGCTGTTCCTGCCCTGGGATGAATTCCTCCACTTTCACGGGAGCACAGACACCTACAACAGAGCCTATATCTCAGAAATTTAAGCCTAATCCATCAACAAGTAGGTACCTAATCTCAGCCACCTAAGCCTACAGCTGAGCAGAAGAGGTCTGACTTTCACACACATCAATCCCCGTTAACATGTACTGACTTCATTAGGAGCTGCAGTCACCAGCCTGCTCTGGCTTCCACCACACCATGGACAACAGCCTGGGTCTTCTCTGCCCTCTCAGACGCAGTGGGCTGCCTGGAACTGGTGGTGTGGGAAAACATGTGCTTTCCTCCACCACAGGACTGTGGTCCAGAGACAGTTTGATTCCCCTCTTGCTGCAGGAGATGCTACGGTACTTGCTTTCAACTCTCTCAGCACTAAAAGAATATTCTCCATGATATATTTATTATTTTAAATAACCAAAACCACTGTCTTAAAGCCTACTGATTTGGCTGCTAATAAACATCGTGAACTGGAGCAGCATCCGAATTTCTGAAGCAGTAAATCCAGCTCTCAGCTACAAAACTGACAGCTCTCATAAAAGAAAGAAAGAAATGCAAGTAAGTAAAACATCCTAAGGAAATTATCGTTCAAATTAACTGCAGACATAAATTTATCCATCTGTTATCATAAGTGTTACTTGAAAATTATTTGCCCATAAAAATGAAATAAACCAGAGTGATTTTTTTCTTAAACATTGACTTCATGTGTATAGTCTTAGTTGCCAAAATATTAACTCTTTTTAACAGCCCATGTGCTCTTGGCTGTGTCTCTCTTTCTTGACTGTAAATGGACCTTTATAAATTGCCTGTATATATCAGATCTAAGGTGCTTCACTTATTATGGATGAATAATTCCTAGCAATCCAGGATGGATTTTCAAAACACAAAACCCAAGCAAACCCCCAACTTTTACTTGAAAGTACTCTGTTTAGCTACCTTTATTCATTCAAAGGGAAAAATTACCATGCCTGTTTTCCAAAAAATATCATTTAACTGCACAAACAATAAATGCTGTTTCATTACTAGAGTATAGCTACTGTGAATATAGGTATGGTGAGATTTTCACATTAAGTCTGAATACGGTAAACCCTGGCAGGAGAAGAATGAAGTGTACAGAGCTGGGTCCCGTTTAACTCAAAACCTGTATTTTTCTTGGAGAGGAGAAAGAAGTGAAAGTAGAAAGAATAAATGGCTATTTTCACTTCTACGTGTTTTATAAAGGAAAAAATTAAAAGTCTGAACTGCTCCAATGCATTTAAACTGTGAGTAATGTCATGGAAGGCAGGGAAGGGGGAAATCTATTGAGAAGTCTACTTTTTATTTTTAAAAATGGCAGAAGACTGAAGAGCTCCATTTAGAATTCTGTAATTTTTTTGGTTTGATACTTCTGACTGGAGCAACAGAAAAAGTACCTTTCAACAGCATAAAAATGCTTCACTTTGTGGATGTGAAAACTGTTTTATCTCAGCTTGCATGGATATTCAAATACCTGTCCCCTCACCACTCCTTCATCCCCAAGACTGGTCTGTTTGAGGTGTCATGGCCTCGTACTCAGCTACAGACCAGACTCTGAACCACCTCTCCTACAATGCACCGCGATGTCTTTGCGGCTCAGCTCTAAATGGCACACAACAAAACAGTTTAACTGGGAATCCCAGTTTACAGAGGATAACAATGACACCCAAGCACTTAGGATTTTGATCAATGTCTGCAAGAAGTGGACTTGCTTTTTCAGAAGAAAACAGAAAAATTGTGTTTTTTCCAAATGCCCAATTTTCTACTAAAAAACTATCAGCTGAATGATTTTGACCAGCCTTCATTTAAAAGCAAGGCAGGATGAAGAGGGTAGAAATTCTATGTATAAAATAGCTAATAGCCAGGCCATAAATATGCAGAGTTGCACAGGAAACTAAATTTTGCCTGGTATATTCCAATCAGCCCAATGGCCACAGCTTTACTGGGAAATAAGCATTCTTCAGAAAAACAGCAGCGCTTTTCCCAGGGTGACTCCTGCTGTATCTGAGTGGCACTCTGCACCAGTTTCCAAGCAATTTTTATTTCTTGCACCTTTCCTTGGGTTTGATCCTTTTCCATCTGAAACCAGTAGGGATGTTTTCAGTGGTGACCTGGCCTGCCAGGTCTGGTGGGACCAGGGTGTGGGATCTTGCCTCACATGGAGGTCATTTAGATCTGGTGAGAGGAGTTGCCATGTCTCCCTCCACCTGCGCTCCCCTCCAGCCACATGCTTTCATCCAGCCAGGTGGGAATTCAGCTTCCGCTGGATGAGCTATGTTTTTTCTGATGGTAAAGTACATTTTTTGTTACAGGGACAGGGCTTTACACTCTACCATGTTTCAACCCAGAAGGGATTTCTGCCAGTCCAAACCCACAACATCGACCACACTTTGCTGACAGACGCCGGCACCCTCCAGCTCAGTAGCACTGGGCTCCTGCACCACGAGGCAGCCAGGATATCATTATGCTGTTTACAGCCAAAGCCAGCCATGGGTTTCATCCTGTAAACTTTTGGTCACGGTGACCCCTGTGTGTGGTTTGGGTTTCATTTTTTTTGCTGGGGTTTTTTTTCCGTTTGTTTGTTTCTTTGGGTTTTTTTTTTTTTTTTTTGTTCTAACCAGCAGTACACACCCCTGGAGGAGTCTATAAAATGTCTTGCTGCTGTAGTCATTGAGAAGGATACGCTGAACCGAACCAGACTGCAATTTGCAAAGACACCTGCATGGTGTCTCCTGGCTTAGTCAAGCTCATTATACTAATTCAGCCTTAGACACTACTGAACTACCCATCCATGGCCCTGGGGTCTTAAATCAAGCTGAGGACAGTGCCCCAACAGAGCAACAGAGCTTCAATTGCTACATGCAGCTGTGCAAAAGCCAGGTAAACCTAACTACAGCAGTTTCCACGAAGTATGGCTCCCCGTGGGGAGACCACTGGAGGAACCAGGCAGGGCTCTGCCTCAGGAGGGCTGTTTTTAGGGTAAGACCCCATCCCCAAGCCTCTTGGCTCCAGTTATACCTGGGAGTTACAGGATGCCACCAAGTCCAAATGAATCATCATGCAGGGCTTGGGATTCCCTCCTACAGCAGGCCCAGTCCGTAACATTGCATTTGGTGAAGTTTTTCCAAGATGCTTTTCTCATAACAGGCTTATTTTCTTATTTAGGAAAATACATATTTTCCTAACTTTATTTGCCAGCACAGTTTTACCCCATTCTTCCCTTCCCAGAAACTATGATGGAGATTATGAAATTTGGAAACCAATTTGTAATATACATATATAATTACTATTAGTTCATTAGTTCCAATATCCTCAAAATAAATGGATTAATGCCAAGATCATGCTTAGCATAAGAATGATATCTTTTGAAGTACATTATCCAGAAGATTTTTATCAAATTATTTCCCCTGTATCATGTTAGTCTTAAATATGCAGAATCTTAAATGAAGTGAAATCACTTTTGTACTGTTCTGAGAGCAAATACACTCCTGCAGACTTCATCATGCCTGTCCTAACCAAAGGTGCATTCCTAAAATTTTACACTTCAGAGTTCATGGGAATATGTGAAAGCCTCAACTTTCATCAAAAACACCCTTCACTTTTATAAAAAACAAAACCAAACCCTCAGGGTTTTAGAAAACAATTTGAATTCATGACCCAAGCACATACCAAAAAACCCCCTTAAAATTCAAGTAGTAGATATAAGAATGCAAAACACAAAATGTATCAATAAAAGCCACTCTTATAATTCAGCGCATGGGGAAAAAAAAACCCCAAAACCAAACCAGAACCCAACAAAAACCTTCAGGAGAAAAAACTGTATTTAAATCATAAGAAAAAATGAACTTGCTTGCACTTCAGCCACATAGAAATTTTGGCATTGAAAAATTAATAATTTTCTCAGTACTTACTGTACAAAGGAAAAAACACCCCAGAGAAGAGGGGAGGAATTAATTGTACTTAAAGTAGGGATGGCCTGCAGAGATGGCCTGCTTTAGTGAGAAAGGCCAAAGGGATGCTGGAACAAAGAACCCAAACCAAAAAGCTTTCCTTGGCATCTCCCACGCCCTGGTTTTCAATAAATACTGCTGCATGTGTCTGTTCTGTCCTGCTACAGTCCGTGCTGGGAAAAAGAAATAACCCAGCGACAAAGGCGGTTTTCAACATCACCAAAAATGGAGATTACAGGACAAAAGACTTGCTCTTCATGAGACAGCTTTCCCAAGTGATGCTGCCCAGGAGTTTCAGGTAGATGCTCTCAAATGGAGATGGGGAATGAAATCTCAAACCTCCCACAACTTAGACGTGACTTTCTATTGAAAGCAATGTGTAATTAGTATCCATTTGCTTAATTTCATTTCTGTTTTTAGCACATACAAATAGCTGCACTGGGTTGGATCCATCACCCATCTAGTCCAAGATCTTGTCTCAAGCCACACTCTGTAACTGATACTCAGGAAAAGTGTCTACAGAGCAGGGCAAGTGGACAACGATGCCCAGTTTATCCTCCCCGCTCCACTGTATACTGGTTAAGGGACTTCCAAAACCAGAGACTACATTAAAACCATCATGTTTGATAATCTCTGATAAACCTTGCTACATGGGTTAGACAAGCTGTTTTTTTATGAATCCCTGTCCAATTATGAACCACCATGATATATCTTCCTACTGTAAAAACAGTTAAGCAAAACTCCTTAGACAGAAATATCAGGCAAGCTTGAGATTAAATAAGCTTGGGAAAATTCAGTCTGGATACACTCAAAAAATAAATACATCAAAATACATGTATCTCTGCTAAACCCTGCAGTCTTTAATCAAAATTGCCACCAAAGTGAGTAGCGAAAGGTGAGTTGTTGCCAAAGTTCATAGTGAAAGCCATGGGGTAAGAAGCAAAGTTCTGTCAAAAATGAGAAATTGTCAAGGAGAGGGAGCAGGAGGAGCAGATCGGTTCTCAAAATGACAATCTCAGGCTGCCTTGAAGTTGAGGGAGCTCAAAGAGCCACTTAAGCCGGTACTCAGAATTCTGCTGAACTGGGACCCGAACAGTTATTATTTATACTCTTATCACACAGAAATGTGAATTCCATTGGAAAGAAGAAAAAAAAAAATAAAAGAAAGAGAGAAAAAGAACAGTAGCACGTACTGTCGCAGACTCACGGACCTACTATAGACATCTTTGTTCTGCAGACTTCATGGAGAGAATTTAAACAGGCAGAGGGATGCATTGGATTTTTACTTAGTGATTTAAAATGCTGGTATTTAGCTACACACATAACTCATGCACTTGTGCAAGGTCCAAAACCAGCCAGTCTGTACAGACACACCACCAAAGTAGTTAAGTCACCCATCAAGAAGGTCTAACTACAGCAACCCTAAGAAGTTTGAAACCCCAGGCCAGCACCCTGAGCCACACACACATGCCTATGCCACAGCAAGGTTGTATTCCCACAGTCACTGCCATCAGTACCTAAACCTCCAAATTCAAAGGCACTTCAACAATCTCCTACACCTGCAACCACAAACACAACCATGGTGTGAACATAACTCAAGCAGCCCACAGGTTGGGCTGGGAAGGGAACAAAGACAACAGCAAGAAAAGCAAAAACAGCTTCGCATTCCTACAACTGGATGGAAAGCAAAGGGTGCAGCCTATCCACAGCCTGGCTAGACCCAGACCCACCTCATATACCAACTCACTGCATTTTAGAAGCAGTTTTAGACAAACAAAAGCTTTTTTGCTTCAAGGGGAAGCCCCCTAAGAAATCTTCCCACAGGACCAGAGACAAAATCCTGAAGCATTCAAAACACTTTACTTCCAATCACAATAATCAAGTAAAATAGAAAAATTTATGCCATACCTGCTCCAAAGGCAAAAAAGAAGCTCTTGTCTGTGTTCTCCCTTAAAAGAGCCATCACTCTCTTCCCCATCCTCTCGTTCCTCTTGTAGATGAGCTCCTGTCTGAAGTAGCTGTCTATCTCCTGAGCTGTCACCTGCTCGTGGGGTGGGAGTGTTGTGTTGATGAAGTTAGGGACCTGAAATGGAGAGAGAAACTGTAGTTCAGGTGACAGTTGTTAAGTTATTCCCAAAACACTGAATGTTTTAATCTAGCCTTATTTAAACCACCTCAGCATCACTATCGTACAAAAAACTACTAGAGGATGAGAGTTTGTGAGGTTGCTAGGATTTCTACAAAGAAAGAATAAAACACCAACCCACTTTTTTTTTTTTTTAAGTGAAACTAGTATTTTACTAAATGAAACTTAAGTTCATTTTGACTTCTCTGTGTTCCTTCAGCAGAATGTTGTTTTAGGTGTTTCATTTGGGTGAGTTACTAAAACCTTTATTCTTGGCTTGTTCAACACAGTTCATTGGCTATTTAATACCAGAACAAGTCTTGTAATCTGTTCTCAGCCAAGGTCACCATGAACTTGAGTAAGGACTGCAAGATTTGGCTTGTATATGCTCCTTTTTAATAACGTAACAGTTAAAAAAGTAGGAAAGATTAGCAAATCCAGACATAGGAAGATGTAAACAGGGTAAACGCTGTCACCTTTCTTGCAGCTTTAGATGCTATTAGGTCTCACCAGAGAAGACCATGCATTGCAACACATAAATTCCTGGAACATTCCTGAGAGATGTTCATAGGCACAGAAGAAAGGTTGAAACCCCAAGGACCATTTGAGTCAGGGCAGCAGACCCAGGAATGAGCCAAGACCCAAGCTATAATGGACAGACAAGCCAGAAGTCTGATTATTAGGGCAGGCAACTTGTTTTGACAAGGTAAGGGTCCAAGGTCTACCATGAGAGTTTGGGAGCCTACGGGCCCTGCAGCGAGAAGTGCTGTAACTGGGCTGTGTTTGACGACTACTAACAGTACCCAGGCACCTTCCGGTGATTTTCTGTGCCTCACCACTGGAAAGCAGCTTAAGCTGCAAAACCCAGATTCAGATTTCTGAGTCCCTGGGTACCTGTAAAGCTGACAGGATTTCCAGTGTTAATCTGAGCCGGTGGTAATGATATTGCATGCACAGCCCGTAAGGGGAACATCCCTCACTTACTGTGCTGAAATACTTGCTGCAAGGACTCTGTTACTTTGGTTAATTCTTTCTCTGGTTTTCTACTATACTAAATTCCTGTGCTCATTTTCTAAAACTTGCCTTTAGTCTTTGTTTTTCAGCCCACCTCTTACCCTCCCACTTGGCCACATGTTTTTATCACAACAATTTTTGTCTCTTCCCACCCTCTTCACTCATACTGCCTCTCCAAAAGCTTTCAGCAAGGTCTTGGGGAAAGAACTAATTTCCACCTTCCCAGTGGCTCTCCTTAAAGCTTTTTCATTGCAGCCTCATCTACAACTCTCCTAAAGTGTGGGAGACCAATCAGCAAAGATTTCTCACCATGCATTATGCAGAAGGACAAGTCTAGGCCTTGCTCTGGATTCCCACCAAAGGCTGGACCCAGCTGGGTGAGACAGAAATGAGAACCACATCTCCTGAGCCGGGGAATCCCATGTGGCTGGAGTTAATACTGCTGCTGACAGTAACCTGCCCCAGCCTATCGGGCCATGCGGACCAGCTGGACCTTTGATTTTCCAAATGACTTCTCACCCTGCTTTGCCAAATCACTGTACTTCTCACAGGACCTCCCTCCTTAAGGGTTTGATTGCATTACCCTGAGTCATTCCTTCCTCCAGGCTTTCCAGCATGGCTTGGCTTCACCAGAGTATCTTGTGAACTCCTCAGAGCATGCAAGCACTTTGCACCTTGTTCTCAGTTTAGCCCTTTGCCAGCACTCAACAAATAATAAGTGCCATTAAGCCAGACCTATTGGAGACACCAGTTTCCTGTTAATACATGAGGAAGCTGCCT
The DNA here is from genome assembly GCF_030463565.1 of Pelecanus crispus. Taxonomy (NCBI): domain Eukaryota; kingdom Metazoa; phylum Chordata; class Aves; order Pelecaniformes; family Pelecanidae; genus Pelecanus; species Pelecanus crispus. The sequence goes on along the minus strand of NC_134647.1, from coordinate 69,887,841 downwards.
CAATGTCTGGCAAGAATGTGCATTTGTCTCAAAGGGATGCTGGAGAAGCCTGCTGGCATCAGAGAGGTAAAATGCTGCTGTCTACCACAGCAAAGGATGCAGTGGCTTCGATTCCTGGTGAAAGGCAGGGAGAGATTTTTATTTATTACAGGAATAAAGTCATAGGAACAAGTAGCCATTTTACTCCTGCTATAATCTCTGCAATGCAAAGCTGCAAATCAGTTGGTCCACACAGATATCACAAGCCTTTGTATCTCCTCTATACCGAGGCTCTGTGTTTAATGGGTTGATGCAGCTGAGCCAGGAGTCAAGGGAGCCTTCAGAGACTCAAATGGAAGGTGAGATTTTTTTTGGCAACATCTGAAGGCTCAACACCCACACGAGAGAAGTCTCTTCTTCCCAGCTTTTGGCTGAAGAGAAGTGAAGGCTGGGAACTGATGGGACCAGGTCTCGAATCATCTGAGATGCTTTGGGGAAAGCAAGGTGCCTGTGAGGACAATCTGCTCTTACACAAAGCAGGAGCAGAAATGCTGGGGGATCAAATGGCTTTGTGCATCCTGCTCCAACGAGGGGAGAGCTCTGATGCTGGAGGTCTAGATAGCCCAAGGACAGAAGCTCTGTTCAGACCTCGACCAAGAGACTCTTTGCCAAGAAGAAAAGCACCTTCCTTCAGCTTGTGCAACTCCATCACTTGCAATCCTATGTCCACATTCAACCTACAGTTTGTTCCTCCTCTTTATCTAGCCTAAAATACAGTCCATAAAATGGAGCCATTTACTTGCCTTTTTTTCCTCCCTTTCTTTCTTTTTCTTCTGTGGGAAGGAGTTTGCCAATGGCAGAGAGATAAATTTAAAACCAAGGACTGGATTTTGTCAACATTTCTCATGCTTGTCCAAGGAACAAGACAAATGAAGGCATCACCTCTAGAGACACATCATCAGCTACAGGTCCTGCTACACCTTGTGCATTCCTGTATTTCTAATGACTGCTCCATCACTGGCAAAAATAAAACATGCACGTATGTTTCTGCATGTGTGTGGCAGAGGACAGAAGATAAATGATTGAAGTAAGTATGCCCTTACACAGTAGTGCAACCACACTCTGAGCTATGACACAGGCCCCATTAATCACCTCCGCTCCTCCCTGTATCACAATTCCTTTCCACAGTTGGTGACATACACCATGCCTGGCTTCAAGGAGGCAGCTGCTCCTGTTGATTTAGGAAAACCTTTGGACTCCTAACCACTGGACAGGGATCAGGAAGTCAAGAAACAGTCACATGCAATTAGGAAGCTGTTAACCGCAGCCAGAATTTAAGGGTTGAGAAGAAGAAAATCTGTTGTTTTAAAAGGATGGGCTGAAGAATGCACCAGAGGGATGTACCTTCCCTCTTTTCAAATATTTTTGTTTCCATTCTGTGTAAAAATTAATTTTAACATTTTAATGATAGGTATTTGTTGTTTTGAATTGAGAGTGAATGGCTGAGACATTTGCTGTGCCAATGGGTGAGGGACTGACCTCCTGATAATAGCTGAATACTGCTACTAGTATTTAAATGTATAATGGGGTGAATGATGTGACTGTTGAAAAATCCTAACTTCTAATTTTGCTGCTGATCTAGGGGAGTAGCAGATGGATCAGCAGAAAACCACAGTGCTACCCATCACCTGGGGTGTGCTCACTTTGAATTGGTTACACATGACAAGAGACAAACAGATTCTTCCTGTCCAGTCTCTGCAAGCCATGCAGTTTTCTGAGAATCCAACAAACTCATATATATACACACATAAATATAAACACACACACACTACATATTTCCCATGGAAACTCAATAATATATTTCATTCATTCAGAGGTGTTCAAAAGAATGAATCAGCTAGACTGAATCAGCTGGAACTCTTCCTTTTTTCTATTCCTATTTACTTTCGGTTACAGCTCTCCTATGGACAGTAAAGATGTGCCCCAAATGCAGCCATTAGGTACACTCTGCATTTCTTAGTTAAGCTTTTGAGGTTAAAGGAAGAGAATACGAGAACAAAAAAGAACTTAAGTCCCAGCCTTGCGGAAATTTCTTCCCCTCCACACTGCCTGTGTAATTGTACTTGAGTCAGTATCCCTGATGGAATATATGTGTGGGTAAAGCTCTGCACACATGTCCGAGCTCACAGTGCTGTGGGATGCGGGCCATAATTCTTCACCTTTGAAGTCAGCTTTACAAAGAAAGAGGAAGGATTGTGGAGTGGTTATGACAATACCCTGAAAAAGTGGTTCTGTTCTCATGGGTGATACAAATCTCTTGCATGATCACAACGATGTCATTTCAAAGAAAACTCAGCACTTAACTTCCACTAAGTATCTTTGAAGCATTTGGCTTTATTCCTCCCGTCTCTCAAAAGTCCATCTGTAAAATGGGGACAGCAAGACTTTCCAACCTGATGTTACATACAAGGCACTGGCTGAATCTAGCTGTTGAAGGACCCAAAGGAAGATCCAAAGTCCAAGATGATGCTCAGCAATAACCTCTCTTCCCACAAATACTTTGTGGAAGGAGGTTGGGATTCTGCTGCAATCATTAGCATAAGAGCTAACAACATACTTTAGGTGAGAAAAATGCATCAGCCGTATCTCCAGATCTATGCTATGCTATCAGCTTTGTCTATAGAGACAAAGAGATGGGGGGAAAAAAAAAACCCAAAAGCAAAATATATTGGTATAGAGTCTTTTCTCACATTTAGGGCTTATTGCCAAAGTTCAGCCAAAAATTCATAAACACTGGACTACATTTAAGTACATTTTCTTATTTACTATTTTTTAATATTTGGACAAATATTCTCAACAGAGACACAATGCCAGAGTTGTGAAAATCTATCTGCAAATAATTTTTTTGGACACATATAAGCACCATCAACTTTGGTTAACATTTTTTCCCCTGCTTTGGATCTACTAGCTACAGTGGAACTACTCTAGATTCAGTCCAGTATCAAATCACAATCAGCTGTGGAGGAATAGTGTTATCATTCCTACTCCTACACACCACATTCCTCAATCTTCTGATAACTTTTTTTAGCCTCATTCTGTTTCAGTAATGCTAGCCTATTTCTTCAATGTGCATTCAAATTCTAAGATTATGTCAATGAAAAACCAGTACTACCAACATGGGCCACATGCTCTTTCTTGCCTGTGTGCAGGCAGAGGTGGTCTTCAACCATGAGTCTATCTGCAGATGGAGAAGAGGAAGCTGAGATAGGGAAATAGGAAGCCAACCCCTGCCATGGAAAATACAGTGATCCTAAAACCTTTCCTGCCATTATCTTCCTATATCTTTGTCAACCCTCTTGGCTTCTGAGATTCCTCTCTCCCTTCTCCTAATCAGCAGATAACTAATGGCTTTCCAGCCTCACCTCCTGTGCAATGTCCAAACTCCAGACCACTGCAAGTACAGTATCATCACTTAGCCTTACAGGGGAATCTCTTAATAATAAAAATGCCTTATTTCTCCTTCTCTCCCCAGGGCGTTCATAGACTAAATAGAGAAAATAGGAGGAGGCGCACCCAGGGTCACAAGGGATGTCTGTGGCAAGACAGAGAGTTGGCCATCAGCTTCCTGAGTTCCAGTCTAGCACCTCAACACAAACCCCATTCATCTTTCCCCGACAGGAGGGCTCAGCCTCCATGCTAGTAATCCTTATCTCCAGTTGTTACCAGGGAGCTGTTCCCAGATCACACTGACTACATTAATTTTTTTTTAAACATGATAAAGACTGGGTTCTCTTTATCAGTCTTCTAGTTTATGAGCTTTACGTGGGCAGAGGCCAGAAGACAAGTAAAGGATCATGCTTTGAAGGATTTTCCCTGTACCACACAGGTCAGGAACTTCTATATGGTTGACAGCATTATGCAAGATAAGGATCTCAAGAGCTGACAGCGTGGCTTATGGGGGCTGCCAGGGAGCCAAAGCAGCATCCCGAAATCTGCTGGCTCCTCCAACAAACTGAACAGCCCTAAATTCACACCAGCCCTTCTTGGGTCAGAGGCTGACATCTGAGCTCGAGTTATCGTTCATTTATGAAGGGAGGATACCCTCCTGTTAACCAGCCTTGACAGGGCATGGTGGTTTTTACTGCAGTGCTGCAAAATATACTGCTCTGGACTTGGAAGACACCTGTTTCCCTCTGATTTATGGACCCTTCTGGCATCTGGAAGAGCAATATCCACTTATTGCAGCTTCTGATAGGAAGGATTCAAATAGTGCAAAGTGAATGGGCTGTGAGAGCAAGCATTTCCACGAGGAGGACGTGGCTGCTGCAGAGACGAACGCTGCCGTCGACTTGGCTGGTTTTCCTCCAGCACTCTTGAGTTTCCATCCTGACGGAGACCTTCATTGGCCAGGTGTCCTGGTTTTGGCTGGGATAGAGTTAATTTTCTTCCTAGTAGCAGGCATAGTGCTGCATTTTGGATTTAGTAGGAAAAGAATGTTGATAACACACTGATGTTTTAGTTGTTGCTAAATAGTACTGACACTAGTCAAGGACTTTTTCAGCTTCCTGTGCTCTGCCAGTTGCACAAGAAACTGGCAGGGAGCACAGACAAGATAGTTGATCCAAACTGGCCAAAGGGCTATACCATACCATATGACATCATGCTCAGTATATAAACTGGGGGGGAGTTGGCCGGGGGGCAGTGATTGCTGCTCGGGGACCGGCTGGGTGTTGGTTGGCGGGTGGTGAGTGGTTGCATCACTTGTTTTGCCTGGGTTCTGTTCCTCTTCTTGTTGTTTTCCTTTTCACCATTTTTTAAATTATTATTATATTGTTATTATTATCATTACTATTTTACTTTATTTCAATTATTAAACTGTTCTTATCTCAACACATGAGTTTTCTTACTTTTACCCTTCTGATTCTCTCCCCCATCCCACGGGGCGGGAGGGGGGGAGGTGAGTAAGCAGCTGTGTGGTGCTTAGTTGCCGGCTGGGGTTAAACCATGACACCAAGGAGGGGGGTGTGTCTGGTTAATCTGATTTAGCCCAAAGCCCAAAGTTGGCAGCTGCCAAGAAGATGTGCTTCTAGCTTGTTATGGAAACAAGAAACCAGGAAGGACCGCTGCAAAATGGTGTCCAGTTCAGGCATGTTATTGTCCATTATTGCTTTCCTTTAAGCACCAAAATGTAAAGTAATATATTAGAAGCCTGAGTGGACTGTAAAAGGAGTCTTTAATCTTCAGGATAAGTCAGTTCCATCACTCCTTTATGTTTCCCAGGGCAAACATCTACCCAAGATGGGACTTGAGAATATATTACAGGCACATCCAGCATGTTTTGGAGGTTGTGGTCAGGATAGATATGTCAGTTTGGTGGATTTTGGGCTGCTAAAATGGTTTATTAGAAGCATACCCTGACACCAAACTTGGCTGCAGACTCAGACTGATTTGAAGTCACAGAAGGATTAAACATATCCCCAGTCTGTGCTCATCCAGTTTTGTTCCCACCCCTTTGCAGAAAGTGGAGCACTTCCCCAGGGACAACTCTCACTGCAGTTGGAGGCTTACAAGTTTGGAGGGCACATCAAAACGCCAGTCGCACTCATCCCACCCACACTCGCCCACCAGTCACGCTGCCTGGCCACAGCCAACCCTGTGCCATGGAGCCCTTTGGGAAGCACTGCTGGGGTTTGGACCAACTCAGGATTTTCATGGCAGGAATGGATTTTCCATCACGTCCCTTCGTTTAGCAGGAGTCTGTAGTGTCCCAAACCTCTGAAAGCAGGGAATAGCCCTGAAAAACTGCAAGGCAAAGGGACAGCTGGCTCTCCCTTGGTGGAAAGTGTGGTCTTGCAAACAAGGGGCCTAATGGAGAGGGGCTTATGAACGCTGACTATTTTCCGGCTCCAATTCATTGCAACTAGGATGCATTGCTGCAGTTTCCAGCACTTCTCCTCCGGTTAGGCACATCTAATCCTCTCTGAGCTAAAGGCTGACAACTCCTTTCGCTGAGCTGTGCTGATAAGGCCCCTGCTCCCATCCTGCCGGGGGGTGTTCAGGCTCCTGGGGCAGTGGCTGAGGCCGGGGTGTCTCACACCACCATACCAGTAAGCCCAGCCCTGCTCTTTTCCAGCGTGTTCTTTTCTCCATCTGCTGCCTCAGAGAAAGGGCACACATGGCCAGCTACCCCAGCAGCCTGTCTGCACCCTTTTCCCTGGAAATAGCAATGGCTGGAAGAGGAGGAGAAGAGTCTCCTCTCGCAAACCCAGTATTGTAGGGTGTCAGAAACCCACAGAAAATATCTGGATGAGGATGGAGGGGGGAAAAAAAGTAAAAACGCTTTTTTCCTGAAGGTAAGTGAGGGAGGGAAGAAAGTCCAAGAGCACAAGGAGACCCAGTGTAAGAGTAAGAACATTTCTTAGGACCAGCTGTGGAGAGCCACTTGTGGCTGTGAGCTAATCGCTGCCCACCCACATCACTGCTCAATGTCCACATATGTTGCAGATACATTGCAGGGCATGCCAGCAAGCTTTCTGTAATTGGCCTGCCTGACTTAAAGCTAGCTTGGGTACCCTTCAGCATGGCGTGGCAACTTGAGTGCAAAAATGGAGGTCTTTGAAACTGAATTTCAAATTAGCTAGCTCAGCTCTGTGAGTGACAGGAGCATCTAAATTTATAAACAGAAGAAAACTACAAATAGGAGAAGACGGGAAGGGAGAAAAGTAGGCTGAAAGCTAGTGAAGTCTCTGGATAGTGCATAATACTTTTATAAAATAATTCTGCAGGTGACACAAAAGCTGTAGGAGTCATTGCTGGCCTGAGTGCAAAACTTGCCTGCAGGCAGGGTGGGCTGCAGCCCCCAGAGTGCCTGTACACCTGTGTCCCTGCAGCTTCAGCCCCACCACACCTGCGTGGATACCCTTCCTGGGAGCCCCACACCCACTTTGCCATTGCTGTTCTCCCAGGTGGTACCTGGCCAAACGACAGTCATGTGCCCTGCCTGGTTTTACCTTCTCCCATGCATCTGGGTTGAGGGAAAGCATGTTTAAAAAAACCCAAAAACCTAAATAAAGGGGGGGTGGAAATAAAGGCAGAAAGGCCACAGGGATGCGCTGTGCATCTCACAAACAGCTTGGGGGGGTGATATTTTATCCCTGTTAAAAAAACCCAACTTTCAACAAATCCCTGAGAAGTCATGACCTCCATGTATGTTTTCTATTTGTTTTTCCACACCAGTTAAATAGTTGCTTTCCAAGCACTTAGGGAGAAAAAAAAAAAAAAAAGAAACAAGCATCATCAACCCCTCCCCCAAGGCCTCCTTCCCCATCCCAACCCCCTCTCTGCTCCCCTTGGTAGTGATGCCAAAATATGCAGCCGGCCTCTCTATCTGAATGAATGTTTTGATTAAAGAAGTCTTAACAAAACACAGTCAGAACAATGATCCCAGCCTCCTTTCTGCAAGCTTCACCCAACTATGCAGTGTATATTTAGGACCAGATTACAGGGACCTGTTCATTAATTGAATAAGGATGACAAGTCTGCAGTGCATGCAAATAAAGGTTTGGGTTTCAGTGGGGAGGGTAAATCTTAACTACCTAATGATACTCCCACCCCATTTAAAACCCCTTTAACATTGGGATTTTTTTGAGGCCAGCTTTCATGAGCTTGCAAACATATGGAAAAGTTCAAGTTTTTCTATTTCCCTTCCAAATGCTTTGTTTCCTTTGACGAAGAATATTTTTTTTCTGTTCTGACACTAAAACCATCACCTATTATATTGCCATGACACCCAAGTAAAGATACTGATCAAAGGGCAAAGCAGGGCAATAAAGTGAAAAAAAATGGGGCCAGAAGGTTTGGTTTTGGGGGTTGGTTTATTAAAGCTTTGCGATTCTTTTTCCAAAGGTATTTTTCATTTTGTCTTCTGTTACACTGTGGGAGAACAGCTGGTCAGTAGTGGGTACAAACTCAGGTTTGGCTGTTCAGAGCTCTTCAGTGAGTTTCTTCCCATCCCTGTTTAGTAAGATGTTAGGGAAAGCCTGAATGTTTTTGTGAAGTTTGCAATATGATTTTAACCCAACGCAAGTGTGATCCAAAATATATGGTTTGCAAAATATCACACAACTTAGCAAGGAACAAAAAGCTGGTTGATAAGATAACAGCATCTGGGCTGGACACAAGACCTCCAGAGCTGACACCACAAGGCAGTGCCGTGCGGAGAGAGCCCTGCCCTCCTATTTGGTCCTAGCGAAACTCCAGGCTACTCCCAATCCAAGCAGCCTAAGCTTTCTAGCCATGCTGGCATCTGGAACAAACTGGACGATGACTTTTGAACTAATCTTATTTTTTTTTTTAAGGTGGAGTTGTTTGAGAGGTCTAGTATAGTATGTAAAGATGCAGAACATCTCCAAGAAAGCATTTCTAAATGGAAAGGAGCCCAGTCAGGAGAAAAATAAGGAATAATTCCGATGAAGTCAGTGAAGTAGAAACAAATCAAGTTATCCTTGAAACTGATTTCTTTGTGTCTCAGCTGGTGGAACTATATAAGCCTTTGGGTTTATCAGCAATCATCTCTCCCAGAGGAGAGGAGAGAAGAGAAGATCCACGTCTGAAGTGACCATCAGAGAGCACAATCAGTTTACACTGAAGAAGCTGATCTACGGTGTTTGCTATTTGGTAATGCGCGATTATAGTGTCAGACCAAGAAATGTTGTGTCAAGGAGTACCCAAGAACATGGTCTTTTTGGATAACGTCTGAAACTAATCCTGCCAAGTCATCAAAGACAACCAAATTGCCCCCTTGTCCCGCTTTTTTCCGCCTCCCTGTCATAATGAGGCGACAAATACATCTCCTGGATAAAACACAAAGGGAGAAAAAGCATTTTGTACCTTCAACCCACAAGACATTGTTTAAAATCTAACAAGTCTTTCTCATTTCTCTTGAACAAGTCTTTCCAAGAAACACTTCATAAACCAGATCTTTAAAAAGAAGGGATAGTAAATGCTTTACAGCAAACATGCAGCAATGCACAGAAAGCAGCATGCTACTACCCTGAACTCCAAATGTTTTTACCAATCACTCTTTCACACTCTTTTATAGTTTATTCCCTTCCTAATAAATACAGGTAGTCAACAATCCTTAAATGTTTTTAATGCAAATCAGCCCTTTTCTATAGGTGAATATGTTCCTTTTCTAATAATGCAGCAGTCTTTCACAGAAGAATCTTTGCACTGAAATGTCTTGTTCCAATTTTGCTCTGACTTTCTCTCCGTCTCCCATTGCTTTCTCCATGGAAACTGGAAAGAGGAAGGAAGGAACTTCCAAGGTAAGACAACTCTAAATGCAAACATGTAATGAAAATTTTTGAGCAGGAACCTATTTTCAAAACCTGTAGCATGAAAATTATCTGGGCATGTTCCAGATTATTAATAAAAAAAAAAAAAACCAAACCCAAACTCTGCGGTGTTTTCCCCAGCACTGTCATCAACAAGTAGATTTAACTCTCTCAATCTGGATCTGTAACCAATTTTCTGAAACACATAAGCCAAAATATAGTATTGCTCCAATCTGGAATCCTGTTCTGACATAATATGAAAATTAGACTCTGAAAATTTTGGCTGCACTTCTGTTTTTTTACTTCCAAATGCTTACAATATACCAAGACATAAAGCTGTAACTCAGGTGCAAGTGGAAAGAAAGTACAATCCCACTGTAGCAGATCAGGAGCTCTTCTGAACTATGGGAAGGCCACATCTCTCCAGCAGCATCCTGTGCAACAGCCCAAGGAAGGGAAGGTGGGAGACATGCTCTGCTTGCTATCAGGGCACAAGCAGCGATGAGCCCATGTGTCGCCAAACACCCGGGCAGTGTCGGGACTGCCATCAATGTCAGCTGTAACACATATTCGTGGAAGCATTACTGACCCTTCACCTGGACCCAGAACGAGAAAGTCGTGGGACTGGCTCCCTTGGTGCCCGGGACAACCTTGCACTTACTTCGCTGGAAAGCCTATAATCATTTTCCCTGGAAGAATGAGAGGCTGTGCCAGTTCGCCTGTACTTTGTTACAGCTGAAAACGATAAGATGCTTCCAAAGCGTTGCGTTACAATAGCTGTGCCTTCGGTTTATGGATTTATCTTTCTTTGCCCTAGATAAAACTCCATTCCTTGGACAAATTAGGTCTGCTTGTCATTCAACACTCTACCTAATGGTCTCAGCTGTGTGTTTCTGCAGTTATTGAAGCTGGAGCATTCCACAGATAGTTTTCTTTTATTTGAGAAGTAAGCCAGAAATCCAGTTGTATTTTATCCAGAATGAGAATGGGGCAAGTTAATGATGTAATTAGAATTATCAGGACCCTTAAATCTTCAAGGACAGGGTTAAATGCAGGATGATAATGTTTTTAAAGGGGTACATAACATGACCTGGTGATTTATAAACAGCAAGCAAATTGTGAAGTGACGCACTAAAACTTCTCTTCTTAATTTAGGGATGCTGACTACTAGACATGGTATTAGCATATGGATCTCTAAAGTCTTGTTATCAAGACCGTCACATGGTTTTCAGATGGCAAACACTCTGTTTCAGCATGAATCCATGGGAATTTGAAGTTGCAGAGGCAACTCAAGATATGGGTGACATCATTCTAGTAAGTTATACAAAAAAGCTCAGTTGTTTCTGATGGACACAGCTTGAAGAAGGAGGGACAATGAGCCCTGAGCACCCAAAAGGGATTGAGACATGTCTGCAGGCTGTGGTGGCCACCAAGCAACTTCATTGCGTAGCTTGCTTTTCTGTCTAGGACGAAGCCAAGCCCTCACCTCTCCTGGCAACAAGATCATTATGCTCAGGTGTGCATAATGCCCATAAACTGGGTTATTCACTGGTGTAACTTGTTTTCTTCATTTTGATATCCAGATGATGGCTGGGGCCACTGGGACTCATACAAAGCCTGCTGAAATATTCTCCATTATTTCAATGGGCTTTCAATACAGTCTAAAACACACACAGAACATAAAGGCTCTCTAGATGAAAAGTGCTTTATAAGTGGCAGGTATGGCTCTTGAATTGTATTGTTAACCCTAAATGGGACAGGCAAATAACAAGTATGCAACCAGTAGGACCTGGCCTGAAGAAAACTGTCTATAAAGTAAGCAGTGTAGCTGCATGCCTCTGGTACACCAGATCAGCAACAGGAGAGGAGAAACCATCTTTTCCTGGAAACGAGCCTCTCCTCAGGTCAGGAGAATGGCTGAGGACAGGAGAGGAGAAACAATAGCTAGAGACCACATGTATAGTTTTTGGGAAGGGTTAAAGGGGAAAATCTCAGCCTCAGCTTTTCAATTTCCCTCTTACTAAAGTGTACATAGGAATACAAGAAAACACGAAAACACAGAACCAGCTAATTCCAGGCTGGCAAAGATGAATCTGCTTTACAGAATTGTCCTTAAAAAATTGAACATCTCAAAACCAACCACAGGAAGTAACTGGTGGAAGATATCCCTGACCCCAAAGCTCTAGATGTATCAGTTCAAAATGTTTAAATAAAGACCTTTACATCAGATTTAGGGAACAAAATACAAGATAAATTTTTCTGCACCCTACTTTTTCCTCACCAAGGCTTCAGGTCATTAGGCAATTTCTTAACTGTCTCAGGTAAGAAAAAATATTCTCTGAAGGTAGATCATTTCTTCATTTTGCACTAACAGATTTTTTGCATTTTAATGTATCTAAATTCCCTTGTGAGAGCGTCAGACAGAATACAGAAGTTAAAGCTGCTGATCTAATCCGACGCCTCTTCACTTGCAGAGAAGTTTTTTTCAAAAGGAAAGAAAGAAATTACGACTTCTTTGAGGGGAAAAAGTCTGAAGAAAAAGCAGAAAATATGCTTATCCTATCTTTAACTTAGAACACTTTCTCTTCAGTATCATTTTGACTCACTGCCCAGAAACTCCAATATAAGCCTCTTGCTTGCAGAAGTCATAAGAGAATCAAGTGTTTGCAGAAAGCTGTAGAAGCAGGAGAGATGTTTCCTACTCCACTTTTGGGTCACAGTCTAACTGAATAAACTTAGCCCCTTAAAATTTTATTAAGTTTAAATAACGATTTATACGTTTAGAAAAATGGTGCTTGGAAACAAAATTTAAGAAAAAGAGAGAGAGAAAGGAATGAAGAATGCAATATAACCACAGGAAAGCAGAGGTGTTGCCCCTTTCACTGTTCTTAATTAAAATTAAAAAAAAACACCCTGAAACTGAGAAGGATTTGTTTAGTCCTCCACTGTCATCAATGCTGATGGCTCTGGGACAGGAAAATGGCAGCGATTTGGGGGCCTGCTCACATCCCTCTGATTTTAAGCACCTTATCCTCGCTAAGCCAGGCTTCTGAACCCCAAGGTGGGCAGCATCTCCCTGGGGTGGTCCTGTCCCTGGGTGCTAAAGGAGCTGTCCTCTCACCTCAGGCCCAAGCTTCCGCTTCAGTCTAGGAGGTAACCGTCCCTGCACTTTTCCTCCCAGCACCGTCCCTTCTGTGCACCCCGTTGGCACTGACTCAGCCCCAGGGGACCCTACTCTCTCCTCCCAAATGCTGTGGGAGTCAACAGGACTGGCACTGAGAAACTGCAGATTTCCCAAACTCCCTCAGGGAGGTTGAAGAGGCTCAAGAAACTCATCTGTAACACCTCGAGTTAACAGTATTAGTATTTCCACTTCTGGTCCTTCCTTCCACTCAAAGGATGAGTTTTGCTCTAAAGGCATCTCAGCATCTTGCAGACAGCTACGGAAGATGCTCCGTTTCCCAAGACAGAGGAATTTATGAAGTTACTGCACCTAGATACATACTCCCCACTACCACCACTGTCCCCACAGCTATGTTAGGCTTTCTCAGCTACTTCACAGTTCATTACAGTGACCTAAACCAATGGCTCTGAACTGAGGCAACTGATGGACAAGTTCACCTTTATTCTGCAGCTCCCGCTAACCTTCAAGGGACAAGCAGGCACTAGTAACCTTATAAACAGCCCCCAAATGAATCCTCAAAGAGTGAGAATCATAGCCTTCTGCAAGTCTCCATACCCCTGCCGAACAGAGCTGAACTCCTGGCCTCCACTGTTCACGTAAGTGTTGAGTCTTACAACTCCATTCCCAATCTTTTGTTCCTTTCTATGTGATATTTCAAAGTTGCATTAATGGTACCAGCTGCAAGGACTTACCAGACCTCTGAAGTGCTAGGACAGCAGCTGGATATCATGGAAGAATGGGTGCACCTTCAAAAAACAGTGACACTCTTGTCTCCCAAGATTTGCATGGGTACCAGCCCTGAAGCTTAAGTGGTGATACATCTCACTTGGGATATTTATAGTTTTTATGCAATTGTAGGCCTATCATTTGTTGTCACTCGATGAGACCTGCAATACACTCTCAGCCCATGATAAATCCCTGTGCCTACATTGAATGTCTCAAGAGAAAGATCCCATGGGGGATGCTTCATGTGTAAGATTTAAGCCAGGCTAATCTAATTTGGTAACCAAATGGCAAAGACTCTCTATGGCAGAAAGAGTCTATCATCCTTGAGAAAAACACATAGAATAAACTCTGGAATTACCACAACTGGCAAAAGTTGACCTGAATAGGGAGTTTATTTTAGGTTTTATTTTTCTATTTTGTTCTGCTTGCAATTAAAAATAAATGGTATAAAGCTGGTTTATAAAAACACTACCAAACAAAAAACCTCTTTACCCAAATTAAAAACAACAACCCATGAGAGGAAAATACTCCAGAACATTTAGAGTTCTGCAGGGACTAGTATACATATAGGGATTTTAATTTTCCATGGCCTGTAAGTGTTATAATCTCTATCAACTGTGTGCACTCTGGGACCATGACTAACACCAGTGCTTGAACTCTTATTGGTTGTTGGCTTCTTTCTTCTTTCTTTAACACTGTTTTTAAACTCACATTTGATCCAAGAATTTGCAGGGATAAAGAAGTTTTTACAGCAATCTGTTCCTCTCAAGTCTAACCCACAGGTCTGTTATAGGACATTGTGTCAACAAATCACAGATGTCTGCAAGTCAATGCAACTAGTGTGAATGGCCACAACTTGTCTCAGGGACAAAGGTGCTATTGCTGGAGAAACTACGTTGATAGAGATTAGAAGATGACTTAGGACATTCAGATGCTGGGACTGTCTTCATGATTTTACTACTATTAGCCTTTTCTTTGCATCCATGGCAAATATACCATCACACCTTGCAAGAGTTTTTCTCCAAAATCATTATGTCTTTATCTTGTGTGCTGTGCCTCAACACTGCAGGAATAGTTACAACCATTGACTTCTCCAGGATCCTCTAAAGTCATGAGCTCTCTCTCTACCTTTTCCAACTCACACACCCCATCTTCAGAGATGTATTCTTACCTGAGTTGCTTTCTCCCTTTACTTTTCAGTGCAAAGCTGTCCAGAATGAACAGCTCTGGCAGCTTTGGTACCACACAGACTTCCTTCTGTTTTCAGTACTGCTACATTAACCACCCCATCATGTTCTGCTTAGTCACGCTAAAACAATGCTTCACTTTCTAGGACTGGATTAACTAGGACAGCAAAGCGTTTTTATCCCATTCGTTATCATCAACCACTCTTTCTGCTATTTGAAAATGATAACCAGATAGGGAAAAAGAGGAGACATGACCACTTGTCCAGAATTTAAGGATCCCGGATTGTCCAAGCTGAAGTCTTTCTGCTCCTGTTGAGGGGCAGGCTAGTTCTGTGATAGGTGACATGGAAGAGCAGCTCCAGCTACTGCTGGGTGTCTTTTACATTTCTACCTGGAACTTCTCAGGGGGGTATAGAAGACCTCTGGGAAAACACCTATGTTGTGGAGTGTGGCTGGAAGACTTCGTTACCTTACAGCCAGGTTGGGACCATACTCGCTTTCCCAGCTGTTCCTCTGAGAAACAAGTGACCCAGAGAGCCCTGTGCAACTCAAGATAGCGATGGCAAGATAAGATGTCTCAGAGATCTCTGCCTCAATCAACAGACTGAGCTTACCCTATCTCAGTTCTCTCTTGAAGCCACGTAGTTATCCTTGATTTGCCTTTGCTAATGGTAAACCGCTATCATTATTTAATAGACTTCCATTGGGAAAACATATATAATACTATGGCTGCCAAAGTTTATACAGGTACCCTCCAAGTAAGTCACTGCACCTGAGACAGGAACATGGGAACATTTATCAAAAAAAGGAGATATAGGAGATGACATCCAAAGACCAAGTTTCCATAGAATTTATGTGAAAGGAGAAAGAGGAACCTATGTATTAAATGAGAACCTCAGAGTTTGCCATGAACTATCAAACTGGTCTGGAAAGCAGATTTCTGCTCCATTGAGAGTTTTTAATAGCATTGGATAACTAAGATAAACAGAGACTGAAGGGCTGCCTGAGACACATACAAAATTATTGAAGTTTTGAGAATTTATTTACTTTACAGAGTATTTACATAAGGTTCACTTCCTCTTCATATATCAGCTCAAATATTACAAAGACTCCTCCCCCCACCAACATGTGGGGACTATATTCAACAGTCCCACAAACATCCATAATTAACTTTTTTTTAAGCACATTCCTACGAAAGTTTTCCAAGCAGTCCCCTCCCCAGAGCCCAGGCAATACCACTCTCTCACCAAACAAACGAGGCACGTGTGGAAAGAAAACACAGGGCATCAAAAGGAAGAGGGGAAAGAGGAGATGGAATATAAAGTGATGACCCTGAGACCGAGGCTTTAATTATTGCTGTGCTATAGGCACCTGATAAGTTTTATGCCAGGCTCTTAATCTCTCTGTACCTCAATTCACCTCCATTTTAATGAATACAGATCATTATATCCAGTGTAGAAATTTTAGATCAGGGTTTTGGTAGGAGACACTTCCTGGCTCTGTAAGGGACATCACTATTAAAGCAGCTGATTCTTCTCAATTAGCTGGCCCATCCACAACACTTTTGCTTACCTGAGAAGTGTCATGGTTGAATATGACAGCATTCAGGTCTCCACAGTTATAATGCTTGATGAGATCTTCAGTGGTATATGGGGCCTGCAAACTACCTGCTCGGAGGCTTTCATGTTGGAGCAGAGTTTGGTTTAGAGCAAACAGCACCTGTAGAAACACAGACAGGAAAAACAAGGAGAAGTTAAAGATATTAGGAATCAAAATACCAAAGCCTAAAAGGCCAAACTTTGCAAAACTCTCTTGCACCTGAAGTCTATTGACCCATCCTAAACCACAGTAACAAGGGCTGGTCTGTAGGCATTCCCAACTGGAAAAAGGATCAGATGCAAAGTCCTCTACTGGTAGAAGACCTTATGAAGGAATATTAAAGGTCTTACAATAAAGTGTAACTTCACAACACATACATATATTGCCTAGAGATCATGGTCTGCAGACTTTTAGGCTGTCTTCGCTGACTACTTGGCTACATGAGAGACACTGAAATGAAAAGGCCCCTAAATTAGGAAACCTTTATTGCCTCTGTTTCCTCTCTGCTAGCTTAAATCCAAAGCCCAAACTCAGTCAGAAGCTTTCTGATAAAAATCAAAATCTTCTGAACTTTTGTGATATTTGTGATAGACTGTGGGAGTAATTTATACCCGTTACTGAACCGCCAAGTCTGGGCTTTTCATGTTCAGCTTTCCAAGAACCTTCCAAAGAAACTTGATAAAAAGTAGATGAATAAATCAGAAGAACAGCAGTTCAGACAGTTTGTCACAAATTACATAAATAAGCAAACACACTTTTCCTAAAATAAAGTAATATGTAGTGACTGCAAACTCAGAGTTCTGAAAAATTATATTGATGTGTCATCTTTCATGAAAAGACTCCTGCATCGCTCAGCCTCACATTTCACCACATGTTCAGCTTCTCTCATTTATAACAGCAGTGCCTTCTCTATCCCAAAGAACAACCATCATCTCAAAATCTGGGTAAAGTAACCCATGCTGAGCTCCAGCTGGCCCGGCTAGGCTGCAGTCTGTGACACATATTCTTTCTTACCTTCTTAACTTAAGCAACCGAACCCACTTAAGGAGTGAACCCCGGAGGATTTTAAAATTAACAATGTACGTATGTATTTGCAGGATGGAAGTTCTTATTAGTTTAAAATTATGATTCCCATTGAAGTATCTGAAGGAAAGGAAACAGCCAATTGGATTTACTCTTGTAAAACCTCAGGTATATAACAAATACGATCTGAGATTTTTTAATAATAATAATAATAAAGTACATCCAAGGCATTAACAGCCTCTTCATACAAAGCTGTTACATGCTAACTAACATACACAAATTAGTTGAGGAAAAGCAAATGTTATCTTTTTAATTTACTTTTAAAAAAATATACAGATGGTCTTTCAACTGAAGCTGTTATACCTCAGTTTGGCAATCGGTTCTCCATTAAGATCCAAGCCTAAAAGATTTCCTTGCCCAGATCTAAGGGTCTGTTCAGGCTTCTCTACAAAGAGATCAATCTTTCCCAGGAACACAACCTGAAGTTAAGCATCTTCATAACCTAGTTTTTCTCTAATTTAAAGAATCTGCAAAAAATACACTTTGAAAAATTTCTAACCTTTGAAAGGATCTGAGCTTTTACTTTTTCCCCTAAGGGCTACAGCTTGAAGAGGAAATAGTTCATCCCAGGATTTCCTGAGGATTCTAAACATTTTGGCTAATAAAAATAAAAGCTTAGGAAAACATTGACAGGAAAACTGAGAGCAGGGTTTTTTCTAAAATGCTTTTAGTAAAAACCTTGTCATTTTTGATTTTTTAAACAATGGATGTTGCTGGATTTTTATATACAAAAATATGTATACGCACAGGCACACACGTATACAAACCACCAACAAACCCTGCAGATAAGACAGTGTGTTTTATGACAAAATATTAAGAAGGTGATAAACAAATCCTTACTTTATTCCAATTGCCTTTTTTTTTTCTTTTGTCTTTTTTTGGGTTTTTTTGTTATTCTGGCTTCCTGGGGAAAGTCCTGTGCACTAATGCTCTGGGTCTGTCTGTCTCTTCCTAATAAATTTGGAACCTATTAGCTGATTTCAGTCACATTTCCAGAGGGTTAGAGGTCTTAAAGAAAACTGCCTATATGTTCCTTGAAAATAAGTGCCGGGCTGCAGAAAAGCCCACAGTATGAGTTTACTTCTTATAAGACATCAGTCTCCACATGAGACCGAATGAGTTATTTGGAGTTTACAACAATGATGGATCCCCATGCACTGGACCGCAGATTTCACTAGTGTCAGGACGTTCGTCTCCCTGCTCTCTGACCCTGAGCAGCTCTGGGACCTAGAGGCGATGCTGATCACCAGCTGAAGTCCAGCATGCTGCTACCGCTGCTGGGGAGCTCATTGCTGGGTTCAAACTACTGCCCAAAAAGCAACTCAAGAGATTTTATTTTAGGAGGGAAGTTAAAATTAGAAAGTCAAACACTTGAATATGCTAAAGGAAAACTGTAACCACTTAAACAGATTTCTAGAGAAGTCTTGCCTAATCAAGCCATAACCACCATGGTTTTTGGTCAGGCGGCTCAAAACAAACTCAAAGAGAAGTGGAGTCTGTCGCAGCCGCCTGCTCGTTGGCTGGATTTGTAGACCATTTCCTTAAGAGTCACATTAAAGCCATCTTAAAACCTGAATTTATTTTTCCTTACTGTTCAGATAATGCCACAAAACCAAGGCTGTTTCCTTTCCTTCTCGCTATCTTAATATCAGTGACCCCACGACCTCCAGCCTAAACCTCTATCTGAGTTAAATCTCCCAGAGGTGCCTGAGATTACTGAACAACTGATGACTTCAAAATAAACACACTTAGAGCAACTGCCTATACACAGTCCCACCTAATAAATATAGCAGACAGTATTTGTTCTGGGAAGTGATGGGAAGTTATGACTTTGGCTCTGGGAAAGTGCATTTTTATTCACGCAATTTATGGTCCTCACATCAGTGCGCTCTGAAAGACATTTTTGTACAGCTGTCTCTGGCCCCCATTTATGATAGATCAACCATGGACAACAGAAAGGTGTTTTCACCCTGCCAGGAGCAAGCTTTTTTATCCGAGCAGTGTCATTCTCCTGTGCCAAGCTGCAACCCAACAGACAGATTTTATTTGGGTGTTTGGAGACACCGGGCCAGCCCTTAGGGCAGACCTATGGGTCCTGTTTTACTGCCTAAGAGAGTGGATACCACCAATTCCACACAGTGCCTGGAACCACCAGGCCAGACTTTTTAGCAGTTCTTTTGCACAGACTATGGCCATCTCAAGGATAAGGGGGCTGGACTAGTCATTTCTGTCACGGGAAGGTCAGAGGGGATGCAGCAGAGCTGGGCAGGGAGACAGCTCTTCCATCGCTGGGGACTTCAATTGGAGGATCCCCAGGACGCTGAAGGTCTACAGAAACTCCAAGTTTCATTTCTTGGTGAACAAGACTGGGCCATTTCTTATGTTCGTGCCAACTGTTCTCACCATCATGCAACAACATCTGTGCTGCTGCCTCACTTCAACCTTTGGCTCTTTTGCCTCTATGATCTTGGGCACTTCAGTTGCAACCAAATCTGCAGAGACCAGCCTTTGCCACCCATGTCCAAGCTCACTCCAGGCCTTGACAAGGGACCAAACAAACCCAATGAAGACCAATAAAGCAAACAGCTTTACTGATTACCTTGACACTCAAACAGTATTTCTCCCCGATATGCCTCTGGATTACAGAGCTCGGACTCAAACATTAATGGAAGGCATGGGTTACAAAAGTCTACCTCACATATAAATCAGCTTGAATGTTTAAGCCATTTAACTTTCAACTTCAAAAGATGAAATATTAGAAAACCTCCAAACCCCTGATATGAAGCAAGCAGACAAAACTGCATTGGGTCTCAAGGTTTCAAAGGGGGCTGGCATTGCATAGAAACGTTGGTATATACACAACAGTATCAGCCGTTGGGACAGTTTGGACTTTGTTTTGCAAACCCATGGGAGTAGATGGTTTGATTTTATGCAAGATTTTAATGAGATCTGGCTTTTAAGCAAGTAAACCCAATCCACAGAAACAGATCTAAGAAAGGATTGCTACCTTTTCAGATAGGGAGGGGAAGTGAATAGACATGTACCTGGACTGGGCTTAGGAACACTTGAATACCAGAAAACATGTTCATCATTGCGTTTGGTTTTGGGAGCAAAGCTAGATAAAAATCCTACTTGTTCCAAGGTACTCTCGCAAACCTTCATGTATTGTGCTTTACTGTGCGACAAGTCTGCAACTTCAGACTGGACATCTGAAGGCTCCTAAAGGCCAGCAGCTGTATGTAGTGCTGTATGTAATAGCTAAAAAGAAATCACGGCCTTTGTACAGGAGAGATTTCTCCTTACCCATCTTAAGTGCATTTGGCTTTGGCTGAGGAGAGTAAAAAAAGCCTGGAAAACAAAAACCAAGTTATCCCGCGTCAAATACAGTATCATGCTTGGTTTATGTCAGCTGCTCATAAGGTCTTTTAGGTTTTGAATGGCATAAAAAAAGAAATAAGATGTTCATTTTTCTAAAAGATGCTATTCAGTACATGGATTCTTTGCCATGTTCATCACTGAACATCTGCTCAAGGATGCAGACTTAGATGCAGCCTTTCAGCTCTACATTTTTAATAGTTTTGCATAGGTGAGCAAGATGACTTTGGTTGATTACCCTGAATGCTCACACGCTTTGTCAGAAATCAATTTCTGACAAACTCTGATGGCCACTGTACTCTGTGCCTACCACCTTGTCTAGGAGGCAATACTATGGATTTCTAACCACGTGGAAAGGTCGCCAGTGCCACCTCTTCAATTTGTCTGACTATGGTCCCAAATGGTGCCGCAATGGAAGAACAGTTTCATGGGGGCATCTGAGAGGCTATTGTAAAATAAGGCAAGGAAACCTTTTTACCAGATAAAATACTTGAGTGGTCCCAAACTTTCTTACAAACTATATTGCTAATAAAATAGACAACAAATTCAGGAATTACAACAGAAGAAAGAAATTTTGTGATAAGCTGAAGAGAAATGGAACTATGTTCTTCTGGAGTGTTTGCTCTACAGGTGACTTGAGAACAAAAGGCAACCTGGAGAAAACTCTCAGACCAAACTTTGGTGCTCAGTCAAATTTGACTGCTAGGTAATGGGGGAGAAATGACTTCCCAGTTCTAAGCTTACCACAGCTGAACTACAAACATTGCATTCACAGGACTCCAGTAGCTGGAGTTACACGACGACCCCTGCATAGAGCCATGATTAATAACAATACCACAAAAACAAGTATTTAAATGTCATACTATGATGTCAGCTCTTGAGCAGGCAACTATTGTTTTCCTTTGCTGTCTCTTTTGGACACATGCCACCACAATGCAAATACTAAATAAGCACTACTGGAAGCATTTAAGTGACTATATCCTGTCAGTGCCCAAATTGCAACTCCGGAAAAGAAATGCCCACTCTCCTGCTTGGTTCAAAACAAACCGCAACAAAAATATTGAGGTATACAGTTCTTCAGGGGTGGTTCTTTTGTTGTTATCCTTCTCTGTACTCAAATAGAAAATCAAATATACAGTTTTAGGTCAAAATAGTGGCTTGAGGAAAAAAAAAAAGAAAAGAAAGAAAAACCCAAGTCCCTGATTTTCCAGATTAATGAAAAGCAATAAAAGTGTTTGGCCAAATCTGTTCAGTTCCATTGGTTTCCAGAAGACGGGTTTCCCCTTTCTTTGAATCTCTTGCGCTGTTGCTAGGAATTAGTGAGCTGTGAAACTCACCTAATGAGGTCAGCATCAGGAAATAGCTCCAAAAAAACAGGTCCTGGGGGATCTACTAAAGGACTCCCCCAGTGTCCAAACAAAATCCTGGATGCATCAGCACACTGTACAGCTGGGGCTGCGGGACTCTGCTGTTGTTGTTTCTATAAAGGGACAGCTAAGGAAAGTGAAACTATTAACTCATCCACTGGAATTTCTGCTCACAAAACCGTGCCCCCTGTTAAAGCTCCTCATAAAAGCCTTTCGGCTAGTTGGTTCCATATGTTCCCCAAACCCGCAGTTATTGCTTCTGAAAGGCAGGAGTAGTTAACAGTCTGCGGCTTGGCACTGACCAGGGAGACCTAAGGACCTCGCTTTTTCCTCCTCCTTTTCAAACTGCCAATTAACCAGTTTAATAAAACAGTTGAATCTGACCGAGGCGCTCAGAGAAACCCCTAACCACCACACATCTTACTGGCTTAGCCATGACGGTGACACACAGGCATAGCCTGGTGCATAGCAGTCACGCTACTAATGTGCAGCCTCTGGACTAAAATTGGTTTTCTTGATGCTGAGAAAGCTGCAGGGAGATTAGGGCTCCAGCCTTCAGCCCTGCACACCCAAAGCTACTGCTGAAGTTGACTTCCAATAGCTTGACTTCAGCCCCCTGGCTTTTCTCTTTATGCAAAGTTCCCAAGATGAACTTACAAGTGAAAAAGTCAAAATTTGTTTTTTTGGTATTTTGTGTTTGATTGAATCAAGGCATTTGAAAACAACAGAAACAATTCCTAGATGGAAAACACTGCAATGTGCATGAGACCCCCATTCCCTCAGCCCCAAGACCGCCCAGGCAGGGAAGGGCTATCCTGGTAGATAGCAGCTCTCATGCATTCCCTGGGCTGACCCTACTATCCTGTTGCTTCTGAACCAAGTTCCTGGCTTCAGCAGGGCTGGGGCAGGCACATTGTTAACTCAGAGCCTGAAGAGCAGTTGTTTGGGGGTTTTGGTAGGTTATCTGATAGAACAGGTAAACTTGCTATAGTTTGCGCTCTTAGATAGAAGCCTTCCCTTGCACAAGGCCGTTATGACAACAAATAAAGACCATGGAGTAAAAACCTAATCTCAGTTAGTTTCTGTTTTGACAGCACTTTAGAAACATTGTATCATTCCCAGTACATATAACTACCACACCCACATTAAAGAGGTCAAAACACCCCAAAACAAGGTCTAAATTATGTAAACTGAAGTCAACAGCAGCTCCACCACAGCCACTATTGGAAGAAGGCTAAGATCTGAAACCTTTTCTTCTAAATGTAATGAACTGTGTTAGTTTCTAAAGGCACTTAGAGTCCAGATTAATTTAGAAGAAAGGGAGGGGGGCAAAAAAAGACCTTTGATAAGGAATTTCCATCCCTTCCCCCTTTGTGAATCACCACACTGTGGTGGAAGGATGTTTTGGTTTCAGTGCCCTCACCACACCATTGGCACGGTCTCTTTTGCCAGTAACTCAGCTTGACATCCAACCAGCAATGGTGTAAGTGAGCAGTAACTCTGTAGGATAACTCTCTGCTTTGGTCAATGCCCAAATTCAAGCTTAGGCAATTAAATTAAGAAGTAACGGGAGGAAGGATTTGCAACTTAATCAAAACTAAAACACTGGAAGGGATGGAATTGCCTCTGTTAAATTTGCAGCCTAAACGTATGGCTTTTGTGGATTTTGTATGAGGGATTTACTTGCATCCAGTACTCTTGCATATGTCCAGTTTCTCAGTTGTACTGAGTTCAGCAGATTAATTTTGATGACTAAACCTACCTAAAAGGCTAAATGTTTGCAACAAAAGAGTTACACTCTGACCAGTCTCTTTCCACAAGTGTTTTTCTGGTTCAAGTGCAACAAGTTCTAGTAACCAACACCTCGCGCAGCAATGACAGCTTGCAGGTCCAAGTGCCACCAGTCTTAGATCTGGTCTGCAGTCTTAGATCTTGGCAACAAAAAGGTAAACAGACAGTAAAATCAATTCACACCTCTCCCATGAGACTGCACTCTCAAAGGGAGACGTTTTTTTCTTTTTCTTGTTTACCCAAAATCAAGAGTGGCTAAGAAGAAAATAGCTTCTCCCTAGAACTCACCTCAGCTATTTGGTTATGGGACTTAAAAGACTGTTAACCTGCTAGACAACAAAACACTGCATATGAAACCGATGCCCATGCCTACCAGTAACCTAAAAATCCCATATTAGTTTTTAATCAAGTTGGACATGATGGTGTAAATTGTTTCCTTCCACTACTTTCTTTACTCCTTTCATGTTAATCTGTGGCAGAGGAATAACACTTCTTCCAGGGCTGAGTAGCTGGCAACTGGGTTTGATTTTAAACCAACTCATTCGGTTTTCAAATAAAAGCTATTGGAAAGACCGTTACGGTGACAGAATGCTGGGGTGCTCAACTGACGTGAATGGACCCAATTCCACAAAGAGAAAGGAGATGGACTGTGTGGTAGCGGATGATGGCTGTCTAAAGTAACACCAGACCATGTGAAACCCGCAGGTGTAGAGGAAGGCAGAGCCATTACTCACCCAGGCAAAGCAGGCAGTGGCCCAGCAGGACAAACTGGACACGTCCCTGATGCCTATTTGGTGATGCCCTTGGCTCGGCTGCAAGCCCAGCTCCTGCATGCCCCTTGGTCCCCCCTCTGTCCCTTCCTGTGCCAGCACCCCAGCAAGACAGGCTTGGGCTCAGGCTCTGCTGTTATTCCTGTCCTGGGGGTATCTCACCACTTACTAGACAATAGCAACCCTCTATATTCAGAAACCCAAATGCTGCCTCCATGGCAGGGAAATCCCCCCATACAACTAAGCAGTTTTGTGGGCACTAGAAGTTTGTGAGAAGGTTTGCAGCGAAGAGCAGCACTCCAGGAGAGCTGCTGCAGGGGCTGTAGCACATTGCTCCAAAGGTGTCATTGAAACAAGAGCAGTCATCCCAGATAAGTCCAACACCCCAAAAGTGTCTAGTAACAGATACTTTGGGAAAGAATGTAAGAAATGAGGTAAGCAGAGGGTGAATCTTTTTCAGACAACACTTCCCATCTTTTGGAAATCTGCCAGCGGGGAGCTTGTGGTTGAAAACACCTCTTCTCCTATCGCTCCTTCCCACCCACTTCCCTGCTCCCCATGCCTTTACCTCAAAATTATCACTATGCTCCGTTGCACCACTCCATTTAAAAGTATCCAGCTGCCTGATGTACACACAGAGAAGGTCACAGCCTGCTACTCTGCTCAGCAATTGCATTCCCCAAATTGATGCCTGGCAGGACGCCTGAAGGGCAGTGCCCGTGATCACTTTCCTCCACCTTAAATGGCCACATTGTCCTCACTTTCGGGATCACCACCTTCAAAGCAGGCATGTGAAATTTTTCCCAAGAACCTGAAACCCCATTTGCGCTCTTGACTTGCAAGCAAAATTGTTACCGGGCCCATCTGGAGTTTCAATTTTACTTTTTTTGTCTCCACCGTAACGGGGGGAATGTGGGAACATGCCCTGAGCAGAGCGTACCAGTTGGCCCCGGTGATGAGTGAGCTGCAATGAAAGGAGCACCCTCACAGAAAAAAAAGGAAAGCTCTAAGCAGGTTTGGGGAGCTCCTGGTTTTAGGCACCCAGCCTGAGATTTTTTTTAAAAAGCCTGGTTTCATGATATGCTAAGCATCCACCCATTGAAAAATGCAACCTGTCCGGTGTGTATTTAATTTGGGGTTTTATTCATATTACTGCTTAATTTTGAACTGTTTCTTTTTAATTACCAGCTGAAGCTACTCAGTAAAATGGACTAGCCCCACAGGCATGTTTTTCTTTCTATTATATTACAGTGAGGCAGCAGATTAACTCCTTCAGCCATCCCAGTTTAACACCTCGCGATGCCAGCATGGCTCTTTTCCAGACTGCTGCTCCTGCACCAAGAACGGCTGAAGGGGACATAGAGATATACATCCTGAATTTTCAACTCCCGGCCCTGGGTATCAGTGCAAACAGCTGCCAATTGCCATGTACGTCAGCATGCTGGAGCGTAAATCACAGCCCATCGGAAGGGGAGCGCTTTCCTGCAAGCCAGATGGAGCTACAACCTCTGGCCAAGGACAAACAGTTTGGGGCAACAACTGTCTCAGTTTTCCAGTCTCCACATGAGCATGACTGAGTCGGCAGCTGTAGAAAAGGGAACCTTTCCTAAGCCTGAAGGTGACTGTGTCCTTGTGAGGTCAGCAAGGAAAGAAAAAAAAAAGAAAAAAGTCACAATTTAGAACAGCATGAGAAAAGGAAACCTTCAAGAGGAAGCAGGGAGCTGAACTCATCAGGGCTAAGTGCTTGTTTTTGGGTTGGTTTTTTTTTTAGCTTAGCATTATCTCAAGCTTGAATTAATTTTACTATGCAAAATGTTCTTGCTATTGGGGGAGACAGCGAACAAGCATGGGGTACCCCATGTCTGTTAATAAACAGGGCTTAATCTTGTAGCCTGCTTACTTCAGGTCTTCCTCACCTAGAGAAAAAGCCATGTCATTATTCAGGACAGCTGATGGAATCCCACCTGTGCCAGCTGTTATGGGGCACAGTGATCCCCAGGTGACCTCACCAGGGCAACCCCTTCCTCCTGCTAGAAATTCATAGTTACATCCTCAGGATCAGCTTTGGGGTTGCAATGCAGACCTTGCAAAGTATGTAATTTGGGGAGCATCGTCAGCAGCTTCAGCCCTCTGTGCTTTGATGTAGCAGCTCCGGGCGAGGGAGCCTTTACAAGGGACTTGTAGTCCACTGCCCATCACACCAGCAGCTGGAGCAAAAGGCTCATTTCCTTAAAAGTATCAGAGGAAAGAGCGAAGCACAAATGGCACGATTTTTGTAAATAAAGATGTTGCACTGGCCCGAGTGTCCCTAGGCCCAGAAGGAACCGTTCACCCCGATCATCCTACTGACAGCGAGAGAATTCTTGGGTGCAGAAGCAGTGTGCAAGTAAAAAGCCCATGCCCTGGGCCACCTCCTCCTCCAGCAAAAAGCCAGCGCAAAGGCAGCCTGTCTGGGAAACAATTAGGCAGTGACATTACAGTCCAGGGTACCAACAGATGGCCACAAAAATTCTGCAGACAACTGCTCGGAGGCGTATTTTATCAAAGTCTGGGAAAGGGCACCGAAGGTGATCAATCATAATCCACCAGGAAGACAAGCAGGCGCTTCGCGGGAGGGCAAGGCTAGAGCTACACCACCGTGCTCCTCAAAGGCAGCTTACTGGGGTCCCTCTGTAGGGCAGCAGCCTGCCGCTGAAAATGGACCCTTTAAAATGCTCTCACCGATCCATACTGATATGAAGATGTTTTAATGTGGAGCTGCAACGCTTGCTGCAAGCAACCAATGATCTCATCCCCAGGTCCTCCGTCCAAAGGGATGGACAGGAAAAGCTACATACCGCCAGGAGCTTAACAAGAAATAAATGCAGCAGCTCCTGCTTCAGCTGCCTTTCTGAGGGAGATGCAGCAAAAGGCAAATGTAGAAGCAGAGATGCCCAAGACAAAAAAATGTCACTTTGGAGCTTGGGGCACGTAGGCTGCCCAGGGGGAGAGGAGGAGGCATCAGATCCTTATGCTGCTGCGCTTATGACCCAGGGAGTGCTGTATACTCCCAGTATAGTGTTACAGCCCTGTTACAGTCTACAGGATTTTTGCCTGCAAGGAGCAAGTTACATAAAAATTATTCAAAATTCAGTTATCCAGGGAAAGAAGGTGACCTACCCATCAAATCACAGCAGCTCAAATTTCTAATATCATCTACTTGTAGCCAAGCACTTGCCTTCAAACTAAGCGAAGGCCAAGAATAATTACTTACTATTCACCGAGTTATTTACATCAATTATTCAGCAAATAAATTCAACTAACAAATAGCTTCAAGGAAACTGCAATCTATTCACAGTCAAGCTGCCAAGATAGAAGAAATTTATAAAATTAATTATTTGTAACAAACCACTCTGTTAGCTTTCAAGGTCAGAATGATAAATTCAGACACTTTATTTTCTACTATATATTAGGTTCCCTCAATGTAATTCTGTTGTTTATAAATTATGGGAGGTTATCTTTCAAGAGATGGCTATAACTGCTATATTTTCATTATCATTGGGACTAAAAGCTCATATTGCTTCAAGTTTTTTTAAGCCTAGGCTAAACAGTCTCGACTCCAGTCGGAGAATGCCTATGAAACCAGCTACCGGAAAGAATATGCTGCTATGGAATCAGGAAGAGTGTTCACAGATTTTTGCTCTCCTGGCTAGAGCCAAAAATCAGATGTTGCTGTAAAACATTTACATAAATTGGCAAATTCTGAAGAAAGCACTTCATTCAAGTAACACTTTGGTTTTCTTTTTTCTTCTAACTAAGAAAGGATCTGGAAGAATATTCTTTGCACAGCTTCAAATATTCCTGAAGGCGGTATATTTCCCCACATAAATAAATAGTAATAATAATTAACACTGTTTTCAGGCACCATTCTGGTCTACACACACAAATAGCAGAGAAAATACCTGAAAAAGAGATAAGCCTCAGGTTCACCTTCTGCCCCTTTAGCTACATCTCCCCGCTTCTTAGATGCACTTCCAGAATAGAGCCAAAACAATCCTTTCCCCCTCCCCTCTTTTTCCTTGCCTGTTTAATACTGATGCTCTGTAAATACACTTACATATAAGCAAGCACACTCTGCCATCCCCTGAAACACTCTGTAAATGTTTAGCAGGTTGTTCCCTCTACAGCTGTGCTTCACCAGGAAGATTCCCAGAAATCCTACAGCCATTGAAGACATTGCACATGGGGACACAGCTCAGACAAGTCCTGGAGACCCCAAGGTGAAAAAACAGCAACTCCCCAAAGCAAATATCTTTGCTGTTGCCCTGGAATAATATAGGTGAATCTATATTATAGAAATGTACCTTTTGCACAATCATGACTGTGGGGCTGGAGCTCAGAGGCTTCAGCCCACTCTTCTACCTCAGGACAGTAGGGAAGACATCCAACAAGGAGCCCCAAAGCAGTGGTGTGGGTACTAAGTAGAGCACAGAGGATCACTTCAAGGTTTGACTTAACTTCTTAAGCCTAACTCCTAGGAGAACAAGGACTTGACTTTCAGAACCAGTCTCAGCTGGTGTAACTTAGCCTCATTCTGATGATTTAAACCCACTGAAATCCTGCCTGCACACCCTGGAAGAGAAGAAGGGGGTAGGAAATTACACCCTCCACAAACCTGTAGGGGATCAGCTCATTTTGAAGATAACATCTGTTCTGCGTTTATTCCCTGCTCATGATCTTTTTACCTTCCCTAAAGTAGGTAAGATGGGGTTTAGGTTTAGGTGGTATTATAGACCAAGTTCTCTGCAGACAGAAGTTGGTCAGCTTAGTTTGCCCCAACCATACTTTGCTAGTTCACTTGACAGGGAATTCTGCCCCATGTTTATATTTTGTATAAGGGTAGTCATGCTTGCCATTTAATTGTTCCTCAAATTTTGAGATACAATTATCAAATTCTAAGAAACTTAGCTTGGATTTTGAATAGCAAATGCTCAGGACCACTTAGAAATGAGCTGCAGGTCTGGAATTATTCAGTAAATTACTCCAAACCATGAATACATCTGAGAAAAATGTCAGACAGTTAATATAGAGAGGCAAAAATTAAATAGATTGCAAAAGAAGTTACCCAGGAAACATTCTTTACTCAGCTCCGGTAATTAGAAGTTACTGGATTCAAAGTATTGGGATACAAACATTACTAAGACAAAGACTTCATGGAATCTTGTTTAAACTGCAAATTCTGACTCTTTTTTTCTGATGGGGTGACCTCTCCTCTTTGCTTTTAGGAAGCTAAATTACATTTTAGTTTGCCAGTTTTCATCACATTTTGCTTTGGGCACAAATGACTGAGAGAAAAAGCTCTGCTCTTTCTATGCTGATGGAAATTGAAAAGGGATTAACCAAAAAGCAATAAACTATTCCTTCTGAATGGCTAGCCCTAAATTTTCTTATTAGTGTCTACCCACACTAATTTGAAACTTAGCAATGCTGGTTTTCTCCAAAGCTGTCAGCTGAAGTAAGCTAGTTCTGTTCCTTGCAGGCTGCATTTGCCAAAGACCATTTTGCTTTCAAAACATGCCCCCTCCACCAAATATATCAAGATGGTTGCCCTTTGCAGAATTTCCCATAGGTATATGGCAACGTTAAAGAGGGAGTAAAACTAGCATGGTATTTTTCAAGTTATTATCATGGGAATGCTTTGTACACAAGAATGTCAAAGCAAAGTCAAACCCTGTGCACAGCGCTGAAGGCAGATGGATGAGCATACGAGTCAGTTACTTGCAAAGATTGCAGACCTAAGCCATTAAAGAGAGTCTTGAGAGGAGGTGAAAGACTCCTGATGCAAGAACATAGTAGTTCTGCGAAAGATCCACAAAATCTCTTTCAATTACAATGGGAGTTGCTCAAGAAAAGCAATCCACATTGTCTTCTCTTTGGACTTGTCATAAGAGCATTGGGAATGGCAGAGCAGAAGTCCCTGTAGCATCCTATCAAGTCTCCAGTCCATCCCTAGCCATCTTAAGGCACTTTTGCCAGTCTCCTCTCTAATAAATTCAGAAGTTCTGGCACGTAAAGTTTCCAGATGATATTGCAAGCCACCTATTCAGGATGAACTCAAGTCCCCTCGCCTCAGTTGTACTGCATGACAAGAGACTGATTCCCAGCTGGCACTGGCATTTCTCAGAACTGGTCCTGCTGCCTACCGTGCAGTCTTGGGCATAGTTTGACCCTTTGTATTCACAGCTAAATGCTACCAGATGGATGCATCAGTTCAAAGGCTGGTGGAAACAATTAAGATTACAGGAAGCCACGTTTATCCTTCCACCTACAGCACTGAATTAATCATGGCTGATAGGCATCTAAACAGAGCAACCAAGTCTTGCCTTCATGTCCCACTCAAGCCCCTGATTTATATCACTACCTGTCAAGAGATGGCAGAAGATTGCCCAGTAGCTGCTGAATGCTTCTCTCCCACCCTCTCCCTCTCCTGGGGAGACAAATATAAGCCTGGACATTCCTGCTTTGCTCAGGATGCCATGAAACCTAACCTCATGTTGACACAAGCATTAGGCCCCAGGACTGTATAACAGGTCACTGACAGAAAGATATAAGATAGAGCTTCCAAATTTGGCTGGCCACACACAGGCAGGCTCGTACTGGAGTACGAGCATTGCTGGCTGCCAGAGCTTGCATACCTGTGAAGGAGACTCGGTAGCTAATGGACACCCACAGGCACAGCACTCTTGCTCATCAACCCATTTTTCAGTTATGTCTTCTGGGAGGTTCAGTGGCTGATGCTGCTTGAGAATTTTATGGATTTTATATTAGGTATTTCCTTACTAGGCTTCAAAGGTTGGATTTTGTTCTAATTTTTCCCTGGAAAAATCCAGGGACCACTGGACAGCTATACCCCTATAGACTCTACTAAAAGCATGATGAAGGGAGTGCCACAACCCATCCATACTGGATGGGACTAGGAGTTTGAATGCCCACATCTGAATCTGAATATTTGTGCTCAAATGAGTTAAACCTTCAGTGCTCATCGGCCTATCAAAAGTCCTACATCAAGGACCCAAAGGGGAGTCTCAGTTGCTTTCTTTGGAAGCAGACCTCCTGAAGTCAGTTCCTCCCTCTTCCAGCGACACTCCAATGCCCACAATTCATGTCAACCATGAAATGGGAATGGATCTGTTACCATACGCTAAGCTTTTCTCCATCCGTGGGAGGCAAAGCAAAGACAAACAAGGAGGCTTGAGTCGACACAAGGGTTAATTTAAGAATTGAGTTTGCTTAAAATAAAAGTTGTCACCAACCAGAAAGAACAAGTAGCCATTGAAGAGAAAACTGTTGAGATTTACGGGCCCCATTCTAGAGACATAAACGGGGAGTCAATCATCATTTGAAGTTTATTTTTTTAATAAGAGCCCCTCAAACATTCCCTCCACTTTTCATTGCCAGAAACTTAAGCTTGTGGCTGTTAAAAAGTTAAAAATTAGGGGTTTCCTAAGTGGGAGCAGAATGCATGGTTGCTCTATGTGACCCCGGCTACTCTAACAGCTACTGCTAATTCCCAGTGGAAGCATCAATGGCTTGTGAAATAGACTCCTTTCTTTTCTTGTACAAATTATTCCTTTATATTTTTGAACTTCTGAACCTCTGGGCTTAATAACAACTCCACAAGAAAGAAGGAAAATGATTGAGTGTTTATAACAACACGCATCTTTTTTGATTATCATTCCAGGCTGTGGCACTTTCAGTTCAGTGAAGCCTTAGTCACAGCTGCTCTGCAAAACGATTCAGAAACGGGGGGAGGAGAGGGACAGGAAGGACATCTCCTCCTACACAGGATCTGTGGTCATTGGACATTCTGAAAAATTCCCAAACATTTAGTTTTACTGTCTTCCTCCCAATCCTTAAACTATAACCTACCCACTTGCTACCTGCTTTAGTTATAAGCAGAAACTGAACACTGCCCACCCTTGAGCGCTCCAGCCTCACAGCCTGCAGATGAGCTGCAACACATCAGAATGTGGGCCACAAAAAATTGCAAAACTAAGCAAGACAAAAAGTTTAACAACCCACCCACACATGCAAGCAAAGAAAGAAACAAATCAAGGGAAAATAATAGGAATAAACAGTCTTTAGCCTCTTTTTTTCAGTTGTAAATGGAAACCAATGTGACAGTGCTGCAACAGATGACAGAGTCTATTTATTCTCCCTAAAAGATCTACAGTTGTTGGATTCCCCACTACCTCCCAAAAGGCTTATATGGCTTTCAATTAAGAAAGGCTAACACTAGAAAATGTGTTTCACTCAATAGAAGATGGCAAGGCCAGGCTCAGGAAGCACTCATCTTCCTCCAACAGTCGACTTAACAAGCATTAAATCACTGATTATTACATTCTAGACCCTTTGCTGCCCAGTACCATCGCTTTGTTGATTAATATCATACTAACTCATAATAATGACAGATTCATAATAGTAAGCTTGGCAATTCATATTCTGAACTAGAATATTCAGCCAGGGCACAATCCTGTACCCTCTCAGGTCAGTAGTCCACCACAACCCAAACCTTTTAAAGGAAGATTATGACAAACCTTAAAATAGGAAGAGCTTTGTAAGGACCTGGTCCACATAACCCAGCAGCACTCAGCATTTCCTTGAAGAGGCTCAAGTAAGAAACACCACCATTTACACTTTAGCAGAGCCTACCACTCAGAGAAATATCTTCGCTTGACTGTCAGCAAGGAGAAACAAAGCCTAGTTCACTGGAGCAGCTTCATGTCAATAAAACTCATCTCAGACCAATACTGGCTTGGCTGAAATTGAGCTGTGCTGAATCAAAACTCAGCATCCTTGAGGTTTTCAAACATTTGCCTTTACATCAGTTATTTATAGGTGATACTTTTTCAAGGTTCTTGCTGGTATAATCTAGCAGTAACTCTTTCAAGCTCGTGGATTTACACCAAGCTACACCACTCCACCGATTACACCATGGAAGTGAGGGACTCCTACCTTCTTTGCCTATACATTACAAAAATTGGCTGAAGGAACAAATTGAGAAGGACTAATTTTAACAATTTCTTATGGGTGATGGAGATATTTCCTTCAGAGAGTCACATTTACTTAGACATTTTTCCTTTCTCCTTAGTGGGGGTTCTTAAATACAGCTTCAGAAATCCCAGAGGCCAGGCTAAACCCCTACTAAATTTGCCTCATTAAATGAGGTCCACTGTGGCTGGAACATGTAGGTGCTGTAGGATTCGAGTGGCAGCTGCCGCTTGCCGCTATCCCAACCACTGGCATTTAAATTGAAGCCCATTCATCACATGCTTATGGTCAGATCTAACCCTAAATGAGCCGCTCCAACTTTATTCTAAAATATTTATTACTTCTGAGTTAGTACATTAAGATGGAAAATAAAAATCCAAACCCTAAACCCAAACCAAGAAACACAACACTTGCATCCCTGCAAAAGGCTGAGCAGGAGGGTCTTGGGCTATTGTTCACATATGTACAGGATATGTAAAGGATCTCTCTCATTTCCATCAGTGGACATTTATCCTGCAGGCTGTACAAAGTTGTTAGTACAAGCTGCCAAAAATGTGATGCGAACTACAAGCTTCGTTAACTAAACAAGGTTTAGAGGGGAAAAAAAAAAGATTAAACACTCCTGAGTTTATTCTGATTTTTGTATTTGCTGAAGTAAGTGGGTGATTTCCACCATATTTCTTCTCCCCTTGAAAATAAAGTGTATAGGGATTGGAAGCTGGCAAGGATGAGAATGCATTTGTCCCTGCATTAGTTTTGTAGCCTTCTCATTCAAGGCTACTGATTTTATTGCCTGTTCTTACAACAGGTGATGAACAGGGTACAGGTCTCCAAGCAGTTATGTTCCCACAAGTCCTGCAAAAAAGATGACAAGGCAGAGATGACATGAAGGGAAGGCTGAGCAGTAAACTCAGCCCTCAAGGAATCCATGTAGGACTTTATCCTAGAGACATAAGGCCTGGAGAGCCGATGCTTCCCTTGCTCTGTGTTGTGGTTTAGCCCCAGCCAGCAACTAAGCACCATGCAGCTGCTTGCTCACTCCCCCTACCCTGATGGGATGGGGGAGAGAATTGGAGGAGTAAGAGTGAGAAACACTCCTCGGTTGAGATAAGAACAGTTTAATAATTGAAATAAAGTAAAATAGTAATGATAATAATAACAATATAATAATGATGATAATAATAATAATAATAATAATATACAAAGCAAGTGATGCACAATGCAATTGCTCACCACCCGCCGACCGATACCCAGACAGTTCCCAAGCAGCGATCGCTGCTCCCCGGCCAACACCCCACAGTTTATATACTGAGCATGACGTCATATGGTATGGAATAGCCCTTTGGGCAGTTTGGATCAACTATTCTGGCTGTGCCCCCTCCCAGTTTCTTGTGCACCTGGCAGAGCATGGGAAGCTGAAAAGTCCTTGACTAGCATAAGCAGTACTTAGCAACAACTAAAACATCAGTGTGTTATCAACATTCTTCTCCTACTAAATCCAAAACACAGCACTATGCCTGCTACTAGGAAGAAAATTAACTCTATCCCAGCCGAAACCAGGACACTCTGCTCTGCACAGGCTTCATAGCTGGGGCTGAATTTGAAGTGTGGTCAGGCAGGCTGCTAGCAGATGGCACATTTTGTGTAAACTCCCCACACGTAATAATGCAACTATATCCTGACATACAACAGAGCTCGAAACTGCACAGGTGGTGCAGAGCTGCAGTAGGTGCTGAGGACCCATGGTGGTGAAAGCTGTGAAAATCCCAGTAGATTGCAGAATACTGAATGGAGAGGTTTACAGACTCAGCTAACAAAAACTAATTACCTCAGCTCAACCACCCATACAATTTTTCTGCTGTTCCAGCCCTAATTCATACAAGGGCTCTGCCAGTGTGTCTCAGTATTGACTTGCAATGGAGCTAGAAAGAAAGAAAGGAAGTCTGTGCCCAGTGGTAAAGATGCTAACTTGTGTTTAGATGTGGGTTAGCTTTCCTGATGTGGGTTTGCATAAATCCCCTTTGGTAAGAGGAGAGTGAAACACAATGGGTTTCCTTCTTGTGAAGGGGTAACAGGAAGATGGAGATGAGTCACTTGGTACAGCCTCATGACCCACATCCCAAAGGACTGTGATGCAGGGAGGTGGGAAGAGCCAGTCATGGAGAAGAGCTGTCTTCAATTAGCATGGTATTTTCTGTCATGGCATTGCTGCTTTTCAGGCTAAAGCCTCAGACACTGCACAGTAATTGGTCATCAAATGTTGGACATCTCATTTCTTCCGAGTACTGAAGTGGGGCATCATTCACACCAACCTTTCCACTTTCAAGTTGAGTGAGAAAACTTCCTTTAGTAAGTATTTGAATCACTTTCTACCTCATGTCCCGTTAAAACAATAAAAAAGTCACAGCCATCGTTTCTCAGCCAGTAACAGTAAGGAAAGAACATTAAGCAAAAAAATCCAAACACAGAAAAACACAACAAAAGCGGTTTGTTTCTCATTATATAAATTGTTCTTTTAAATTGAGTGGGCAAAAATCCACAGAAATGGGCCAGAGGAATAGGAAACTTCTGAAATTTGGTCCAATTTCTATTAAAGTATATGGCAAGCCTAAGATTGATTTCTATGGCTCTTGGATCAGGCCCACACAGAGCCTGAATTCAGCACTTTCCAGGTTAGAACAGAAGCTCTACAAAACCACCTTCCCATAGTTCATACCAGGTTTTGGTTTCAGAGACGTGAATGAGAAGGTTTTAAACAATGTTGAAATTCCCATCCTAAAGTCCAAAGGGGAAAATGAAAAGGGGCTCAAACAATTCCAAGTGAAAAAGCAAGCAAAGTTGCTGAATCAGCCCTCTCTATGCCTCTCCTGTGCGGTCCAGCCCAGATCTGTGAGTTGTGTCCATAAAACCAAACTCTATTTGGTACAGCCCTGCTGAAGTCCAAGGGTCATGCTTGCAACAGAAATGGAGATCCTTCATTTATTTTCAATATTGGCTTCTCTCCAGGGTTTGTTCCCCCTAGACCTTGTCTTACTCTCTCACTCTTTTGTCCAGCTCCCTTTGGGCAACTAAATACAAGACTAATTTTTGTGACTCAAGGCTGCCTCCTGAGGCCTGTTTGACGGAGCATTCTCGTTCTTTCAGACCTCACATCTGTGCAAGTTTTTATTTCTCTTCTGTGCTGACTTTGTGGGCTATGACTGAACATGTCAAGAGACTGACCCACAGACTGTCTGTGTAACATTGATTTCTGTCTCTTTGGGTGGGATTTTTGAGGAGCACTCAGAGTTGGCCCCACAGGGAGCTGAAGTCATTGAGAGTTTGTTTGAGAAGAAGCTGTTGGATAAGACCACCAGAGAGGTATTTGGGACACTCTACTCATCCTATTTCTCAATTCTAAGACACGCTTGTATAAAAGACACTACCAAAACAACCCAACCCACATAAAACCCACAACCAGTTGGGATTATCACCACCACCACCCCTGAACAGCATAAAGATATAACGTTGAAGGCAACTTCCAAAAAACTTGTTAGCAGCTTTGTACTGCTATTTTCCTACTTTCAAACTCAACCCCACGAAAGTCTCCACCCCCAGGCTTTCAAATACCACAAGACATCTCCTAACTCCTTAGTTTCAATTTATATCATTGCCTAACCCTGGCTGTTATTAGAGCCACAGTGTCTGGCTATGAACAGCACAGTATTAAACAATGCATCACTGGCTGCTTGCAAAACCCTCCTTCCCTCCCCTCCTGTACCTTCCAAGTGCCACTTCTACTTGACCTTATTGCAGCAAAGCACGGCCGACCGAGCGCACTCTGTCATGCAGCACAGGGAGACCAGCTCCAGCCTGCTGTACACGTTGGGGTTTTCCTGAGTTCCTGACACTTTTGATCTGATGGATTTTGTAGTGGTCTTGTAAATGTAAATTAGTCATGCCTGGAGGGTCAAGGTTGTCAGACCTCATGCTGAAGTGCACATGTATTCCTGAAAGGAAAACTAACAAAAGCAGATTCTGTGCCAGGCTAGGAGAGGAAGAAGATATCAACAAATTGACAGAAAGCAGCTTCTGTGACTTTCCAGCCCAGCAAGGACCAGATAGAAGGGCTGGAACAAAAAAAAAAATAAAAGCAAAAAAGGCAAAAAAGAAATGGGGAAAGGGAGGGAAGGGAAAGGGGAAGGGGAAGGGGAAGGGAAAGGGGAAGGGGAAGGGGAAGGGGAAGGGGAAGAAGAACAGAGAGGGAGAGGGAGGAAAAAGAAAAGGAAAGGGAAAAAAAGGAAATGGAAGAGTAAGAAGGAAGAAAGAAAAGAAAAAAGGAAAAAGAAAAAAGGAAAAAGAAAAAAGAAAAAAGAAAAGAAAAAAGAAAAAAGAAAGAAAAAAGAAAAAAGAAAAAAGAAAAAAGAAAAAAGAAAAAAGAAAAAAGAAAAAAGGGAAAAGGGAAAAGGAAAAGGAAAAGGAAAAGGAAAAGGAAAAGTGAAAAAAGAAAAAGAAAAAGGTTCTACTACTACTCAGTGTATTGAATAATGTCAGGGAAAGAAATCTCACTTTGGCTATGACAATCACATACTAGCTAATCGCTCAGGATTGTTTACTAATGAGGAAGGATTTAAAAGCATTGCAAGGCTTGATGAGCTCAGACAGTCTGGATAATATAATCCTCTGGCCTTGCAATAATGCTGTTAGCACCAAATGTATTGATAGATAAATAGCAGTGAACATGAAAATACAGCTAACGAAGTAACAATAGACTTAGTTGGTGCAAGTCAGCCTAGGTCAGCTAACAACAAGTCAAAACACTCAATGATGACAGTTTTCCATAGCTCATAGTCCAACTTCACAGCCTCTACTCAAGTGAGTAAATCCTGCTCCTGTGAGTTGGACCAATTCACACCAACTACACTGAAACTGTGTGAAAAGGGTTTCTTGTAACGTGTGAGATGGAGGAGGGGTTGGGGGAAGCTGTTAAAAACCAAAGTTTGAATTGGCTAAATTGGCAAGTAGTATGGCTCAACAGGAATGGATCGGGGGGAGGTGGGGCCTGATATAACATTTTATACATTTCTGGAGGTTTACTTTGTCTTAGCACAAGGCTGGTCCCATGGACCGAATGCCTGTTGAATCCACAATAAGCACCAAGGTGCAAGAGGGATAAGACTGAGGGATATATTTCAAAAGTAAGTTCCTAATCTAAACTAAATGCTGATGTGGACAACCTCAAATTTATTTTCATGTGGAGACCAGCTTAAGTCCCCCTATGGTTTATAAGAGTTTTGTGGAGGGATGGGGTAGGAAGGAGTCTCATGGGCTAAGAATGCAAACCACAGTTGAAGTTACTGCAATGTAGCAAGTTAGGATGTCAGATAAAGTGTAAATAGCTGTCCACATGCCAACCCTCAAGCCTGCCACAACTGCACAGGAAGGTAACTTCACTTAATCATCATTTAAGAGTGCTCATGCAGCCTGTTAGGGTACCTCTGCAGGCAGGCAGCAACTTACTGAGTTCCCAAAGGTCCCATATACCTGAACTCCTACATGTTACTTTTGGGTGGGTTGCCAGTGCTGGATGGAAAGATTAATTTGAGAGATCCGACCCTGCAATAAAGACACAGCAATACTTCTTCCTATTAGGACTTATTTAAACCTACACTGATTTATCTGCTGAACCACCACATTTGGTGGGTCACCTCTGAGTGAGAAGATCAAGTTCAACCACGAGAGAAGATATGAGGTGGTTTTCCAGACAGATACCAGTTATTCACTGGTGTACAAGAAGTCAGAGAAACTAGTAAAACCAGAGACCTGTTCCACCCGGAGATCTGCTGCAGCTTTTGGGCTGGGCTGCAATGCCCTCCCCATACAAATGGTGCAGCAGAATCACAGGGCTGACGTACAGCCCCAGGGAAACGGTAACAGGACACGAGCTCTTATCTAGTAAAAATACAGAACAAAACCAACACTGCAGAAGATCAGGCTGTCAGGCACTGTTTGTCTATGGTGCTTACATGACCTTCACTATCAGGGTTTCTGCTCTGTGTGCCAACTAGCACGGCTGGGAAGACCTTGAGGGGCTTTTCTGGCGGGTGCCCAGTGCATTAGTTATGGACTGCATGCATGCGCCCATTGCAATGTGTGAACTTCAGCTGTCCCATCCACCCTTGTAATGACAATATGAGGATGAAAAGATGATCTGGGGTCCTTTCTTGGAGAGGAGAGACATGCTTTAACCCATTTACCCAGAACCACACAGGATGTGTGTGTCAGACAATGACCCTTTCAGGAGAGAACTGGCAAATCTTTCTTTTCACAGTATAGCAAACTACAGTCTTGCTGTATCTGATTACTAGTTTACTGTGGGTTTTCCTTGTGCAGGAGGATCTATCAGCTTCCTCCTGGGAGAGAGTGCCAATTCTCTGTAGGAGATGCTGCATATTATCTATTTAATGGGAGTATGGGGCCAGTCCTGGACAGAAAGGGTTTTCAAAGAGGAGGCAATGCTATGCAAGGACTTGATGCTTCTGTGATAACCGTAGGGTACTCGGCTGTCTGAGGTTGCTCTGAACACCTTCCCAGTCATGAACCACCCAAAGAGCTGTCAGAAAAAAGGTGTTGTGTCCTGAGAAAAATCCCAGTCCTCTGACACTTGCTTTCATGTTGATATGAGCCCAAAAAGTTGAAAGAGCAAAATTTTCCACTCCCAGGTGGAGTGGAAAAAACAGAGAACATCACATTCTCTGGTGGCAACAGGAGAGGAAAATTCAAAACAGTCTCCTGACAGCTCTCACGCAGATCTGCCCCGGAGAAGCAGCATCTCTGTGTTTACTGGAGTATTACTTTTACCCTGGAAAAAGTTCAGCCTAATCTAAGATCAGCCCCAAAATGCAGACCACAGCACACTAAAACAGTGAGACCGAGGTACACATGGAAACTGGCAATCAGAATAACGATCAGCTGTCACCCGCTACGCCAGAAGACACCAACCTGCCCCTCTTGAGATGCTACGCTCCCTTTCCCTCTGCTTACAACCAGACCTCAGACGAAAAGGCCTCCTTGAGGCAAGCAATAATCCCAGGCAGAGAGATCCTAAATACAAGAGGGCCCACCTGTGCCTATAAAGTATACCGAGGCAAAGTTGCTCGTGCTTATCAGTGGTGATAGTCAGAAGTGCAAAAGAGGCCCCTGAATGGCACAAGTGTTCCTGCTTCGGTCACAAAGACATCATTTCCCTGAATTTTATTTTATTTATAGGTATGCTTTTATTTTAATAGCTTTTTTTAAAGACCATAGGCTAAGATGGCCTTGCTTCCCCAATGGTCTCACTAAAAGCCAAACTGCACCCGACTCACCAGTGTAACTTAAAAAGTTAAGCAGTGCTAAGGGACAAGCCACCTCATTCTTTCCAGCCCTGGAATCTTAGTGCATATGAATTTTGGATACTGCTGCAAAAGTGGCACATTACAAATTAGCAACAGTTTAGTTTACTAGTCCCCAAGTGGATTTATTTATGGCACAGAAAATATTGCTATAGGTTCCCTGAGACTGGGAGTGTGACGTCACCGAAATTAAAAGGGATTTCATGTGGAAGGCTGTGCCAAAATGGACTTACTCCTATTGTGCTTTCAACATGTGGTATTGTTTTGCCATATACTTCTTCAGCTTGATGCCTTCACACCTTACAAGGATCTCCTGTTGCAGCTGCTGATGGTAGATTCTGCTGAGGTTACTGCCATGGGCGTGGAGGGAGCCAAGTATAATGAGAACCTGGACTCTTTAGCCCTCCTTCCACTTCTCCAGGGAACAGGCCAATACACACTTAAGATTCTCAGACAAAAATATGGTGGAACCACTTTTTGCTTCACGCAGCTCCTTCCCAAGGCAAAAGGAGTAGACTCCTTCCTAATTCATGTGGGCACACATAGGAATTGCCCCCCACTTGCTTTCTCACTTGAGACCTCCATCCTTACAGAGACATCAGCACTGTCTGCTCTTCACAGCAAGGATTCAGGACTTCAGAGACCCTCAACTCCTCAGACACGATAGGGTCACATAGGTTTGTTAGTGGTGAGGCAGATGGAAAGAGGTTTCCATCCAGGGATTTAGCTTGGGCAACAATCTAAACTACAGTAATTAATTCCCTCTTGTTAGAGCAATGAGAAAAATCCCTTCACTTTTACAGCTGGGGAAACGGAGGCACACAGCTCTGCATATACAGCCCTACTCATTGTATCAGGGAAACCATGTTGTCTCTAACAAAACAGCATGTTCAGAGGCTGCCTCAACAAAGTTTTTTCTTCCCCTGAATTTTCTAAATGAGGGAGCAGTCAGATTCTGATACTGTTTCACATAACACTACAATGAGCAGCTCCAACATCCAAGAGCCAGAACAGGGTCCTTCATCATCACAAAACATACGCCCAGTAACAGAACCAGCTCTGGACAGAGTCAGGAGCCCACCAAGCAGATGAACTTCCAAGCAGGTTCCTGAGCATTGCAGAAAGGGGAAGGGGGAGCCAAGGAGCTTCATCCTCCTTTGTCCCCACACTGCCATGCAGCACCCTGTTATCAGTGCAGCCCTTTTCTGTCAGTTAGATCAGGCCCATGCTTGCCCTGAAAGAAATAAGCCAATATACGAACTTTCAGTAGCTGGTGCAATTTGATGATATACCTTCTTTTCAAAGAATTGGCAAAGAATGACCCATGAACTCAGCATGTTCGTAAGTAACTGCTGCAGGATTCACATGTAATACCCTTTATTTCAATGTCTTCCCTCTGAGCTGCTAGTATAAGAAGTTATACTCATTAGCAAGACACTACTGTTTATCCCAGCTGCGGCTTGGCCCTTCAGCAATGCAGGTGTCATTTCCCAATCCAACAGAAGGAAAAACTGCTGCGCAGCAGAGCTAAGTGAGTCTTCCAAGGCCACACACCAAGCGAACGGCAGCTCCAGGACTAGAAATGAGGAATCCCGAGTGCCCGACCACAAACACAATCCGCTGAGACCACAGCTGCCTGACAGCCAATGCCCACTCTTACGGACTGTAATAAAATAAGTAAAAAAGCAGAGTTAGGTTTTAGTGCCGGCTGGCCTCGCTGGACCAGCTCCCGGCTCCTGGGGAGGGAGCGGAAAGGCCTGTGGAGAGGATACTGGTGATTGCAGGGGAGGTAGGGAAGGTGCCGCACCTGGGTGACGGCAGCCTCAGTTTGCCCCACACGCATTGCTGCCTGTGCAGACAGAGCCCATGCAGTGAGCCTATGCATGGATCCAGTGGCAGAAGAAATACAGGGATGGGTTATGATGGGAGACCATCAAGATTTGGGTCCCTTTGTAGGCTTTCCCGCAGGGGTGATAGGTGTGTGGGGCTGGCTGGTGTGAATTGCCATTGCTGAAGATGTTTTGGGGCTGCCTGACTGTGTCCCTGTGCCTGGCTTCCCATCAAGGAGGGAGAAGACGCCAAGCAGAATGGGAAGGTGGGGGTTGTACTCCTTCCTTTGCTTGCTCTCCTCAGTAAGGGTGAAGCTGATGTCAATCTGCCTTTCTCATGAGGAAACCAAACCTCCTCAGAGCTTCTTCACTCACTGCTGAATTGCAGAAGAGTTAAAGGAAAAATGACTTTAACAGCAGAAAGTGGCTTGCACTGTGTGTCCCAGGGCTTGGGACATGTAGCAAGGCTTGGTTCACCTCCACGGACAGATTTCAAGGACGTGGTCTTTCACCTCCATCACAAGATGTTACTCGTAAGATTTCAGGCCAAGTCATGGCAAAGTTCACAAAACCTGCTACCTTCTGCCTGGGATGGCAGACAACAAGACTTGACTGAAATGTTGGGCTTCATTCCCTCCCACGTGAGTCAACTGGACGCACTGAATTCAACAGAGTTCCCTCTGTAGAGGTCCTCACCATCAGTCTCCTTTGGTTTTGAAACAACTTTTGGCATTATTTAGTACATCTGTTTCTAGTGCCCAAAGCCAAGATGCTGATTACCAAATTGCTAATTTTAATTACTACCTGGCGTGTAGAAAACAAAAACAGCTACGTATGCCATTACCACAAGGAGAAAAACAAAAAAAAAAAAATCAAAACTAAACAACAAAACCAAGAACACTGCTTTGGAAGGGAAATCAAACCTCCCTTCAACAAAACAGTTTCTGCGGCATTCTTCCCTTCCTGTGTTTGTGTTTCTCTTTTTCCTAAGGGCTATAAAATTTAGCATACTAGGAACTGTGGGTTGCTTTATGGAGCAAATGGTTGGGTTTGCTAGAAGATTTTGGCTTTAAAGGGGTACTTCTTTCTGATGGCTACTTAACTGGCTCCCCTAACTAGTTTGACACTTGCAATTTATTCATCTCTTTCCTCCCAGAACATGTGCAGGTCAAAAGCAGCAATCCTAATTCCTCTGCAAATTTGTGCCTGAACATGCAGTTCTCTCTGTTGAGAAAAACATGAAAATAAAGCCCTGCAACCTCCAGCACCTGCCAAGGAAGATCAACTCTTGACATTTTCTAAATTACTTTGAACCAACACTGTCTCTCCCACACCTCCAGATCCTGACTTCTTTGTTGCTTCAGAAACTGGAAGCTGGACTCTTTTCTTTCTAGCTTTTCATCAGCTGAGAAGAAGAAATTCCTCATTCGACAACGCAAAGTGTCCTGTTTTATGCCACTGAAGTGGATGGATAGATTCACACACCCTGGAAAAATCAGAAATTTCTCGCAACCAGATAAACAACATATTGTGGGAGTCTGCCTTCAGCTGACCTGTTTCTGGCCCTTTCTTCCACCCACACAATCCTTTCCACTCTGTCTTGATTATGAACTGACCTCAAAAAAATCAGTGCTGCTTGCTCTCCCAGTCACTGAAACTGCAGAGCCAGGACATACCTCTGCCTGCCTCCTCAGCTCCGCTCTTCATCTCTGTTGTGGCACTGAGTGGAGCAAAAGGGATGTGGAATGGCAGACCATTGCTTCAAAACATAGGGGGTTTGAGTTTCTTTTGTAACCAGACATGGACCAAATGGA
Source organism: Pelecanus crispus (assembly GCF_030463565.1). Classification (NCBI taxonomy): domain Eukaryota; kingdom Metazoa; phylum Chordata; class Aves; order Pelecaniformes; family Pelecanidae; genus Pelecanus; species Pelecanus crispus. The sequence continues at coordinate 69,843,399 of NC_134647.1, read as the reverse complement.
TTTTAATTATAATTCCTGCTCCAAGCATGTTGTTTTTTCCAGCTTTTAAAATCTGTTCACCTGGAGGGCTTTTTCTCCAGAGATGCCAGCATCATTTTGTTGTTTGTTATCCCTCCACAGTGCAAGGAAGCAGCATTTCCATTCAGCTGGAGACCAAGCACAAAGCCTGTCTTCATTCCAAATTGAGAACAAAAAAGGCAAGTTTTCAAAATTTTTCCTGGAGCAAAACTTGGGGAATAAAAAGAAACACAACAACAAACAATGCATTTTGAACCTGCTGAAGTATTTCATTTCAGTAACAGCAAAATTGTTTCCTTTTCCTTTGATAGACTAACAACATTTAATTCTAATTCTGGAGTATAATAGATGAAGATATTTTATGTCAAAATGAAAAAAAATCAATCAAATCCATAAAGCTAAGCCATATCAAAGCATTAGTGAAATGAAATACAAAGTCATTCACTTGCCATCAAAACCAACACAGGCCACTGAATCATACTCTATGTCAATGAATGTGCCTTATTTTTAAGAAAAACTCTTCAGTCAGAATTTAATTGATCAGTTCTCCACACTTCTCAGATTCCACTGGTGTTGACCTAGTTGTGTCTTAATGGAATAATGCTAGCATTAATCTTCCTTAACATTGCAAAACTACATGAAGGGTTTATAAGCAGGACAAGTTTTGTTGGAAGAGGCAATATCTTTTCACTACAACAGCTGCAGTACTTTGAAAAAATAAGCAAAGCATTTGGGCTCCCAAGCTCTTCCTTGGCGATCATCCCTCCTTCCTCCCAGACTCACAGATTTGAGGTCAGAGGTGATTATTAGATTATGTGATTTGACCTCCCCTCAGATGCTTAAATCTGAAATAACCTAAACATAAAATATCACAAACTCTTACACTGATTGTATTGTTTCAGTTTGAGGTCTTGAGGCCAACCCCCGTCCCCAGAAGATACGGAGGATGTCTCATCCAGGAAGGTGTTGGGTTGAATATGAAAATCACACCCACTCTAAAACCCAACAGTAGATTGAGAACCCAGCCCTGCCTTTGGTGACTTGTCTCAGAGCAGGTAATCACATCAGCTTTCAGAAACAGTGACCTATTTTTAATAAGAGTTTCACCAGCATCTGTTTCCTGCTCCTGGTGTTAGTTATGTTGTTCCTGGTTAAAAAGTGTCACTTGGTACCCACTTCTTCCACCTGGTCGTGGAATCAAGCTACCTCTGCACCTCCAACTCTGCATGCTAAACAGATGGACCTCTTCATGTCTCCCAGTGTAAGAAATTTTCCCAAGTTTCAGATCATTGTTTTTGCATGGCTCCTTTTTGCCACCTTCAAATGTTCAACCTCCTTTTTTCAACAGGGATGAGGGGTGTCAGAAAACACTTCAAATGAAATTCAGATCTCCAAGTAAGGCCAGTCACCAATGCACATGCCTTGCGCTAGACCTCGGCATAAAGGGCAGTTTTGTCTCTAGAGCAGGACTTTGACAACCCTGCAGTAGTAATATCCTATAGGACCCTCTGTGCCTATTCCATAGAGATTATGAATTAGTTATTGCCCTGAACTGAGACATAATTAGTTATATATTAAGTAGCACATAAGCTGTCTGGTCCAAACCTTGCTATTCTAACCAAGGTAGTGACTGAAGTTCATCACAGAGCAGTCGGTCAACAACATTGCTCATTCTCTACAACATTAGGCTTCATTTCACCTCCTTTCCCAGCCACGAGTTTCACTAGAGAGCAGACTGGGTATGTTAGCTAAGTAGTTGTATTGAGTTGAACGGGTCTACCCGGATGATGGAAGACTGGCAGAATCAGTCATCAAACAGGCGAAATTCCCACTGGTGGCATAAAAATGTCAGGACTATATCATACTGTAAATGTCACTCGTTTCTGCCAACTTATTTTTATTTGCATTGTCTCTAGTATAAATATTCTTTTCTAAAAATGTCAGTGAGAAATGCCAGTTAGTTTCTGACAATGATGACAAAGAGAAGATACATGGGAAGCTAAGTACTAGAGTTCCCCAGAAAATCATAGGGGATTTTTCTAATGGAAAATATTGAACTTTTGTTGAAAAATCCTAATCCTTTGGCCACCCACCAAAGTCTCTTGGAATGAACAATATTAGGTTTGGCCAATGGGCTTTCAATACAGATCCAACTTCTCACAGAATATAGACACATTTGGGTAAAAAGAGAAAACCCTAACAAGCTATACGATCAAGAACTCAGCTGTCCACCATAGAAGTTTTGATAGCATTTTTTAAATGAGCTGTATTGAATATGTCACCACTATTGACACTAGTGTCAATGGACTCACTCCACCATAAAGCATTTAGCACAGAGAACACCAGGGATCTTTGATCTATAATTCAGCCTGGCATTCTGCTGATGAGGATTTTCCAGGGAAACCTGTAACCTACACTGCTTTGCTCTAGTGTTGCTGATTTTTTAATATATATATGTGTGTGTGTACAATTTTTTTATATATTTATATTCTGAAGTGTTTGATTTCCTTTATTTTTTTACAAAGAAGTGTCCCAGAAACTGTTTAATGCGGTTATAAATTTTCATTGAGGATTTCCCTGCTTTTATAAGCAACTATATATGAGATTAGCACTTTAGAGAATAAAAGGAAACTTTATGAAGAGCTTGGTCACTGCAAGGTCTGAACTATGAAGCTTCCAGTATTTCCTACCTGTGGTAATTAAAGATACAAACATAGATTTACATAACTTTTAAAAATTAATTTTATTCTTATCCCATATTGTCTTGTTTTGACAAAACTAAGGATATTTCTGATGATTTTTTAACTGCAAAGCCTGATTTTCTACCTATATTGACTACAAATGAGTGCAGCATTAGCCACCTATCATGGATTCACACCACTAAAAGTGAGTTATGCTATTTGTGCTGCTATATAGTTTTCACGGAGCAATAAGTAAACATTATATCAAGTCCTACAATGAGGCATATGTCATATGATGTCTGTGGTGTATGGTATGCCAATCTAAAAAAGAGTGTCCATAAATTTAATATTGCCTGTCATATTTATGGAAATCCAAATGTAGAAAGCAAATTCTTTAAGACATAACTTTTTATTTCAGGGATATACTCTAAAACTGGATAAAAAGAAAAGCCTTTAAACTGTATTTACAAAGTACTCGGTCTCTAAGATCTTTCTTTTTGCTCTTTTCCGTTAGGGCTCAGAGTAGCTGACAGTAATATGGCCTGAAGATCAGATGGGCAGAAGCAGAGTCAGAACAAGCCTTTCGTGATCCCAGAAACCCCATATAACTCATCCTTACAAGGTTGGCATCATGTAAGGAGCTATTCTGGAAACAAGCTCTGGCACAGTATAATCCAATGTGTGAACGTATCTCAGCCCCTATGAGGAAAACAAGTGCTCCTAGATTTTACCCAGGCATGGATCTGAAAGCCAACAGACAGGGATTATACTCGAAACCCTCCCTGCCTCTCAAAATCCCTAGTGTTGTCTTTGAAATCTTGCCATTTCTTTGGAAACAGGCACACAACTCTGTCCAGCTCAGTCTCAGTAGCACCTCCTAAAGAACCCCAGATCCTAGGAAAAGCATGCTTCACTTTCCAAAAACACTGTGCCTACTTTATTTCAGGCTGTGAATCTGGCAAAAAAAGGATGCCTACGCTTCCTAGGGTGAGGTGGAGGCACTGCTGCATTGCCATGCAGAGGGAAGCCCCTAGCATATGGGATAACTCCCCACGTTGAGGTTCCTCTCCCTCCATGCTGAGTGGAGCTGACCCCACATGAAACCTAAATAGAGCTGAACTTCCCACTGAGGAAAGGTAACTCTGACAAGGTGAGAGCTAAATTCCCCCTCCCGGTAAAGCCATGCTGTCCACACCTGCCGATTAGGCTGGAGGCATGTTGTGATGCCATATTCCCTTGGCTTGCATGGCTGCCAGGCTTTGACAGAACTTTGCTCCAAAACAAACTCTTCATCAAAGATGTCTTACATTTAGTTGAAATCAAAGAGCCTGAACAGATGTCTCTAAATATATTTCCTCCTTGTAATGATGGCAAATAAAAGCAGTGTCCTCTGACACGTTCTGTACAGCATCTGTAATGCTAGTGCCGCAAAGGGAAATCAAAAGAAATGGGGTAGGATGTTACGTATGCTGTGTGCTCGGAGAATATTCTAAACTCCCTTAGCCTCTGTAATGAAAACCACACTGTCTGAAAGTGAAACACTGCTGATTGTTAACTGTAGGTCTGTTGGAAATAAAGTGAGGGACACAGGGAAAGGGAATTTCACGTAAATCTAATTTCTTCTGTGTCAAACAGCGCTACTGTATTTCCTTCCATCTGCAAGGATACCCTATGAAATGTGGATGAATGTTATTACAGTCTGTAATAAGCGGAGTTCAAAGCAGGGAAAATTTGGTTCAGATTTGGATTCGGCAGTTCAGAAGTTTCTTCACACTTTCTTCAAACAACCCAGGAAAAAAAAAATCTCAAGCTTTGACTTGCCAATCTTATATAAAAACTTTTACATGAATCAGGTTGCTATGCAAAGTAGCTAGGATTTAAGCAAACATTTATAAATTTTGCTTTTTCAGCAGAACTAAACTGGATTATATTGTGGGTAAGATACTGACTGGGATGAAAGCGAGCTACATCACAGTTCCCAGCTCTGTGATTCCCTGGGTGACTTTGCACAAGTTATTGCTTCTCTTTGCACTTCCACCCCTTTTTTTGTAAAACAAAGAGCCCACTTTTCCTGCACCCTTTCTTTTCCTTAACTAGATGGGAGTAGCCTGTGCTATGTAAGCAAGCAGCAGAAAACACAGGAGAACAGTGGGCTGGGGAGCTCTGATCTCTGTTGGGACCTCTTGGTGCTATTGTGATGGACATTAATAACAGAAGCAGCATAAGAAGAGTCCCTCATAACAATTTCCACCCAATTCTGACTCTCCTAGGAGAAAAGCGAAGGGCAAAGCTGATGTTCACTATGCCTAACTGAACATCCAAATTAAAGTCTGAAATGGGCTTTTAGTTCCTGAAATACGTGCTTTTCTGCATGTCTCTAAGAGACGATGCTCCAGTTCATCTGTGATGCTGTCTGATGCTCTGGACAGCAAGGCTGCTTCCACACCCCACAACTCTGGGCTCCTTGTCTTCCTTGTCTCATCTCTTCCTTGGATGCCCAGTGGCAAAGTCCAAACAAACACCCCAAAAGGTGCATTAACAAAACTCAAAGCCTAACCCTGACACAACTCCTGGATCTCCCTTCCTCTTATTGTCCTCACTGGCTTTCCAGACTCCTTCCCACACACAGTTCTGGCACCAGAAAACACAAGTTGGTAGATGTCTCCCCACAAAGAAGAAACTGCTGGCACCTCTGTCTCCCTGAGCAACACGGGCTGACAGGAGAAGGGGTTTTGGAGCCAGCCTCCCATCCTTGCTCCCAGACACACAGGTCCCAACAGCCCACTGGCTGCGGCTCCCAGGAGACCTCTGCTCCCACTACATCCCAAAGACTCACCACGGATGTTGGACCTACTCACGACTCGAGTTCCCTCCAGGGACCATTAACTTTTCTTTCAGTTATTATTTTCATTGTCAGATGGGTGGAATAAAGACCCCCAACACACATACAGATCTGTTCAGTCCTGAAGGGACTTGGAGCTCCCTGCTCAGTCTTGAAGGGACCAACATATCCCGTTACAAAGTCTCAGACTAAATTCACTCTCAACAAAAAGTCATCTCCCTTTGGGCGGGTAAAGTCTACCTTTTGAAATGTCCACATGTTGTCTCAGCAACTCTCCTTTATGGCTGTTTACATTGGATAAGAAGTGGAACACAAAGCAACATTCAGACGAAGAAAGTGCTCAGAAGTAGTAAAATACTGTGTTATCTTTTTTTTTAGCTGAATAAATTGAGCTTGCTTTGCATTATTGCTGGCTGTCTTATCCCTGCTCTGAAAGTGAGAGAGAAAGAGAAAGGGAATCTTGAAACGCAACTCTCAGGAGGACACTAATATTTTTAATAGTTTGTGGGTTATGAAACAAATCTGTGTTAGCAGTATTATATATCTCAGTCTGAACCACTGGGGTGTTTCCAGGCTCTTTAATGAAACTAAAGCACTAACACAGCATTGCCAAGAAAGTAGATTTATTCACAAAGAAACGTTTGCTAGCAGAAATGAAAGTGTAGGCATGAGTGGGGCTGTAGCATACTAATGCACAGTCTTGTTGCTCACATCGCCCCTTATCATACCAGCTGAACTCTGTTGTCACCGCTGGATCACAGGTCACACCTTTTCCCCCTTTTTCTGCCATCCGATCTTGCCTTTTTCCTGGTTTTTGGAGCCCACAGCATAGCAACGCATCAATACAGGCCGAAACCTGTGCTAACAGCAAAACTTGATCTATAGCCGAGGAGAGCTGAACATAAAAAGAAAAAACATACACAAACACTAGGGACTTTTTTTTTTTTTTTTCATTTTACAGTGTGAAATAGGACCCAAACTAATCAATGGAGCTCAGTGGGAGTGCATAATTATTAATAGGCCCTATATGGGGCCTCAGAAAATATGCAGTTCTCTTGGAAGTTTAAAAGGTCAGTGTGAATAACTAAAACATACTCTTCTTGGTAGTTATTATGCAGTAAAAAAATAATTCATAAGGAAATCAGTTTAGGAAAAAAAAATTCTCATGTTCTAGTAGGGTGGTTTAGGAGTTGTTCCTATGTCTTCCACGTATCTTTGCTGGCAGGTTAATGGACCATGTTTTATACTCTGCCTTACTTCCTAAAGCTCACAAAGCCCAGTCCTTTTTCACTGTTTGTTATTACAGAACTCGACTGCATGCTGCCTGGCTGAGAGCGGGAATGAAAAATGGTGTGCCCCCTGGAACAACCCACACCGGCGGAGAGCAAGGCCAGACGAAACACCTCTGCACGGTATTACTGGTTAGCCTTATTTACTAATTGCACAGCAGCCTGAGGGCTCGAGTTACGTACATGCTACTCTTCAGACTGATTTCTGGTGGCTTATAAAACAGAGTACATGATGGGCACCATTAAGGGCTCAGACCTTTGAAAGAGCTCTACATCATGTCCAGGCATCAGAATACACTTCAGTGAAAAATGCCAAACAAGCCCCAGGTCCTCCTCGTAAGAGCCCAGCTGTGTTTAATGCTGAAACCATAGAAGCTATGCTCTTTCAAGGAATTTTGGGAGGTTGTGATGAGGCATCAGGAGACTCTGGCAGCACTCCTGGGACACACATCAGGTGCACAAGGTGACCGGTATGAGAAAAGCCTCCTGGCAAGATGGATGATGACACATAAGAGATCCCACAGCAAATGGTTTAAACATGCAGTGAGGTAGCAACTACAGCAAAGATCCTGATGGAAGTAATCACTGTCTGGCATGAGGCAGAGCCCAGGCAAGAACTGCCCAGAGCCAAGCCAATGCTGCAGAATATTCTCCAGGACTATGGAGCCCATAATGAAAATCACCCCTGCGAGAAAGACTGGCATGGATCTTACTCACAAGGCATGGAGGCCAGGTCCAGCCTCAGGACAGGGATACAGCTTTCTCCCTCACTTCTCTAATTACGTTCAGGCATCCTCATGCCTTTTTCTGGATTCAGTTCCAACATCTATGTGAGGGATGTTGGAATACAACATACAAAGTTCAGCACAATTGAATTCTGAATTTGTATGAATTTGAAACAGCAGAAGAAACTGCACCAGCCTGAGGGGACTGCGGATGATGCCATGTAAGATGGACAAAACATGTTTACCCTTACACCTCATCCCAAGGAACGAAAGCTGAACCGTGCGATGTGTCAGAGGGCTGCAACCACATGTGGATGTGAAATGCGTGGGCAGCTCAACACAACACCACAATGCAGTGGTGAAGCACAGTGCCAGGGTGGGCTGGGAGTCTGAGCAAATAGATGTCTTAACTCTCAGACCTTAGGGAAAAAGACATCAAGTGATATTTAATACAAGCGTGGCCTTCATCTGAGGTGAGCTGCACACTGTCAGAAGGTAGGTGGGGATGGGGACAATGTCTGTGTATCTGCCTATAAATGTGCTTCTGGCCACCGGATGCTGAACTAGCCAGATCCTTGCCCAGACCTGGTTTGACAATTTTTATCTCGTATTTATGTTGTCATCTGCTCTGTTGGGCAGTGTCAGGAGGTGCATACAGCAAATGCTGTGACTCAGTACAGAAATACCCGCAAACTGGCCAGGTTTCAATCTGAGCATTTTTCTCAGGAGTGAAGTCATTTTATTCCTATGCTCTCTACCCAGTCATGTGCAGCATCTGGTTAATATATTTCTGGGTAGTTCCTAGCCCTCCAAATGCTCCATCCCTGCCATACTGCAACACACACAAAACGCAAACTTTCCAACACTTTGCTTGGGTACCTGTTCCAGGCACTTACAGACCTGGTTAGGAGTATTTTCCAAGGAGCCAGCCTGCATTTTCCCATGCTTAATTTAGTTATTGGAATGTCTGCCATTTATATATGTTCTCCTTGGCTCCTGCACAGGTCAGCTACTATAAATCAGCCTAGTATCGCTGACTGTAATGGAGCTACAGTAACTTACAACAGCTGAGTATCTGGTTTATGAATGCAGTTCCCAGAGCTTCATGTTAAATACAGCCCAAGGCTGGGGCATTTAAACAAAATGAAGAGGTTATGAAAGGTACGTACGTGTCTTCCAGTTCAATATTGTTTGTCCTAGTTACTTACTAGGTGATGAAAGGATAAATAAACAGACCCCAGGCACGGTGATGTCAGACACTGTTTTTGCCAGTGATATTTTCTCTGTAAAAGGAGTGCACGTGAAACAAATGAAGAAACAGGTGAGGGCGAATGTTTGGCTGCCAAACTTGGCCATAGATAAAACATGATGAAGATATTAACCCTGTAGACTGGAATGTGCATGGAAGAATATCTGGGGAGGGAAAGGAAATCACCATGGCCATTGAGAGCCCTGCCTAAGTACCTGCTGGTAGCTAATGAGGACGTGCACAAAGAAATTCACATCTGAAGCCATCTCAGGCGTGATCCTTAATGCCCTGATCCCATCTGGTGAGGCAAGGAATTTACTTCTCAAATTCAGTTTGCTATGCTCTTCCCTGATTCTGCTCCTCTCCAATTCTGTGTAGACACAGAACAGCATCCAAGTCAGACTGCACACACCTACACTATAGGAGCTTCATATTCATTCAAACCCCTTTTTCTCCAGCAACAACAGAAAGTAAGAAGGAACAGATTGCCTCCCACTGAAATGGAAACCACATGGAAAACATCTCCATTTGATGGAGTTTTGGTAGGGTTTGGTTTTGCTTTGGGGGGGATGTCTGTTTTTGAAACACTGGAAACAAACATTTTGGATTTCTTGAAACTACATAATCCTGCCCAAACTAAAACACTTTCAGATTTGGAGCAGGAGCACCCAAGATACTTGCTCCATCTTTTTACCTTTGCTACAGCCACAAGTGTGAAGGGCTGAGCTTTCAAGCTCTGGGTCACAAGTGCAGCCTCAGCCACCATGTGTATGAGGACAGTCGCCACCACCAGCCAGAGCAGGACGGCTCTTGGCACAGCAAGGTAACTGCAGCCAGGGCTGGTAACAGGCTCCACCACATATTTGTGTGCCGGCTCCCTGACCTGGGAAGGCACGCGTCACCAGGACACCCTTCCATCTGCCAGACCTTCACAGCCCCACCAAGCCTGACCTGACATCACCATTCAGGGAACGTTCTCCTGAAGATGAGAGAAAAGCATAAACCCCACAACCTGTGACAATACAATCTGAAATTAGCCGCGGGATTTGACACAGCTAACCTGAGCCAGGAGAGACCCCAGCTGGCAGGTCTGCCCACCCTTGCACTGCAGGAGTGAGCTTTCTGCTCCAGGTGCCTCTCTCTCTGTCCATGGATTAGAGAGGGAGACCAAATGACCGGCTTAGACCAGAATCTAACTGCAGTGAGCAGTGCAATCCCCATGGGAACTGAAAATACTATGCTAACTTCCCTCAAACGCAGTGAGAAGTGGTCTCTTCCCGCAGAATTTACTATATATTAATTAGACAGCAAGTTGACATATCCCTGGCTAGCACATGTTAAAACAACTCCACAAGTATTTACCAGCTGAGGTCTAGAAAGATGGGACCAGAAAGAAACCTAAAAGATTAAAAAGAAATTCAGCTAAGTGGGGCTGTGGCAAATTGCCCTACCAAGCATAGCCACTCTGAGCAGAAGCTTCTTCTCTCTTCTCCCCTGTGCAGGGTTTCCCACCACTGACAAAGGTGCAAAGGGCAAACTGTGCCAACCGATTCCAGTCTAGAATAATGACAAATAGGGAAAAGACACCCTTAAGCTTGTGATCAAAAAGGAAAATGTTGATAAACATGGTTAAAATACTTTCCATCTTGCAAGCCTTTGGTTATTCTGGTACCTGATATTTTGGGAGCAAAGAAAGGAAGCGGGACAGCATTCCTCACTGGAATCAAACAGAAACAAAATCAGCTGTTTCTTGCCTATTAAAGTAATGTCACCAGTGATTTCACTTCCTAACTTTTTGTTTCTGTCATTGTCATAACATACAGAGACTATTTGGCAAACTTTGCTTATGAATTTCCCAGAAAAGAAAATGCTGAAGCTACTTTGGGAAATGTAACCACAAACATGCTCCCATGTTTTAATAAGGATAAGAATAAAAGGCTCCTTTCTAAATCAGATGACTTTGCTTTAAAAGGCGAGTGAGAGTCTAATTTAGAGCTACTTATTTTCAGGCATCAAGCAAAACTCCTTAAATAATCTTCTGGTTATTATTTACAGTCTCCTCTCTCTGCCTTTTTTGTTCACCTTTAGCAATGGTGAAAAAATTGGAGCATTTATTGACAGATCAAGTATAAGCAATACAAGCACAGAAGATGGCTGTCTCTGTACTTAATTTCTTGGCAAAGGAACTGGGTTTCTGCACGGCTTGGGCACACTACCTGGGGACACATTTTCTATTAGGGTTTCCCAGCCATGCTGGCACAGCCATGCTTCTGGAGTTACCACCCTGATAGACAGCACAGCCCCGGTGCGGGCATGGCAGGATGAGACAGGAACGATGCTCCCATGGTGCAGATGGAGAGGGCACGGATGCTGGCAGCAAGCGCACAGTCGCAGCCTGGCCTCCACTGTATCACAAACATTGCCATTCCCAGGATATTTAAAAGCTTCGTCCCTTAATACATTTGAACAGTTATGCATTATTTTTGCAAAGAGGGTGATAAATTATAAAGGTTGATTGATTTACTACATCAAGGTAGCAGCAAGTGATTTCCCCCAGAGCAGCTGCTCTGCTGAGAGCGCCAGCAGAGCCAGAAGAAAGGCACACATCTTTAGAAGGCGGCAGAGCACCAGAGGCTCCTGTTCCAGAGCTATTTCAGTCTCCTGATGACTGTATAATAGAGGTAGAACCAAAGTCATCTGCTTTCCTATTTTACGCAAGGTGACCAAGAAAGTCTTATTTGGTTTGAATAGATTTCAAAAGTGTGCATATATATATATTTTTATATATATATGAATAGGCCTCTTTCATAAGAAAGACTTCATGAATATTTCATGGCTTTCCCCTCGGGTTTGTAAGAATCTGGTTTGTATGCTTTACTAACTACAATTTACTGCCACCTGAGCTCAGGAACAGAAGATTTCCACTGGATTCTGCTGTGTTCATCAGTAGCCACAATGTAAGGGATACTAAGACGCCAACAGCTCCATCATCTTCTCTGATTATATCAGAACCATCTTCAGATTTTGTCAGAGCACCCAGGTAATCAAACCACCTCCCAAAATTGCACAGCCCCATTAGTTACAAGTCAGTGTTGCCTGGTGTGTCTTTCTGTTCCCGACTGTCTCTTAAAGAATGTTTTCTTTACCCCTGGCACTTGCAAGATGGTGTTCAAAGGGAAAGAAAAGTACAGGGTGACCCATGGAATTAATCTCTCGTCGCTTCCCACTACTTTCCATGTATTTTTTAAAATTTTGGATAGACAGGCCAGTTTGTTCTCACATCTCCCCCTTGCAACTGCTGACAGTCAGATGTTCTTGCTTACTTTAGGGTTTGATTTATTGTCTGCAATTAGTCTAAAAATGGGTCTTTTAAAAAATACAAAGGAAATCTATGATTAGTTGTGAATTGGAAGCAAAAATAAGACACAGGAGAAATTATTTCTTTATTCAGCTTGCCAGGCATGAACTTGTTTGTGTTTTCATCTCTGTGAACCTGTTGGAGGGCACTCCCTACTCATGTAAGGGGTGCTTGTCTTCCTGACCATCCCATCAAGATGAATTAATTTCAGCTCAAACCGTCATGAACTGAAGTTTCTGCTAATCACTGCTCACACTGGAAAAACCTTCAACTCTAACCGCTTCATTCAAAATGCTGGCAAAAGTTTGGTGGTTTTGATGGGGCTTGAAGTCTGCTGAAATCTAGGTCTCGAGTGCAACGCTGAGATCAGCCCAAGAAGCGCGGCATGGACAACCATGAAGATGAGAATTCAGTGTCACAGAGCCTTCTGCTAAGAAATGCCATGACCAATGATGCAGCCAGACCCAGAGGGATACAAATCCAAGGTGAAAGCTGGGATGGGATCACTCCAGCTTCCACTGTTTCATCAACTGTATCTCAATCTCCACCTGAACTATGCAGTCTACTCCACTCTCTCTGTATAGGACATCATATGGGAACCAAAAAAGTGGGTTTGTGCAATCAGTGTTTGATTTATTTTGAGGGAGCAGATGAATCCAATGTGGCCACCTTCCTTTGGGGAATTCAGAGCACATTCCAGCAGAGCAACAATGAGTACAAGCACTGCCTCATGTAATGCAGCTCACGGCCTTAACATGCTCCACCTGCCTAAGTGCTTGGCAAAGGCTGAGGCTGAAATGTGAAAGGGTTTCAGTGCATAAAGGCATTCTAAAAATGAGGTTGGGTTTAAGTAGCCAGGCAAAACCCTCGCATATAATAAGGGGCATGAGAAAGGTTATGCCTACTTCATGAAGCAGATTCCAGCACACAGATCCCTTTTCTTGGCCACCAAAGATGCAGAACTCTGTGCAGTTTGGTGTTTATTTATACGAAAATAGCCTTCATTTTTGTTCCATGCCTTGGGGCTGCGCAAACTATGATAGGAGAGGCATGTTTCCAGCAGTGATAAGCAGCGGACAAGGGGCAGTATTCTGTCCAGCATCTGTTATCACACCCTTCCCAACCTGAACAGAGCAAATTAAAATTAGCAAGACATTAAAGAATTAACACTATAAGCATTTATGACCAGTGTCAATCATTCACTCTCTCCTGGAGCATGCAGCAGAGTGAACAACTAATGCTGCGCTCCAGGGATTAATGGTACATGACTGAAGTCATGATTGCTGTGGGCCATTTAGTGGTAAAGCACATCTGCCCTCAGCCAGGCAAAAGGAAGTAATGAGCTGAAATAAAGAAATGGGAAATATGAGTTGGATAGGAGAAGAAAACATCTTAACAAGCTTCCAGGGGAAGTGCTGGTTCACCGCTCGGGTCATTTCAAATTGGACTGGATAATGCATTGGAAAGCATCCTAGTTTCTGGGAGGCTGTGCACTGAATGTGAAGGATGAAAGGGTAGAGCCAGTACATTTCTGTCTCTTTGATTTGGTGTCTTCCACCACCTGCTCTGGAAATTCAATCACAGAATCATAGAACAGTTTGGGTTGGAAGGGACCTTTAAAGGTCATCTAGTCCAACAACCCTGCAATAAGCAGGGACATCTTCAACTAGATGAGGTTGCTCAGAGCCCTGTCCAACCTGACCTTGAATGTTTCCAGGGATGGGGCATCTACCACCTCCCTGGGTAACCTGTTCCTGTGTTTCACCACCCCCATCATAAAAAATTTCTTACTTATATCTAGTCTAAGTCTACCCTCTTCTAGTTTAAAACCATTACCCCTTGTCCTATCACAACAGACCTTACTAAAAAGTCTGTTCCCATCATTCTTACAAGTCCCCTTTGAGTACTGAAAGACTGCAATAAGGTCTCCCTGGAGCCTTCTCTTCTCCAGGCTGAAAGTAGCTCATGGTTCAAATCAAGCCTGGGCTTATCTTCCACCTGCAACACAGGGTAATTACTGAGGAAAATAACGAATATGCTCACCATCCATACTTGGCATTAACCTGCCCAGGTAGCCTTCCCCTCCTCCTCTTCACTGCAGCATTTCATAGTCTTCCAGAGTGGTTCAAACTAACCCACTTTAATCTGCACTTGCTATGGACTGGCGATACTAACGAGTAGTAACAAGCTCTCAGTCAGTGGCGTCCACATGAACAACCTTGAGACAACACAAAAGACCTACTCAAGGCTTCTCCACAGGCTCAGCTGCCTCTAAGATTTTTCTCTCCAAACTGTTCAACCTATTTTTTAGGTCAGCAATACCCAAACGAGAGCTGGGACCCCACGGGGAGCTAGCACAGTTACTAATGGTGTTATGAGCCTCACAGAAATGTAATTCCTTGGACAGGTATTCAGGGATCACACATATTTTCTACTTGGAGGTCGTCTGGCAATCAGAAAAAAAATGTTGGGGGGTCTGCTATTTTATATCCTTTTTCCCCCACAGAGAACAAGGAGGTAATATCCAGGCAAGGTAAGGCCCCCACCTCAGTGCCCCCCCAGCCTCTGCAGGCAACGGGAACTCATTTACTTCTATGCTGATACAGGGAACGGTGGTGATTTGGGAATGAAACTCAGCCAGTTTGTTACATTACATGCCCTTTTCAAACAGGAGCGATACTGCTTTCACATCTGACATGCATCATTAAAAAGCAATCACTTCAAGCAAGGCTTGTTTATCACGAAAAGAAACGGAATGGGAAAAAGTGAGAGATAATCATCACTCAACCCTTTCTCTGCTGAAAAGCGAAAGCCTGTGTCCAACAAGCAAGACCACCCATCTCGAAAGGGTTTTGTAAGATTTACACTTGGCCGGCGTCTTAAGAAACAGCCATTGCTATGCCTTGCACACACATTCAGAGCGATAGTCCTGTGAGCCTGATATCCTATCTTGGACAGTAATAAAAATCAGATGCTTCTACATAATAGATAATGATATAACAGTGTGTTTACTGAGAGTGCTCTGTCCTACCTGTAGACAGTTAGGATTTGGCTTATATCCTGGACAAAGAGTGTTTATACCACTTACAAACGTTTATGCAATGTCATGTAAGTGAGCAGAGCTATATAAATGTCCAACTTTCCTCACATTTTCCTGTGTTCCCAGAATATACTTTTAACAGTACAATCTTGGGGAGATAGCCTGGAAATGCCAAAGCCATCAGCAATATTCACCTTCCTGGCAAGGTTTTGCAGTTTTGGCAGGAGAGGGAAGCCTGGAGGCTTGCAATGTGGTGGCATTTGGGGGGGGGTGGGAATCTTGGCTACCTCAGAAAGTGATCTTTATGTTACTTCAACACATGAACTGTATTTCTGCTCATGTGAAATGGGTAAGTTAATGTGGTACCAGGGAAAAACTCCCTAATATAAGAGCCTGAAGACAATTTTTCCATGATCAGTTAGGAATTTTGATCTAATCTGCCTGTGCAGACTGAGCAGATATTTTGACAGCAGCTATGCAGTGTAAGCATTGCAAATCTGAGTGCAAGGAATGAAAAGATACCTCCCTGTTCAGCCTATTTCCAGTGCTTCTCCCTCCCCTTCACTGCCTGAAGCCTGGGACCTGAGTCCCATGAGCCCTAAGGCATTTACACCCCACGCTTACAGAGAGCAGCACAGCAGTGCCTAGAGGTGACCGTCAGCAGCTTCCCAAGGAGTTCAGCAGCATCTCATTGATTTCCATTTGTTTCCAGATGTAAAACTAGAGGCTCAAAGATGGGAATCGATTTTCCAGGTGCTGTGTGAACTGACTTAGCAAGCAAGGGAACCTCTTTTTATCAAAGAGATAGAAATGAACAAATTGGAAATCCCAGGGTCGATCTCAACCATGAGATTGAAAACATCCTCCTTAGTATTGCTCCCATAAAAGCTCCAATCCTACCTTTCATGTTGAATTAACTCTGAAATATGTCCATCACCTTCACCGGAGAGATTCCCAGTCTAAAGGTGAAAGCAAACTGTTCAACAGGAGGGTGATGCTGAGGTCTAGGGCTGCTCTCAGCTGTAACAGTAGCAGGGTCCTAAATTCAATAAGCTTGGTCTGACCTATTCAAATAGTATTTTCTCTGCCCAAATAACTGATCCTTAATGAAGCTATTTATGTAAGGAAATTAAATTAAAAAGGAATGTTAGTCACCTGGGTGTTGCCACACGGCTGTAATGCGTGTCTGGGAGACCTGAGACTCATAAATTGTATACAACACACTGAATGGAGGTCTTTAGCCTGTATAATTAAGTGGCAACTAGTTTCTTATTAAAGGTATTACACATACACA
Organism: Pelecanus crispus; assembly: GCF_030463565.1. Lineage (NCBI taxonomy): Eukaryota > Metazoa > Chordata > Aves > Pelecaniformes > Pelecanidae > Pelecanus > Pelecanus crispus. Next base: position 69,826,903 of record NC_134647.1, on the reverse strand, counting down.
GAGGCACAAACAAAATGTCATATTCTCCATTTCCTGTGTATAAATCTCTGTTCACAGCAAAGCCAAAGAGCGTGGGGTAGGAGTGAGGGCATTATGATATCAAGGGAAAAGTTTGGGGATGGAAAAGTGACCTACAGTTACAGCTTTCGGGGCTGGAGGAAAGAGGCAGACACCAATCCAGAGGCACAAGCCACTGTGGCCACAGTTACAGCTTTGAGTCTTCAGAGACTCAGGGCAAACCAGGGTGCTCAGCATCTCTGAAAAACAAATTATCAATTGCCCAATGCTAACCAGCACAGACCATCATATTAACGGAGAGGGTATAGTTCAAGGCCAGGATGCTCCCTTTCAAAAATCTGTGGCCAAAGACACAGCAACTGCAGGGTAAGAGAAGGCAAAGAGCCACTGATGGTCAAGTCATGTTTGACACTGAAGTGGCTGCTACAGCCAGAGCTCAAGGTACGCATGGCTTGCCTGTGAAAGACATATTCACACCATTTTCTCTAAAATAGAGAAGGCAAATCTGCGGATCATAGCAGCTCAGATACCCAAATAAACCTGGCTGTGTACTACAGAGCTTCACAGTGGCTCTGCAAATGCATCTTGACTTCATACTGAGATAGCTATGAAATACATAAACTCACACAGCCAATTCCTGAGCGCACTTATGCTGCCAGGTAGAAGCGGTTTTGAATCATGGGTACACGACCCCAGCCTGGCACTGCATAAACACAACATGGGCACGTGGGATTAGCTATCCAGGCCCCACCTCCATTCAGCAAAAAGCAAAGGCACCCTCAGTGTGTCTTAGGTATGTGGACTACATGTGTCTCCTCCTTTTTACTGCCCACTAAGAAGGCCATTTCAACAGTATTAGCTCCTAAATGGCTGAAGTCAGGTGAGATACAGTTCCCTTTCTTCCCACCTTTAAGCCTAAGCTACACCAAGGCTTCCAGGCACCTCTGTGACCAGCACATACTTGAGTCCAGGGCTTTCCCCACTTCAGCACACTCAGGGACCTGCTCTTCCCCCCACAAACAGCCACAGCTATTGCTAATCTCCGGGAGGATACACCTTCACTTCGCAGTCATCATCTTACAAATGATCACATCTTAACCCCAACAAACACGGCAGTGCTGGGCTCCAAGCACCCCAGGAAAGATAGTTCTGGTGCAAAAAAGGTTTGTAAGACACAGCACTGCACCAACCCATTTGCCTTCCCCAGTGCTCTGCTGGCACATGGAGCTAATGCTTAATTATCGTGAGTGATTTATTAACTTATAAAGTCAGATTAAATGGGTCTTTGGAGCTGAGCAGCTGAGAGGCTTTGAAAGGGGAAAGTGATTCATGCTATTTATCCAGCTGAGACAAAAGTCACGTGGTGTGAACCCACAATACTAATTTCTCTGGATTAAAAGTAATACATTTCTAGGAAAAGGACGTCATTAGCATCTGGCAGATGTATTGATTAGGAGGAATGCCTGGTTCATACAGCTGTGCTGTCCACATTAATTTCTAAACACAGCAGAGGAGATTGCTTAAGACCCTGTATTTTCTCTAAGGCAGTTTTGCTTTTACTCGCCCGTTGCACGGGGTCTGTAGGGGCTTCAGGCCCACTCAGGCAGAACCGAAGCTCCAGTGGTTTCCAGAGCAGATTGCCATCGTTGTGCAAGAACATCCATACCCAAAACCTGGTTCCTATCAACATGTCATTTCTCCCTAATTGAATAAGCAGCTTAATAGCCATAACCTGGATAAAGGTCTACCCTGTTCCAAAAGGAAACTTTGGAAATTAAAAATGGGGAAAGCGACAGGAAGCAATATTTATGTGTTCTTGTCCACCACCCAGTTATTTTGTTTTCTGTGGTGCTTGTTAGTGTGGGCAAGACCTGCATCTTCTGATGTGTTAAGTGGACAGTTTCTTAACGTCTGCCTGTGACAAGATTAGATTGCAGTACTGGCAGAATACACTTTTGATATACAGTCAACAGGTCTTGGGGAGTTGTACAGAGCAATAAATGGTGCCCTTGAAATGGGTTGGTTTTTTTTTTTCAGCTTAACTGTATGTAGGGAAGTTTATCAAATAGAGAAGGAAAGAGAGAAAACAAGTAAACTCCCAAGCTGACCTTGGGCCCATGATGGAAGTGATTCTGCAGAGATATGAAGGACACAGATCAAAGGATTTAATGTCACAGAGTTATGAAACTGGTGCTTCTTAGGCCAGGTGTTCCCTATTCCCTGCTTGCCTCTCCCTGCTTCCACTTTATCCCTCAGCATACTCCTCCACAAGGACAGAGGCACCGGGCAAAAGACCTGCATCAGCTAACCAAGCACCTGCTTCTAACTAACTCTTCCGAGGGTGGGAAAAGAAAGCATGCATCTATAAGAAGTTTCCCTTGGTATTACCGAAGGTTAGGGCTTTGGCAGAGGCAGGACCTCATTCTCAAAGCAAAGTGGTAATTTTGGGAGTGGCTTTGATTGAGGAGCTGCTTTTGCAGGGATTTTGTTATACTGCACATGGGTTTGGTGTGCAGGAAGAAAGGACAGCAAGGTGGGGTAAGGCAGCTCACTTGCAATGTTTGAAAAGTCCTGATACATATGGCCCAGAGGTGTCCTTCGGTGCAGCAGTGTGCAAGGATGGTGGATATATAGCATCAGCTCAGGACCAGCATCAGAAGATACTGCAATGCACAGATAATGCAATTTGCTGGTGGAAACAGGTGGAAATGAAAAGAGCATTTTGGTTCAACCTAGGCTGGCTTTGGAGGATATTTATGGGGGAGCCTCACTGAAATTAAAACATAAGCAAAATTTTCACTTGGGTCAAATGACACTTTTTGTTCAGGCATAAAATGAAGTACTTCAGTGTTGAAAGTTCTCCTTTTCTAACCTTGCTTAAATTAAAACTCTTCCTAAATTACTAATTTCTAATTGGAAACAAAAACTGGAAGGATTTTGTCTTGAAATGGCTGAAACAAATGTTTGGGGGTTTCCCTGCCTTTTCTGTATTTTTTTTGCCACAGAATAAAGGATGTCCTTTGACCACCAGGTGAGCTTTTATAGCTAAATTGTCTCACCTGCCTAAAAATGCTAGGTTAGTATCCACTGACTCCAAGATGCTCACCAAGTGATGCCAAACAGAGAAAAGAGTTTGCTCCCCTGGAGCAGGTATGCTCACCTCCCCACCCGCCCCATCCAGTTGTCCAGCACAATTAAGACAATCTGGCTCCTGTATTAACACTACCCAGTGAAGCAACACAGCAAACAACGTATCCAGCCCCCTGTTAATTCTCAGTTGCTTTTACAGCTTATTTTTCTCTTTGACGGGAGACAGAGTCCAGCTTGAGACCAGGGCACGTACTTGCGCTTCTGGCTCCGCACTGAGCTTTTCTAACCAGTTCATCAACATGCCCTCAGATTGGCTTGAACCAGGAGTAAATTTCTATTCTTCCCCGTTGGCCAGTGAATGAGCAAAGGTAGCCAAGCTCCCCTTTTCCTCCTGGCCCACCGATCCCTACTTTCCTGACTCCCGCCAGCAAACAGCAACGCTGCATGCCTGGTGTGAAAGGCTGCATGGTGTGAAGGCAGTTGGAAACGCAAGTTGCCGGTTCCTGGCATGGTCCAAAATTCAAGGCACAATCAAGCCCATAGAGAGTCACTAGCAAATCGCTCGAGCTATTTTTTTTTATGAGACACTTTAGCCAGCCCTCTTTTCATATCCTTTACGAGGCTGCCTTCAGCCCTAGTCATAGTAAAAACTCCAAGTTATGGAAATCATAAGAAAGAAATTATGTATGGAAAAATCATTACATTATAAATTGGTTCCACTGTTCAAAACATGTAGGAAATGGGGCATATAAAAATCAGATGGTGTTGCAGACTTTGATACAAGGTTCATTATTACACCGTGACACAAGTGAAATATGTGCTAACATACTGCCAGCTAATTTGCCTTTATTTACAATGCAGACCCATCACTGGGCAACTTCATAAATTTCATCGACCTGGGTGATTTCTCTGATTGAATGTGGCAGCTTGCACAGAAACACGCACATGGAGAAGTGTGGCTCTTGTATCTTCAGGGCTGCACAGTTCTGAATGTGTCCCTCCACCTCATTCAAAAATAATAGCAATCTCCCTGTTTTCTCCTAATCTTTTTCAGATTTTCATCCCCTTACTAGACTACTGAAATGCTATTATCCAGTTATACATGTGTTGTTTGTGTCTGTGTTTTTTAAAGACCTAACTGAGGTAGGAGGCAGGAAAACCGGACAGGAATGTTTTTGACAAAATGTTCTTTGTTAGAAAATACCAATTTGTTAAAATTGGAAAATTTCCATGGAAATGCATGTTTTTATTAAACTTTCATCATAAAATACTCTGAAGCCAACAATGGAATTTCAACAGTCACAGGCCAATGCCTGAAGCTGTCCCCTGGGAAAAGGGACATCTAAGGAGGTCCTCTTAATTCTGGTGGCTATGCAGGATGTTTCCCTGGGAAAAAAGGAAAACCAAGGGATTAAACTTAGCCCCAGTTGTGACTTAGATCTGGTAAGAGGGGGCACAACCTGGGAAGACAAGAAACGGACAGAGCTGACACAAGGTATCAACTGCATGTCCAGGTTTCTTTAGAAAAACCTGTTTTAATTAAACAGCTTAAAAATAAAATCATAGGCATTATGAAAATATTTCTTTACTGGAAAAATTCAGGGAAATATTTTTTTAAGATTCAAATGGTCTGTTTCCATACTTCCACTGAGAAGTTTGGTTTCTTCCTGCAAAATTACTTTCTTTAAAATACTCTACTTTCTATTAAATTATAAGGGGTTGAAATCTGAATGAAGTGCTTTGAATACATTGAAAATGTTTCAAATGACCCAAAACAATTCTGCTTTTTTTGTTCCAACACGGAACAAAATTTCTTTTGCTTGCTTCCCAAAACCTCAACAAATTGGAAAATCCATTTGCCATGTAGTTCTACTCACAAGCAAGGATGTCAAGAGGTCTCATTTATTAATGCCTAGATGGTGTCTGAATTGAAGAAGTGCTGTCAAAATGTAAAGCATTATGAACCTCTTCAAATTTCCAGTTTGGTTTTGCAGAACGAAGGAGCCTCGTTTTTGGTTGGGGCCAAGATCTCAATGCTGCCATCGTCAGGGAGTGTTCCTGTTAATAAAACCTTGAACCACCATCCAAACTTCTCTCTGCCTACTGAAGCTAACCCCTAATTTTGAAGATACTGAATTTGTGGATTCTCAGGTTACAATTCTCCTGCCCATGATGATCTTTTTTTTCTTCCCTCAGGCATGCTGACAGACTGGAGGGCTTTACATCTTGCTGTGCGTATCTTCTTTCACATCTTTCACTGCCATTTTAAATGAAATCACGTACTGAGTGAGAGGGAGGCAGGGAGGCAGCGCAGGGCGCTTGAGGAAACCCTGCTAGTCTCAGACGATGCTTGGGGTATACGATGAACCTGAATGTGGAACAATTTTTCACTGAGGTCCTATAGTGAAGGACTGACAAAACCATTACTTACGGTCTGTAAATTGGTGGGGTAAGTCTTTAAGATCTGCAGGCTTACAGGGGCTAAAGGGCCTCCATATCAGATTAAAGATATAAAATAGCAGCTGAAGATATGTGGGATTAGAGTTTGGGGACTTTTGCTCACTAGGGCACTCGAGGCCCCACTCACACATAAAGAAGCCAAGATGCCTGGCTACTGTGGAGGTAAAGATAAAGCATCCTGTGTTGCTAACACCACATGAATGGCTTCCCTAAAGCAAAGGTGCTTCTCACCACCTCTTCTCATCCGCTTACGGTCTCGCTTGCCACAGCCAGAGGCTCGAAGCCAGCTCACTCACCAAGCCAGCATCCAGCCTGCCGGCATTCAGAGTGGGATGGAGAGCTGGTTGTTGGTCTGTCCTTACAGACCGGGTTTGTACCTACAGAGGACAACCTGCCAGGCAAAACAGCTCCCTTGCCATTCTGAATTAGCACTCAGCACAGTCCCACCTTGGGCTCCACCGGTAACTACTCCGCTCCCAAACCCATACTGGTACCCTGCTGCTGCTGCCAGGAATACTGGGAGTATTTTTCATGGGACACATTTCACCAAATGCACAATTCTCCAGAAAGAGTTGATCAATTCACTGCAATTCAGGTAATTTCTAAGGCTCTGCAGTAAATGCACAGATGACACAGCTCTGGAGCGATGGTCAGGAGTGAGCGAGATCTATTTGCTGCTGGGGCCCTTCCCACCTGCGCAGGGGCTTCCCTGGCAGGCAGAGGACCTCCCACAGCCCATCTGCAAGCAGCCCGTGGGCAGCCTGTCCGGGCATGCCTGAGAAGGCACTAAACCACTTAACATCACACAAACACAACGCAGGACGCTGGAGAGGATCCTGCAGCAGACCGAAGGCTGGGCTCGCAGCCCAGCTCGCCGGCAGAGAGCCTGCAGCCCACTGCCCCCGTCACACCTGGAGCCGCTCTGCTCGGCCCCAGCACATCATCTGGTTTTGCAGGCTGATCGCTGGCTCCGGTGGGTTTCAAGACATGAAGTGCATCATTTGCACCACAACTGGAGCAAACAAAGGCCTCCCGTGCCATCACCTAATCCGTCCTTCGCTTGCTTGCTTTAGAACAGTACAAGTCTAGCAAGTTTTGCAGTGAGCACATGGCCCTGAATTCATACGATTCCCCTTTATTTTTAACTTAGCTTTTACAGCACCATTTAAATTATAATTTTTTTTTAAATACGGAAATTGCATCTTTAACGGAAATTAATCTCCCAGTCCCCCTCAATAAACCTTTTGAAGCTCTGTATGACTATGACAGAGGTAGGTATTTTTAGAAGGGCTGTGTGGTAATTTTCTCTGCAGCATTCAATAATTTACAATATCATAGCCAAAGGTAAAGATTTCCCTTAAGTATAATTTGGCATTAATCAGGCTTTCACAGGCATATTCATTGCAGACAGGGCACCAGCCTAGAACACAACTTTACCCTGAGGATCACTGGGGAACTGCTGAGCTGAATAATACAGCCTTATGCAAATTCACAGCAAAGTAAAGCCTGGACAAAGGCCCCCCATCTCCAACACAGCAAGCTCTCACCGCGGGCCAACATCTCTCTCCAGTTGTGCCCAGGCAACACAGGGACATGTGTGCAAGCAAGGAAGACCCACACACTCACCCCAAGCTGACATTGTCACTAAAAGCATCCTTCCTGGTAGACAGGCATGGGGAGGAACTGGTCCACAGCGCAGTAAATGTAGCTGGGGTCTAGCGAGCCAAAATGATGTGCGATTCACAGATTTATGAAGTTCTTTAATGATGCCTCCTGGACCCTCCCTTCTTTTCCCATGCTGTTAAAGGATGATATTTTGCAGTAAGACTGAGAGGGCTTAAACATAACCATTGCAAGGCTGTGTACTGCATCATGGTAAGAACAAAATCGTATACAGGGTATGAAAGAAATGCAAGGCAGAAGATAGCTGATTTACAGACTGCTCCTAAAATGTGTGTGCTACCAGAATGTCTCTCTCTCAAGGTGAATGCTCCTCAGTACTTTAAAGAAAAGCCATCTTAATCACAACACTACATTCACAAGGGAATAAGTAACTATTTTTTTATCTGGGCATTCTGTCACGGCAGCTTTTTTAAAAAAAAGTTGAATTCAATATAGATGTATACAAGCAATGCACAGAATTAGTCTTTTTTTTCTGTGTGTCAGTTCTTGGCTACAGTATCTGGAGTTTCTCTTTTGAATTTTAAAAAAATCTTTTATTTACAAGTTAAAGAATGAATTTTAAATTGCACCAAAAAGTCTGACAAAGGGACAAAAAGTCCAACAAACCTCCTTATTTAATAAAGCAATGGACATCACTGTAGAGAGAGGAGGCTGAAGCTGGCTCTTACCACCTGATCCCTTGTTCCCACGTACCCTGTCAGCAGTTCTGCACGCAGTGGTGGCTATCACTAAAATTGCCAGAACAGCGAGTTGTGTGGGAAATGTCAACATCTTGGAGCCTGCGTTCCCAGGAAGCAAAATTTCTCAAGAACAGCAGTTCTGGAAGTTTTTTCGTTACAAATGTGTATAGAATTACAGGCTGTTACAACACACAGTAAAATGTGTAGGAAAAACAGTAGAGAAATACAGATAAAATATATAAAAAATAATAAAAAAGGAATAATTTGTCAAACTTTATACTTTAAAATTAACTTTTTTTTTTTTCAGAACCAAAGGTCACAATTGCTCTGCAATGAAAATTTCCCAATTGGCTTTTCTCCTTCTGAGAAACCTTGTCAAAATGGGTGGAGGAAAAAATGGTTTGCACTCAAACAAAAAAAGCAGATAAACATGAAAAAATACTTAGCATTTGGCTCAGTTTGAGCTGCCAGGAGACACACTGCTGTTTATTATGGACACACACAGACCCGCAGAGCCATGATCCCATGTCCCCCTTGCACACCCAGCCCTTTTCCAACCACAGAGAGCATCTTAAACCAGCCATTATCCTCCTGCTTTCATTTTACACATGTATAACTTAATAAGTGATTACACCGGGGTTTAAACTAATGACTTCTGGACCCAGAAGACCTTGGATGGTGACTGGCAAGCGTCCAGGCAGAAAGCATGAAAATAGAGGACTCCTAAACCTGTGACAGCGGGTGCACGTGTGGTGGAAACGCTCCCACCTCTCCTGCCCCCATCTGCTCAGGATCTCATCACAAAGACTGTCGCTATAATAACTTTATTATGGACCTTCTGGGGAAAGCAAGCTCCCAGCAAGGGTTTTGCTACAGCAGACAGGAAACTCGTTTGCTCCCTGCTAGAGTAAAGCCCTTTATAATTAATGCTGGGTAAATAAAGCGCTCATCTGTAAACACTTTTAATTAGAAATTGGTTAAAGCTAAACCCCCGTGACCACACTGGCCGGGGGGGATTAGACGCATGTCAAGCTTTGCCCAATCAGCAAATAAGAGGCCCTTTAGTATCCTCAATTCCTGTGCTGTGGGACCTCTTTCAGCTCCTATCACATGTCACTGCACTGCTCCAGCCTGCTCTCCAGGCTCAATAGAGGATCAATATTTGTCTGTACTTTCTGAGCAAAAAGCCTCCTTGACACAGGCAGCATCTGTGTTTGAACAGTTACTTGCTAACACATAGCAGACTTTCACCAAAGAGATCTCGAGCCCTGCAGGTCAAGCCGGAGTGAGGGTCACTGAGCACCACCGGTGATTTCTGTGTTTGCTTAGTGTGATGCTGAGTGCAGCTACCAGAAAGGGCTCATGTGAATGCTGCACAGTGCTCCCAGGGCAGAATATACATTTCAGAAAACCAGTATATGGCTAGGAAAAAATAAGACCTGCTAACTACCTGTATCAGCATTTTCTATCCCTGTAGATGACCTGTGCTTGACGTCTCCAGTCTCCTGGTAATACTGAAGGTTTTCTGCCAGCGTGCCTGATAACATGCTACCAGATTTCAGGAAGAAGGGACTTTCTCTTCTGACTGTGGCAACCCCATGTAGTCCCAGGTGTCACTTGTGTTTAGGGACAACAGCAGAAGCATGCAGGGATGAGGGAAGTGCTTCCAGCAGAGATGGTTCTTGCTTTGATCAGATGGTGACAGCCTCACAAAATGTGTGCATTGCAATGGTTTGTCTCCATTATGGAAAAGAAACTGGCAGGCTCTGCTGGAAATGTCTCTGGAGGCAGAATCCTGACCTCCCCAAGACAGCCAGCCCAGCACTGACCAGCAGAAACGTGTCCTCTCCTCTCCACTTGCAGGAACACTGGTCATCCCTGCTGCACCCTAGCTCTGCCTGCAGGCCCAAAGTTGTTCCTCATGGAGGTAAACTCCTGCCCATGCCTTTATTCAGCTGTATTGCTGCTGATCTCTATCTGACAGCTGAACCACCAACTCTAGCACCGAGCTTTATTAGATCCTCCCCTTGCCTCTGCTACCCAGGGCCTGACAATGGTTTGACCTGCAGGAGAGCTGAGAGGTCCTGAATGCCACGGAACGCAAGGTCCCAGCACGGGAATAACACCTGGGGCATTACTTTTAGAGATGGGGAAACTGAGACACGGGAGGTCAGGGTGACATGCCCATGCCTGGCCAGCATCAGAAACCACTTCTGCTGAGCCCCAGCCCAGCGCTGCCCCAGGTAACGCTCTCCCATGCCTCCCATTTTCTTTGTTCAACCTTGTTAGCCTCTTCCTCAAAAAAAAAGAACCTTTTTGAGCATAAGATGGGATTTGTGCAGCAGAAAGCCACCTCTTTCCCTGGAGACGCATTGACTGAAGCCATCAAGCTTCAGTTGAAGCACAGCTGTGCATGGGGAAGCAGGACATCAGGGCAGCGCTCATGGGGAAGAGCATGGCCAGAGCATGCCACACCGGAGCAGTGACCTCACCTACTGGATAATTCCTGGCCCACAACTCCTAAACCCTGTTTTTTTTCTATTCCCAGCTCTCTCATGGACTTTGGGCATGTTAACCTGACTTCTCTTTTCCCCTTCCACATTTTCTTTCTGTGTTGGCAGTTTAACTCCAGTCCCTGGAGGGCAGCGGTGGTCCCGATGGCTGTGCCCACTTACTCCCTTCCAGCTGCAGCTACTCCAGCCCAGAGATGACCTCCTTGCAGATGCACAGCCACGCTGCTGGGGATGGTGCTGGGACTGGCCAGCTCAGCTGTGCCTTAGAGCACTCCCAAACCCATTGCTCTCCAAATGCGCAAAGCTAGCACACATCCACTGCTTGAAATGTAACAGGACTTACTTGGACTGAGGTGGACTCAGATGCTCATGGGAGCACACAGAAGGGTTGTAACTTCAAAGCTGGCCCTACTTTCACTGACGGATTGGACTAGAGACCTCTGGAGATGCCTTCCAAGATGAACTCTGCTGTGATGCTGAGGGGATTTCCACCTTTGGCTTACGCATGGATCCTCTCCAGCCAGCCTGGCTGTAGCCCAAGCAAGACTCAAGCTCAAGCCTTTGCTGTGTTGGCAGCTGACAAGCAGCTCTCTCCATCCATAACTATACACTTCAGAGAGACAAGTTGCTCCAAGGGAAGTCTGTCCTGAAATAACTTCTGTCTTGTCACCATCGTCACCTGTGTTTTTGCTTTCTCCCACGTCCAGCTGGAGGCAAGGTCCAGCTCTAGCAAAAGCCAGACTTCTTGTTAATGATGCCTTAGAAAACAAAGCCAAACTGTTCAATAGATCCCCAGCTGGCTTCTGATCAGAAGGCACTTGGTGGCAGCACATCAAATACACCCACGTGCAGTATAGCTGTCTGGACATCCCTCCCGCCCAGTGATCTATTAGGAGTCAGGAAGTGGTGTTGGCTACGGGTATCTTGTGGGATGGAAAGATTTTTGGAGATGTGGAATATGCCAGTCTTCCATCAGATACCCCATCATAGTTCCCAAGAAATTTTTGCAAGACAAGAAGCCTGGCTATCAGTGCAAAAGAGCCTGAAATGTCAATCCCACCTCACTCCCCATCAACACTGAGGTTAGATCTCTCTCTGGGTCTAAGCCTTGTCTTTGGAACAACTAAACTTCCTGGAGCTCCAGACATTCCCAAATTCAGCCTAACATCATCCATCCTCCCCAAGCGGCCTGAATGTAAATGGGCATGTGTGACATGTGGCTGCTGAAGCAACCTTCATCTGGGAGGTGGAGCCCACCACCACGTGTAGGACCAATAGTCCATCCAGGCATGATGCCCCTGGCTTCTTATGGAGCTCCAGTAATGCAGGAATTGGCTCTTCATTTGGAAATGCCCTAAAACAACCTCCTAAGTGGGGGTGGCAGCCATGGACATGGTTTTCTCCAGGGATGGCTTCAAGTCCTCCTCCCAGCCAGAAATGAGATTTGGGGTTTTAACAAATGACCACCCATTGCTGCAGTAAAGGGATGGATAGGTAGCTGGGATGCTTGTGGTTTCTGCACTCCTCCCTCCTAGCAGGAAGTATTTTAATTTTTATTTCAAATGAATAAACTATCCTCTGACGAAGAAAGGCAACACAGAAATTTTCACAGGGGCAAGAGCCTCACTCCAAAGGTATTCAGTTCCTTAGTTTATGACATACTCTCCAGATGTATTATTAATATGGCTATTATTAGCTCTTTTAAAAAGCTTTTTGTACTCCCAGTCCAGTAAAATAACTGAGCGTTGGCCCCCTCAGGCCTGTTGGTGAACAAAAGGGAATGGTGCCCACTTGGATTACCTAAGCCCAGCAAGAAAGCTTTGATTTAATACCCCAGGCCTGAAGCTCCCAGCCGCTGCTCTGCTGCCCTGGGATAGTGTCATCACTGCTCCGTGCTAGAGGGATCAGGGGCTTAATGGGATTTAGGGTTGAAAATCCAAGCTCAGCCTGAGGTGTCTGCAACACGGGACTTTGCAGAGGAAGAGGGAGAGAGACAGATTTGTTCTTTCCCTCCTCTTTCATCCAGGACCTGCCTCATTTCTCTTGGCCGGGTGTGGGAGGGGAGAAGGTAGTGTTATAGTGTCTGTTATTAGTGTAATTATTATCCTAATTGCATAATTATATATCATACATGCTTAAATTATACTAATAACTTTAATAGTAATTATGAAAAAATAATTAGTCTGCTTGCTAAAGAAAGCAGGAGCCTGGATGCAGTGATGGAGGAGATCTCTGCCGGTCCTGTATTCCCACAGTCCTGCCCCAGGAAGGTCAACCATGGAAAAGGAAGTAAACCAGTGGGAAAGGAGGATGTGGTCACTCACAGCAGGACAAGGATTAGGCCTATGTGGATCATGACTTCAAGAACTGCTGAGACTCAATGCTGTAAACTGCTGAGTCAACACTCCCAGAACTGCTGAGCCACCATGCCGTGACTCAGCAAGTCTTGGTTTTGCCACTTTGCAAGTCACAAGTCAGCAGGCTGCAAGGGGCAGGTTGCTCCCCAGAGCTTTGAACCCAGCCCTGCTCACTGTTGCCTTTCCAATGGGCACATTAACCCACGCAGGTCCTGGGGTGCAGCATGAACCACAGCCTTATCAAGGAGCGGGGAAAACAAATGTAATTTCAGAAAACAAAACAAACACAAACATGAGCTAGCCTAGCTGCTATTGCATTGCATGCCCCAGGCCTGGTAGTGCCATGGGCTGTGCTACTGGGGCAGAAGAAGGAAGAAAGGAAGGAAGGAAGGAAGGAAGGAAGGAAGGAAGGAAGGAAGGAAGGAAGGAAGGAAGGAAGGAAGGAAGGAAGGAAGGAAGGAAGGAAGGAAGGAAGGAAGGAAGGAAAGGGGTATTAACCCTTCATGGCCCATCCTTGGTTCGTGAGAACAACTGAAACCACTCCATTTACATGGGAGTGAAATTTGGAGGGGAGAAGCCCTTCCTTTTCCTACTCAATATTCATAGTGCATCTTATACAAGGAGCAAAGATTGCACAGAGCACACCCAACATTCATTTTTTCCCTAAAGTGCTGGCGTCAGCGTTCATCCAAAGGCAAAATCTGATGCTTCTGATCTGGCCATATTTTTACAGCTCTGCAAATACACAGGGGTACTTGCATTAAAATTAATTACCATGAAAGCCACACAAGTTCACAGGATTATTCCCAGGCAAGCCTCCCTTATAAAACAGACATTCAGGATGTCAGGTATCCTTCCCAAAGACACAGAATAGAGGTTTGGGTGGTAGAGAGTTGAAGCTTTAAGACCTTTTCTAGCAACACTTTCAAAATCCAGTGATTGCCGCAAGTTGCAGAATCTCATTACCATTTGTGTTATTCAAAGCAGAAACTCAATGTGCAAATGACAGGCACAAAAGCCAGGGCCGGATTCTTCACCAGCACAATCACAGGAGTGATTTTGGATTATGCCAGCTAAAGATGTATGACTCATGGACTATACAGGCTAACACTTTGGGAGAAAATGTCTTAAGTCTGCATTCTTTATGAAACATGCAGCTAATCTGAATAGCCAGGGAGTCACTGTCTTGTGTATTTAACATCAAAAAATAAATCCAGGGAGCAGATATCTTCTGAAGAAAGCACATTTTAAAACAGCTTCAGTGCATCCGTCTGGATGATCATCATGACCCCTCTTGCAACTGGAATGACTGTCTGTGTTTCCCTTCTCATCTTTCACCAGGCTGAGGAGAATAGGGTTATTTGCACTAACTCTGACATACTCTGTCTTAATCCTGGCCCTGCTTGCAAACTCTTCTGTTTCAGGACTTCAGATGTCTTCAGGATCAGGAAGGATTTCCTCCCCTTGTACCCATGCACACACTTGTCTAGAGGTTATTTTTGCTCTACACCTTCTGTAGAAGCACCAGAGGCTGTAACAGTGGAAGAGGAGAGTTTGAGCAGCCTAGATTAGTGGCTATACATTGGGTTTAGAAAACTAATGCCTGACTGGTATGCACAGTTTAAGTGTTCAGATGCAATGACCTCCCTCTGTCTCATCCCAGTCAAATCGCCTGGAATGGCGGAGAATGGTCTGTTAGGGTTATCTGGGTGTGTATCACCTAAGCAGTCTTCTGCTGTTGTGGGAACCATCACCATGATGTCTGCCAGCAGCCTACAGTTTAGTCTCCTGCGATCTGTGATGCAGAGATATCTTTAGGTCTAATATGGAATTGCAGAAAATAAGTTCTTGACAGATGCACATCTAATCTCCCTTGAAAAATCTCCTGCGGTGGAAGGTCAGCATCTTGCCCAGTCTCTCTCCCCTCTCCTGCTAGGAAAGAACTCACCAAGGTCAAACCTGACTCTCCTTGGCTGTACCTAAAGCCTAGTACTTCGAGTCTTGTACAAGTGGCAATAATTTGCCTCCCGTCTTTTTTTTTTTTTTTTTTTTTCAGGGACTTCCACATTTGGAAATACATACACTCAGAAAAAAGTTTATCTGGGCAAAACACTCCAAGAGGTGACTGCTGTCTTCTCCCTGCTCTGTACTTCTTTCCCCAGCTCAGGGTATGAACTGGACGGAGGCTTGAAGGAGCCCATCTGCTCACCCCACCTCCCCATCTCTGTCTCCCCTCATGGTATATTGCTCCTGACCTGAAGCATTTCTTGGTTCTCCCAAATTCCCATCTTTTGCGTTTTGCTCCCTGGCCAGACCTGTGCTGCAGTATTACAGGAATAGTGTGATGAGCTGCCAAGAGCAGTAACAAGGGACTCATATAAACTTTCCCTCTCAGCCAGGAATAATACCCTAGGACTAGGAGTCCACTTGAATTGCAGACAGGAGGAGGGAAGGAATGGGGAACCTATGGGCTTGTTTTGCTGTTTAAACAAAAAAGTGTTCTCCTAGCTATATCCATGCACTGCTTGGCAAGTGTAGGAATATTAACTGTCTTTGCTGGAAACACTGACAGCACGACTCTGCAAGACATTCCTGAGCATGTGAAGTATGCAACACAGGGAACTGGAGATGTGCATGTGTGTCTTTGCGTCTGTATGTGAAGAGATGCCCTTTGGGAACTTTTGTGAAGACAAGCACAACTCTGGATTCCCTCCCATCTCCTCTTGAGAACAGCTCAAGGTGAAAGGCGTGGCTCAGCAGCATCCAGAGAGCAAAAAAGGTTCATGCCTCTATTCGAGTCTTCTGATATTTCCATCTTGCCTTCCCTGTTGTCTGTGTTCACATCTCTCCTTTGCCTCTCCCCCTCTCCAAGACGGAGCATTTTGGAGGCTCCGTTCCAGCTGGAACAACGTTCATCTGAGCTCCGTGGTTTCTCAACCAGGCAGAAGCCAGGTCCAAGAGGACTTAGGGCTTTCCTCTAAGCCATTACCAAAGTGTTAATATTACCACCCAGAAACTCTTAGATCCACTTTTTGCTGCTGGATGCTCATTAGGCCTGTAACCTTCACTCCTTGGGGAAGCAATGGCTTCACACCAACACACCAGCTGGCTGCCCCATTAAGTTCAGGTTCCTTGTATTCTCTCCCCAGAGGAGAAGATGGAGGGCATCAGCATCTTGCTCAGGCAATTTAATGTATCAACATTTCATGGTGGTCATGAGAACAGGGAATCTGCAGGATCATTACTATTCCACAGGGAACCATATAAATATATACAAATAAATATATACATGCTCAAACCCCAAATCTCAAGTGTCCTAGAGTCTTGGCATTCCTTTAAAGAGATTTATTTAATCCATAAAATTCCCTGCAAGCTTGTGTTCTTGTAAAGCTGTAATACAGACTGTCAAGTCCTTTCTACATGGTTAAGGGAAGGAAATCTACCAGTGTCATCTGCGGGCAGTCATTAGGGGCAAGCAGAATCTCATGAGTCCACCTGGCTTTGTCTAAGAGGGGAAGCCTCTGGCGTGGCTGATGGTGCAATGACACTCCTCCTAGACATGGTACAACCTGTCAGGACATGAAGCTGGGAGAGGAAGAGGCATGTTTCCTTCCTTGCAATAAACCAAGCAAATCACACTATGCCACCCCTAAGGACAGTAACAATGTAACAAGCTTCCGTAGTTTTCAACTAGACATGTCAATCTACTGAGTGAAAGAAGGGAAAGACCATCAGGCTTTATATTAGGTGGGGAAACTGAGGCAGAAATTTGCACAAAGCTTCACAGAAGAAAGCACAAGCAATAGGGAATCCTCACTTTTTGGCTTCATGGCCCAGGAAATCTGTGCACTGGGACACACATTGAATCATTCATCTGCCACCCATGCAAACCCCTCTGGGCTGCTGTCCTTAAAATGGCTTTTTTTCATGAGACAGAAAGCTGGGCTTGGCTCTTTTGCCTATGACTGGGGTAAGGCAGCTGGGTGTTTACTTCTGGCTCTGCCACACATTTCTTGTGCGACATACTCCTGCTACAACTGCCCACACAGTCACGAATGAAAAGTAATCAGTGCCAATCACGTAGGCTTAGCTTCACACGGGTGGAAAACAAAGAGGTAAGTACAATACTCTGTAGTGGAAAAGCCTCATAAAGACCTGTTCTGGATCATAGCAGGATGTGGCCCAGTACGGTTGTTATCCTGCTTCCAGCAGTTGCCACTTCCAGATGCTACAGGAGAAGGTGTCAAAGCCTCATCTGCTATGAGTGGTGTGATTTCTTCCTGACCTCAACCATTGTGAGATTATGCCTGAAGCACCAGAACTGATGGCCCATGTGATTTTATTTTCACTAGTGTAACTGCAGATGGTATTTGCCTTGCTAAAAAATAATTGACCACAATATGGGAGATGTGTTGAAAGCCAAAGGTTAGCATGGTTAAAATACGTCAAATTCAATTACCTGGGACAGAAAGAACTATTGCTACAGGAAGAAAAGGTGAGTTGCTTGTGAAAGCAATGGATAGTGGTTTTCTGCTCTCTCTTCATTCTTTCCTTTTCGGTTCCATTGTTTTCAGGTGGTGTAATTTGACTAGCAGCTGCTGGGAAAGCCAACCTGGGCTACTCAGAGACACTTCAGGATGAAGTTGTCTAGTATTTTTTACTGTTGGGAGTGGTCTGACCTATCTGTTGCAGATGTAGTCTCTAACTCAGGAAGTCCTCAAAATGCCTGTCTGCCCCAAACTGGCCAGAAACATGTGGGTAAAGATCACTGCACTTACATGCTGAATATTTACCACCAGCTCCTGCCTGATGGCTGGGTGGTATCTGACCCAGGTCTTACAGACGAACGCTATGATAGTGCCAGCATACCCATTTCTGAGAAGCAGCTCTGGATGCTGCTGGGTGCTCTGGATGGAAAGACATGGTTTGCTCAAGGGGCAGGGTGGGTGCAGGATGGGCCCACAGCTAGAGAAGATGTGAGGCTGAACGCTGAACGTGTGCGACGTAGCACTTGTGTTTTGTGGCAAACAGTTTCACCTGCTGCTCTCCTGGAATCTCAGAAGGGTGCTCTGAGACACAGAAACACAGCAGAAAAACCGTCACACCCACTGAACAGGCTGCCTGTTGCTCCCAAACTAGTTCTCAGGGTGATGAATGTTTAAAGAGGAAAAAGGGAATGTTTCAGGAACTGACCAAATGAAGGAATTAAAGGGAGGAAAAAACCTCAGATAGGAAAACACACTCCATGCAAATTTCAGAGGATTATATAATGCACTATCTAAGCCAAATTCAGCCTGGACTGGTTCATTGCCACTAAGGATTTGTATGGCCCAATAACAGCGCCTGTAGTCAATCCATCTCACCATAAAATTAATCCCAAATGCTGCAAAATACCTTGTGTCGTTCCCTTCAAGTTCCCTTATCTGTCACTTCATCATTTCCCCTGCTCATAGAGGAATAGGGTTCCCCTTCAAATCCATTAGCCATGTGGTGAGGGTGCCTGGGCTGCGTCTGCGCTGTGGCATTTTTGTATGTATTGGCTGATGTGGAGGGACTGTATTTCTGTTTCTTCAGCTATATGAACCATACCCAGAATCAAATGCTCCATCAAAATCCTAAATTCACTTCGAACCATTAGGAAATTTCTTTCCTGGCCTTGTTAGTGGTGGCCTTGTTTCAACCCAAAAAAGCAGATCTTTGATTGAAACAAAGACAGCACTTATGCAACTTCAGCATTGTGGGGAGCATTCCTCAGCAAATACCAGCACTCTTTCTTTTCCTATTTTGTTTTCGTTTCAAATGTGTCTTTCTCCTTCCTTTCCACTTCACACAGGAGAGGCTCACAAGGTCTGCAGAGATATAGCACTCTGGAAACCACTGCAGCCCTCCTGGTTACAAAACAACAATAAAAATAAAATATAATAAAATAAACCCTGGAATGGTTGTGGCTAACCAGCCGTTGAAACCTGAGGTTGTGCTTGACTGAGCCATGATAGGAAAAAGACCCCCAGCTACTGAGCACGCTAAACAGCTCCATATCCACCCTGCCTTTCTCCAGAATCCTTGTCCCACATCCCCATTCACAAAACATGAGCAGCAGATCATTAGCCCGGGGGCTGTTTGTTTTCACTGGGGTTTTCTTTTGCTTGTAAAGCCCTAGCCCACAGTGTTCAGAGGTTCTCTGCAGTGTTGTGATTACTCCCCTCACAGCCATCTATGGATGGAGCAATGCTTTTCCAGCCTGTGTGCACACACGTACACACACAGATTGCTAGTGCGCTCCCATCCTGGCTGTAGATGATGTTCATATACCCCGGCTCTAGATGTTCATATACCACCTATTTCAACCTGAAAGGAGAGTCTGTCTGAACACCTGGATGCACTGGGCATGGACATGCATTGTCTGAACCTCAAAGGGCCACCCCAGTGACTCTGTACCTGGAGGGATAAATCCTCTATAAGCAACTATGTCCCCAGCCAGGATCCAAATACCAGCCAGGATCCCAGCCAGGATCTACTTTGTCTTGTGGAGTAGCAACTCCTTCACTCCAGTTAAATTACAAATAATTAAAGTGCAATTATGGGTAGCTGAAAGCACTCATATGTCAGGATAGGAAAGTCACTTGGATTTTCAGGCTAAAGTCTCAGCTTAGGGAGGCGCTGAGCATCCTCACCTCCTGCATACTCACTGCACAAGTGAATCCTACTCCTAAGGAGTAAAACCCACAGAACGAGGCCCAGGGAAAGTTAATCAAATAGATGTTTTTTGGTTGTGCATTTGTATGTATGGCCAGGATCTCTCAGGTGGAAGACGGGTTGGGGCTTTATTAGAGTCACTGATGTGTATGAGGAGAACATCTGGCTCCATCAGCAGCCTTGCTACCTGCACGACACCATCCGACCACCACTTGTTTCTCCATTTCACTTGGGTTTCATGAGCTTTTGCACCATTTCCACTGATTATGAACATCTGCAGTTCTCCTGGGGAGACTTCAGTACTCCAGACTTCCCTGGATTTAACTTTTATTACCAAGGACAGCAAAGCACTGATCCTGCCACAGTGATGAGATTCATCTTGAGACTCAGTGCAATTCCCACCAGCACACAAGAGACCCTCTCAGCACCTTTCAGTGCTCCAGACAAGCACACCTCTATGAAGTCCATCTTCCCACACAAGGGCCTGCAGCTCCCACGGTGGCTTGTTTCAGGTACGGACCTCCAGTCATATCTGCTCTTGCCCATATCATTGTATACTGGGATAAAGATTATAGCAGCAGCCTCTCCCTCTCTACCCAAGATGGATTTCATTAGAGTCCTCCTACTGGCCACAGGTCTTGCAAGTTCCTCTGAATTATAAAAAAGAGATGTTTCAACAGACCGTAAGTGAAAGTAAACCAGATTTGGAGAGGGAAATGCATTCTTCAAGAGTGTAATAAAACATACATTGACTAGGGATTTCATTTATAAAGGGAACTATTCTGCCTTGGGTTGGAAGTCTTGTGAACACTTACTACAGCCTACAGGGCATTGCTTACATATCATAAACCTCAGCACTTCTCAATAAACAGTGTGTGCACATGTGTAACCATGTAAATAACTATGCATAACTGCATACAGAATGTAGGTTAGATACTTTAGTCTTAGAAGTCCTTAGAACAATAGGTTGAACTAGATGGCAGTGTAGTCCCACAGGAGAACCTAATGCAGTAATGCAGAACTTCTGGCAGAAGCAGCACAGTTCTAAGAGGAGGATAAATCTCTTACATTTAGGCATGATGCCTAGGCATTAACTTTCCTTTCTTAAGTGAATAGCTTAAGTAATATTTATTTTGTGAGGTAATCTTGTTTCCTCTCACAAACCTAGGTCTAGGACTGCTATTACCATTATATTCTCCCAGACTGCCTTCTCCAGCGTGTCGTCCTCCTTCATTCAGAGGCCCTGGACCTGGTGGTGGCCTGCACAGCCCTATAATCACCCATAAAATTTGCACTGTTTGGCCTTGCAGAGGCTGAAGTTGTCCCTTCCAACCATACCATGGATTTGTTGTCATCTTGCTAACTCCTGTTGAGAGCTTGTGAGAAGAAACTTAGGTCCCTTTCCACCCAACTTCAGATGGTGGAATATCTCAGGAATGTTTCCTTCTGCATTGGCTCGGGCAGTCACATCTTCAGCTTATTTACGCCTTTCCTTTGATCACTTGTATGAGGGGAAAGACCCCAGTTTGCACCACCCAAGCTGCAATGAGGGTGCACAATGTATAGGTAACATGGCTGGTTTCCACTTCATAGGCTCTGAGCTATTCAGGTGTACATGGATTTTATTAAAGCCTATTTTATGTCCTCTCCAGCCCAAATCTACTCGATGAATTTTGTCTTTCTAAGGAAAAATTACAAGTAACATGTTGCAATGAGTTTTCGCAAATGCAATCTCTTGATTTGAGCTTTTATAGTTTCTAGTAAATAAGAAACAATTTTGTGCTTCTATGTCTGCTGTCTAGAAATTTGAGAAACTGTGAACATGGCATATGTCATATGGATCTATTTAAATGATCTTTATTTAAATTATTAACACTTAAAAATTTAAATAAATTTAGAATATTCACTGAAGTGTTTCAATGGAAAAAGTAAAATTTTATAAAACATTTTACTACAAAGGTTTCAGAATAAATTATTATACACTTTTGTTTCTCAGACTGACACATCTTAGTAACATGTTGAGTTTTCAAAATACTCTACAATTGTTTTTGTCAGAAGTCACAGAAAATCTTGCATTCTGAAAATCATGTTTGAAAAGCTGTTCTTGGTTAATTTCACCCAGGATATGAAAAAAAGTTTTCCTTTCGAGTTCACCTCCAAACTATTTGATTTTCAGCGCTGCTGGCAATCCAACAAGAAATTATTTGCCTTACTTCCAGCTAATTCAACTCATGCAAAGCAGTACTAAAAAGATCAAATTCTAGTTCTAAATTCAGGATTAATACTAAGTTTCTCCAAAACTTCAAAGATCCCAGAAAAAAATGTTATGCATTGTAAATATAAAGAATTTCCACAAAAGAAAAACACCATTTCTGAAATCAAGCATTATATCTGCCATCAACCTTGTTTGTGCAGCTAACTAGACTCAGAGATGCTTAGAGAATCTCAGCATCTTTTTAACAGTCATAAAGCTAAAGTAAATGAAAAAAGAACTCTTTTTTACCCTCTCATGCATATCCGTAGCCAGGCTCTGGGATCAGCTGCATGTTCTTGAAGGCTTTTATTGCTAATACTAATCATACCAAATGCCTGTGGATCACAAACTAGCAAGAAACAATAGTACAATTAAGGTGTTGCACATATATTAAAATTGCTAAATCTCTTCCCCAAAGTATTTTATTAAGCATATCCTATGACATAATTGGTGAGGTAATAATAAAACATGTGACGAGTTCTGGACAGTGTTTTAGACAACAAGACGCACTTTCTAGTGATGGATGCCCTACTGAGGATGATCGAGAGAATCACTGGGATTTGGTATCGCTGCAGTCTCACCAAACTCACTTTCTAAGGACTACAATGTTATTTTACTGGGTTTTAGTGATCCCTTGTGCAGACTTACACCGATCAAGCTGAACCCTGTAAATTTTCTTTCTGGTGCAGTTCAGTGCTACAGCATGTGCTCAGGAAAATTAATGCCTTATTCTTTGATACACAGCTACTGGGAGGTATTTCGGCCTTGGTAAAGTTTGGAAACACGTGTGCCCTAATAGACTCTCTGTGGCCCTGCTCAACAGCCACAAAGCTGCTGAATTTCACATCATGTTATTTGCAAACATGGAAAAAGGGTCTCCTGCCAACCTTCCTAGTGTTCCCTGTAAAACACGTCTGATTTTCACTTATGGCATTGCAGCCTGCTGACAATAATCAACACCTCTACCACAGTGCAAGGGAGCACTCGTGTAAATGTGCATCAGGCCCCCAGGCTTTGCTAAACTGAACGGAGAAGCCATCCTGTCCTTCCAGATGCGGTATTGTCATAACCCCCCTCCCAGCAGCAAACTGTGCCTGGACTTACTCCAGTCCTGCAGAACAGCACAAGACCCTTAGCTCATCCTTTGCTGCTTAAAACATCTAAAGCCATTGCAATTCCTTAACCAATATTAATTGTAGGTTTCCAGTTCTTAAATCCTTGGAACCTCCAGACTGTCCCACATCTTTTCCCAGTGCTATATTGAAATATGTAATAAAGTAAACACATCTATGCAGAAAGAAACTGGAGAAAGGGAAGTTCACAATGCAGTGAGCCTCTGGGACACCTTTTATTTTGCCTGTTCAGATTGCTTTCCCAGTATTGCATACACCAGTAACTCCTGGTGACTCCTATAGACATGGACATGATTTCCAGTATTTGAGAAGAAGGGATACATGCCACCTCTCTGCACTTGCTCCTGGTACCGCTCATCTCCTCCTACTTGGGACATCCCTTAGCCACTGATGGCACCTACTCTGGACCAAGCCTCCGTCCAGTGTCCTCAGGGCTAGCAGAAATGAGGTTAGCGAGTTATGCCAACCAACAGAGGATCTGACCCTTCTTTGAATTTTATTTCAATTGTATATTCAAAGTACAAAGTGCTTTAAAAGAAAATCTAGGATTATAGGTTAAGCTTTGGAAAGGGCTGGTACATACACCATAATCAATTGCATATCATGTAGTGACCTAAATTGCATCTTTTCGCAGACAATCTAGTAAAATTTCACAAGCTCTCTGTCTTCAGTCTGTCTCTGAATGCAAGTGCAATTCATAATGCCTATGCACACTTCAGGTTTTGTTTAGGCCCTTGACATCTGCTTGCTCAAAAATAGCTTTGGCACAGACTTCCTCAACAGCAAATCTACTTACACTTAAGAAAACATGTTGTTTGTTGTTATGGTGCATTACAAGTATAATTCAGAAATATTCACGGGGTAAAAAAAGAATGATTTCGTTCAGGGTTTCTGGCATCCAGTCTCTCTCTCCCTTTTTTTTTTTAACCACAACAGTTTTCTAAGCAGGTTTATCTTGATGGAAAACCGTACATACACATACACACACACAGAGCCTGCACATTGCAGACATGCAAAAATAGTCAATAACTGTAGCATCTTTTTTAAGAATATTTTTCTTCTTTAACCCCTGCACAAAAAGGGCACATCAGCAAACAAGGAAAATTAACATCAAGGAGTAAAACAAGAAAGGACAGAAAAACTGCAGTAATTTTCTTTTGACATATATGCTTTCATAGATTCCAGAGCCTCATAATTTCTAGGCAGTCTGAAATGGCCATTTGACAGATTTTCACCCTGATGAAAAAGTCATAGACTTCAGAGAAAAAATGAAAAATAAAAACAACCAACCTTCCCCACACACAACAGCGTGCCCCTGAAGCATGCAAAATAAAGACTGAATACACCAAATACAACTCACAACCACCCACAGCTCTCCCCAGGCTACAGGGTTGTTAGTTGAAGAGGAAAATCTGGGCAGGAGTTTGGATCCTCTGCTCTTAACAGCATTAATTCCCTGACTCCCTGTGACTCAGAGGTGAGGAGCCCTGTAGTGCTGCCCATGTACCACATCCGTGCCTGTACAGGTGCAAAGACATCATCTGGTTCATGCTGGACCCAAAGCAATGGCACACTCCAGCACACAGGCAGTCTCAAGGGCAGGTGGTGTCTGCAGAATGCATTAATTCCCACACCTCAAGTCAGGCATAAACTTCTGTGCTTTGTGGGTGTATGCCAAGTCTCATCCTACATACTCACGCTATACTCATGCATTAGGCTATGCTGCCTTGCTACTGGACAGTGAAACCCTGTACCTGTGTAAATCAGTGCTAATCAGCTCTTAACTGAAGAGGTGATGAGCCCCAGAGCCTGGAAGCAGAGTTCCAAGCTCTCAGGCTTTCAGGTCAAGACTCAGCTTCCTCCTGCTCAAAGCAGGATCGTCTCCACAGAAACCAGAAATGATGCCAATCCTCTCAAGACAGTTTCAGTCTGGATCCTCATCCATTTCTGTCGCAGTGAATTGCTGACAGCCTGTTTGGTGACTTAAATGACTTCCTAATGAGCATAAACCTCCCCATTTTGGCCTTCTTTCCCTCTCCCTTACTCCACACTCCCCTTGGCAGAGTGGCTCAGCAACAGGAGTGGCACAGAGAAACTCGAAGACACAACTGACTTTTAAGCACTTCAGCACTGGCCGGCATTTGTGCCCTCTGAAACACCCTTGGATAAGCACCGGGGCAGAGTGCCCGTCCTCTGCCAAACGACCTGCAATTATTTCTTTGGATCTCAGGAAGGCATTTTGCATTAATCCTGACTGTGCCACATCTGCACTCTGGATTAAGAGAGGCTTTTATTTTCCAGAGCTGTCAATCTGGTATTTTTCCACGCTCAATAAATTCACTTTTTCTATAAACAAAAAAATAACAAAGAAAGAAGATGACGAACTACAAGACCATTTAGTCCTGAAATTTCTGGCTGCTTTTCCTTTCCTACTGAAGGATCAAGACATACTGCTACAGCTTCATTCAGCAAGGTCTTATGGAAATCTCATTTTGATACTAAAATGATGTTTCCAAATGTATGTTTTGCTCATTGAAGAATTCACCCTCATTTATCTCTCCTATTGGACGGAAAAGGAACAATAAATTATTCCAGCCCAGAAAGCAAATAGCCAGTGACAAAAAATAAAAGGAGCAGATTGACACTTGCTTTTCACTTATCTGCCTAAACACTTCAAAATATCTTCTTATTATGTAAAATATGTCTGGCTCAGCTTTGGATGGGGGCCTACTGTGGCTGCATCTCCATGGAGATGCAATGAGAGAGCAATGAGAGATGGCAGCCACAACTGTACAGCCTCAAATTGTCCTTCCTTTCTCATAACCTCCCTGAAGAGGTGTGGGTTTCTCCTACCACAAGACTTGATAACAGAGTGGTATTAGGTGACCCATTCTGTTTTTCAAGTGTTGGTTAAAGCTGGAGTTGTCTTTCCTTTGCATGAAGCTGGTAATCAAGGATTCAAATAAAAATCCAGGAAGTACTTCAAAACTTCATTAGAAATAAAGCTGGAATAAACAATGCCAGCAGGGGGCAAACGAAGCTTTTTCAGGCTATTGGCCAGACAAATGGACTTGCAGAAGGTGGTGTAAGTACCGCAAAAAGGAAACCCATGCTTTTTTTTTTCGCCAATATTTTTTCAGCAAGCACAGAGGATACTCTTCATGTAGGTGCACTGGCTGACATACCCTGTGAGGGGGTATGATGTGATTTGGCAGTATAGATGAAAAAAGACACCAGCAGAAGGGAAATCAGGACGAGGGATTTTAATGGAGACTGGCAAGTTCCATGGACTCAATTTTTAATGACATAATTTTAAGGAAATTCCACACTGGATATCCTAAGATCACAGGAATGCTGGTTGGAAGCAATCTCTAAATGTCTTCAGTCCAACCTTCCACTCATAGCAAGACTATTGCTGACAGTAGGTCAGGTCAGCCAACGCTTTGTCTAGCCAAGTCTTGAAAGCCTCCAAGGACAGAGATACCATGACGGCTTGGGTAACCAGGAGTGCTTCCAGTGCTGCTCCACCCTCCTTGCAAAAAATTTTTCCTTCTGTCTAATTTAAACCTCCCAAGCTGCAGTTTGTTATTGCTCACTGCTCACTATTTTATCATGTGACATTCCTTAGAGTTTGACACTGACATCTTTGTAACCACCTTCAAATAGCTGTAGGAGGCTATTTGATCACCCCTGTACCTCCTCTTCACCAGTCTAAAACAGCCTGCATCCCTCACCCCTCTTCAAAAAGATGTGCTCAAGGCTCCTGAATAACTTGGCTGCAAATGCAGATGGCTCTGAGCAGCACCCTAGTGTGACAGCCCTTGGGTGGAGCTTGGTATGGCCACACTGATCTTCTCTTCAACCCCCTTTCAACCTAGCTAATTTCATGTCCCAGGTACCCTCCTACAGCAATGGGCTCCACTGCTTAATGAATGACATCGTATGTGGAAAAGGCAATTGCCTTCATTATTTTTCAATCCAGTCTTGCTTTTCCTGAATATTCCTAGGGCTTGGAGCAAGGAAACTGAGCAGACCTTTACCAGCCTTCACCCCAGCATGTACATTTCACTGTATTTCTTCATGGCTTCCCTTGCTCATCTAAGATAAAATAAACATTTATTTAAGGCAAAGGTCTGAAACACTTTGGCTTTTTGGTTTTGTTTTTTGTTTTGTTTTGTTTTTAATTCACTGCATCCTTTTGATATTAAGCAGAAAACAGCAGATTACTCCTGATCGCAGAGGGAACGTGCCATCCCCAAAAACCGCACTGACTCAGTCACTCTGCGTTGACTCAGAGGGAGAAAACCCGCCTCGCAACCTCACCATTCATTCCTCTGGCACCCTGGATTCTCCCTGGAGGAACTCCCTCCCAAGTTCATGCCTGAGCTTGATTAGCTGGTGAGACAAGGTGAGGACACAGCCCAAGCGGTGATGGCTCTAGGCCAGGGAAAAGTCACACATGCTGGCAAAACTCCAGTGATTTCAAGAGAAAAGAAGGAGTAACAGAATGTGTTATTCCTTAAGAATAGCACAAGTAAGTGTCCACTGCAAACAGAAGTCAAGGTTCCTCCTTAAAGCTGTGTAATGATTTCAGGTAATAATTTTATTTAGGATTGAAATCTCTATTCTTCACTTGTCCCCTAAGTGGGAGAACAGAGCAGCAAACAAGGAGAAAGGAGTGCAAGATCCTGGTCTGGGCTCTCCCACTGACTAACAGAGCAAACTTTTGCAAGTCACTATCTTTAGTTTCTCTTAATACTAGCTCTTTATTTAGCAGTCTCCATGCTCTTTAGAGGACATCCCTTACCATGTACATATATTGTATCCTCTACAGCGAGTCCTGATCTCATTTCAGAACTTGATACTGCTGCTAATCAAAGTAATTCTCAGGATGGCAGTATTTTCACACTATTTGTAAATGCTGAAGATTTGTCCATGTCCTGTCCTCCTCCTCATGTGTTTGGGACTAATTGCTTTTGGGTGAAAAGACAAAGTACTGTATTCATTATTTTTTTCTATTATGCTTGTGATTATTCAAATTAAAGTTCTGGGTTTGATTCTCTATGATATTCTCAATGAGCTTCACGTGCCAAGTAATTCAGCTGAGTCTTTCATGTACTAAGAATACCCTAAGTTAGCTGCACAGGGATCAACAGAGGTGGGACTGATTTTATCTGATTTCAGCTATCTGATAGTGAGCTGCCTCATCTCTCCAGTTTGGCTCTTTCCATCATCCTGAGCCCAGAGAGACGGGAGCATCTGGAGAAAGACGGCCAGAGCCAGCACTCTGAGACAGCTGAGCTGAACTGCCCTCCAAA
The DNA here is from genome assembly GCF_030463565.1 of Pelecanus crispus. Taxonomy (NCBI): domain Eukaryota; kingdom Metazoa; phylum Chordata; class Aves; order Pelecaniformes; family Pelecanidae; genus Pelecanus; species Pelecanus crispus. Next base: position 69,798,701 of record NC_134647.1, on the reverse strand, counting down.
TGTGTCCGTGTTGTCCTCTGATAAAAAAGTGAGCCTAAATGATGAGATACCAATCCTGAGATTGTTAACATAGGATGAGATGAGTATCACCACATCAGTCTGATTCAAAGCCTAATGAAACAAATGAGGAAATTCCTGCCAAATGGCAGGAATCAGGTTCCACCCTGCAGTAGGATTATTAGCTAGTACATGAAACTGTCTCTGGGTCTGCTCCAAAGCCCACTGGAGTCAACAACGTCTCACTAACCAATGTTAACAGGCACTGGATTAGGGCTTTGCTGGCATATCAATAGCGTACTAGCGCAATATCTTTTACATTAAACATGTCTGGCTTTGTTTATTCCAAGCTCAAGATACAGTGAACAAAATAACTTTACCCTTTAGACAATGAACCCAAAGTCCCATAGCCTGAGCAGGGTCTGGCTCTTTTTTTCTTTTCTCTTTTTCCAAATAACCACTACTAGTGCTGTGGAATGGAATTTATTTGCTTAAAATCAAAATTAATTGTCAAAAAGACAATTGTTCAAAATCAAATTAATTATTCCTACTCTCTTTACTTACGAATGCATATGCTTAAAACTAATTCCAAGCAGTTTGGATTTCACTAGTGATGGAGAGGGACTGGGAAGTGAGGACTCTTTTCTGCTATATTGTTACATAGGAGATGTGATTTATTCCTTCACCATCATTTCTTATTTTAATGTAATAGTATTTTTCTTAGGCAGACATCTTTTTCTTTTCATCAACAGATAATAAAGAGAAAAACACTGTGTTTAATGTGGTGTAGAATTATTTGATTTAAACAATAGACTCTTCCTAGCTCTACATTCAGAAAATATTTATTGGGAAAATGACAGTAGCTAAGCGAGTGAGCTATACAAGCCATAGCAGAGCTGAAGATGAGTTGATTGCTTTTCCTATTGGCTAATCCAAGTGTATAATGTTGCTTTTGTTACACTGCCTTCCCAGTCCCCATGTTTATCTTACACATGGTTCCACATTCAGAAACAAATGGGCTTTCATAACTAAAGCAATTATGGGCTGTCAGCTGAGCTGCCATCGCAGGCTGCGTGCATGCTCTTAGTGCAATTGGGAAGCAGGGTGTGTTGGTTCAAAACCATTTCTGGCAGTCAGACCTTCCTGGTGGTAACGTGGGTACCACAGCTCAGCATACTGGCGGCTAGTGGGTCCTTTTTAACTGCATACATGGTCTGCTGAGCTTCTCTGAAGCAGCAGGCTACAGTAGATATTCCAGTATCTCCCACTCCTTTGTGTTGCATGACCTACCTACCAAGACTTTCATGACTCTTAGCTTTCCAGCAGTCAAATGAACCTGTCAGGTACATAAACCTGCTGTGATCTTCCTGATCACCAGGAAGCAGGAGAGGTCGGTGGTGGAGGAGAAGTGACCAGCAAGCCTGAGTTTCTGCAGCACCAGTCACCCACGTGCACCCTCCCTCACTGCGTCCAGCAGCAAAATGTGCAATGAAAACTGCCACTTCTCCCACACAGATGGATGTGGGGGAGCTTAATGGCTGTTACTGGTTCATCAAAGGCTCTCAGTGAGGCTGACTCAGTGCCGAGTGAAGTCAATGGAAAGCTCTCCCATAGACTTCAGTGGGCTGTGGATGAGACGCTATATTCATAGACTATTATTATTGTAATTGATTTATATGAATGCCATGTGTGCTAAAACAATACAAAAGAGCAGAGCATTCAAAGAATAAATAAATCTTAATTACGTCTTTTCCAAGTAACATGTCACTAATTTCTGGTAATCTGAAAAACTGCTGGTCCAGATGTCTGCTTTCTCCCTCTCCCTTGTGTCAGTCTCACTCTACACAATATTTGGGGTGCAACTACAGGGAAATTACTGCATTATTCACCGTCCCTCTCCACAAATGTATCTTTTTCACTTTACTTCCCTTTTCTCTCAGTGCTTTTTTTTCCCTGAATCACTGGAACAATTTAATAAAGACAGCAAAGCAGCCAGATGTTTCTGTTGTAAAGACAAGCTCAGTACCTGTAAGTCATGGAGGGGGCTTAATAAACATGAAGTGCCTATTCTTTAAAACGTTCCAGAGTTTTGCATTCAATTTTCATTTTGAAATCTGCCAGAGCTCTTCAAAGATTTTGTTACTTTTCAACATCATAATGTTCCTATCAAAGCAGGAACTCATCAAACCCATTCAGTAACAAAGCTACTAATCCCAACCTTTTCTTCCAAGACTTTTTTTTCCATGTAATTTCATAGCATCAGGATGTCCTGCCACAGTTTAAGAAAGCAAGCCAAAAATTCCATGGGATATAGCCTTTTCAAGTATGTTTTACCCCAGCTTGCCAGTTACAGAAAGATCAATTGATTTCTAGCCATTGAAAAATAAAATAAAATAAGAAAAAAAGAAACCAGAAACAACACATAATTCTAAAAACAGTCACCTTTTTAGGGATCTGTAAGAACTTTGCCAGACCAGCATATTCATAGAATAGCAAAACCACATGGAACTTCAGTATAATAAAGATGAATAAATAAATGAGAGATGCTGTTGAATGGCTTGAACCTTCCCCTGCATTGCTGGCCAGCCAGCAGATACTAAGAATATTTTGCTGTCTGCACTGCTTTGGATGTATATCACCCAACCAAAGAATCCAATTGCTTCTTCCAAATCAAGTCACGTTTCCTAGAACAAATATCTGTATTTTCATTGCAGGCACTGCTGCAAAGTCTGTATCTAACCTTATCACAAATCCTTACATATAGGATGAAAGTTAACAAAGACAGAAGGCCTTCACAACATTTAACTGTGCATTATGCATGCACTACAAATCAGCCTCAGGCTGACTGCTGCCCAGGAGGACATCACCAGCTTTAGCTTTTCTCTCATTTAAAACAAAACTGACCCTGTAACATCACCCTCACCAAACTCCTGAACAACAGCCTGCACTCCACCTTAATCAGTAAGACACCCGTAACTGATGTTATTCAACCTACAGACACCAGTTCCACCACCACCCTTCAGGGAGACATCCTGGGTCCTTTAAGTGAGACTAATTCTCCTGCCCGGCCCTCAGGACCACAGCCTGGGAGGGTGTCCTCATCTATTGGACCTCTCTGTAGGTCTTACAGGTCTTCACATCCAGCTTAGATCAAAGTCTTCCACATTTTTCCAGCAAAGTATCCAATAGACATGGCCTTCCTTTCCAGCCAGACACTTAAAAACCCTGCCTCACTTTACCTGAGTCCTCACGTCACCTTCTTTTCTGAGCTTGAGATACACAGTTATTTTGGGCACATATCCCTCCAGACTGTTGCTACAAATCCCATCATTTTGATGATCTTGCCCGTACCTCTGTTTTGCTCTCTTTTCCTCTTTGGCTGCTGAACCAAAACTATTCATCTTCACCTCTTCAAGGAAAACCTTTTTCTACTGATAATCTCTCATTTGGTATCAAAGGGTTAATTTACATTTCCAGTTGTCCCATGACACCTTCCTCACCCCTGGCTACATTTTCAAAGAAATTCACTCACTCAGTCTCTCCTGTTCTCTCCTACACCTCATTGCCTTTGGTGACTCTGTCCTCAAACTCTCCTTCACCTGAAATAAAACTGGCAGGTGGTTTGGCTGCCAGGACACCAAGAGCACTACAGTGGCAAAATCCATTTTCCTGATCTTCTTCTGCATGCACTCATCATCTCGGCAGACGCCGAGGAAGGAAGGAAGACCTTTGGGGTGATGCCTGCCTTTCTGATTTACAAACACTTCTGTGCATTTGTGATCGATGCGCGGCATTACAGATCTGAATTTACAATTCATTCTCCTTCATCACACTTCTCTTGTCCAATCAAAACCCAGTCAACATCAGATGATTCAAGCAACTAATCACAAATTAATAAATAATGAAAAGCGTGTGCTAGCAGTTTATAAATTAACCTGGGGCATAGCCTGCATTCCCATGAATTGTCCACTGAACAGTTATGAGGAGAATTAGTGTCATTACAAAACAATATTTTTTGTAATGAATAATTTGATCAGCTTAAGACAACAGTTACGTCTGGGCATTTATTACATCAAATACACTCATTGAGAAAGCACACATCCAAAACCACTTCATAATTTGCAGTATGGCAGAGAGGAATTAGTGGTTATCCATTCAAACAAAACAATTTTGTGTAGCAAAAGAGGGAATTTATTAGAAAGGAGAACTTGGAGAGTTCTTATGCATTGATAACATATATTAGTTTCGTATTTCCTAAATACACAAAGTGAAAAAACGTGATCATATACTAAAAAAACTCAGCCCTGTGCAGTAAATTTCAGAAAATGAGGTATCTGGTTTTTAAAGACACATCCCGGATATTTGAGGATTTTGTTAACTTAGACTGTCAACTCTAATGCTTGATTGTGGACAAGTTTTACAAGACCACTGCCTATCTGTAAATTTCAATATATTCTTTAATTCTTTTTTGATGTACATAAAAAAAAAAATTTAAGCATATTGCGATAATCTTAAGTCAACTTGAACAATAAAAGAAGAACGTTTACTGCCTGCCTGGGAAGCCTACCATTGTGTTTTCAAAAGGAAAAACACAAAATGTTGAGCAAAAAGTAGTAAGAAAATACTACCAGAGAGTGATAAATGCCTGATATTTTAACTTGCTTGGCTGTGAGGGGTGACTGAACACAACAAGACAAATGCAAGAGGGGCCACCTGGAAAGAAATACTGAAATGACAGTAGAATGAAATTTAATTAGATAGAATAGAAACAGCTTTTCTAGATTTGGTCTGAGGAATACTGCATGGGCTACAAGATAAATATGCAAAAAGGCTGCAAAGTTTCTAAGAATCAGAACTAGCAAAACTATTTAAAATATGAACAACTTGCATGCTGTTGCATTTTTTAAAAACAGGTATTATCAGTTCTAAGAAACCAGGGTAAATATTTCTGGCACAAAAAAAGGTTTGTTTAATCAGTTCTAGGAACTTTTAAAACCCAAAATTTTGAAGTAACTCTGCTAGAAAGGAAGTGAGAGGCCATTCAGTAATTCTGCCCCATCAGCTCTTCAGGGAATCATCCTTCTGTATTCCCAGATAGCCATAAAACATTATGAGAAACTGTGTCCTGAATTTTTTGGTGAATCTAGGTGGAAACATGAAGGGTGGACTACATCAATGGAAATACATGCTTAGGATCCCAAGAGTGTTTATATTTCAATTACTAACCCAAACTTTCCCTGCAAATGTTAGCCATGAGGCTGTCCTACCCGCATGGTGAATTTAATGAAACACCGTGTAGGGTAAGACAGTGCTCATGGGCAATAAGGGTGGGCAAACCCTGCTCAGAGACTGTGCGCTCCCTAGGCAGGGCTTTTTTGGGGGTGTTTAGCTTGTATGGCAGCTAAGTCATTTGGATCTCGGCCCATGATTGACTCAGCAATTTGTTAACACAAATAAACAGTAATAGTGAGCTACACAGTAATGATTTCAATCAGCACCTTGTGAGCTTGGTAGCACCACCCCAGATTTTGGTAATATTGGTGATGCTACTTCCTACTCAGTGTAATACCTACAGGCACAGCAACCTCCCCTCCTCTTCTTTCAAATACACATCATCCTTTAGACCTTTGCCCTTGTGGAAGTCCAGGGGAGTTCTTCCCCTTCATCTGACTGAGCCTGGATCAGGCTTCAACTTGACAAGGGAAACACTCTGAACCACACAAAAAATGTACATTTGGGACGAATCCTGACTTGTTTTCTTAAAGAAGAAAATTCTGCAGAGCACAGGACAGGAAATAATGTGCTCATGGGTGGTTTCCTCCTCCAAAGCAGCTCATACGCTGCAGCTGAGACAACACGTATGGCAGCACTGAAGTGGAGTTTCCCCAGATCCCTGAAATGGGGTTTCACAGCACTAAGAGAGCTGCAGCTGGAGGTAAAGATGGTTTTTCAAGGTGTGTCTGCTGAAGATGGAAGAATTCAGTACTCTTCTTCATAAGCTGGAGCTGGTTTTCTCAATGGGATGTGCTACTGCTTGCTCTCTGCTTTGAGAAGTGATAAGTCTGCTTTTCAGTAGGCTATCTGATGTATTTTCATTCTCTGTGGTTTCCTCCCAGAAACCAAACACAAAGCCAGTGATGAATAGCCCCACACCAGAAGGCCACTTCAGCAGCCTACGCAGCATTGCTGTTCTGACAGGAGGATGCTCAGCCCATGTAGTCAAACACAGAGCTGAAGATTGATCTCTTCTGGAATTCCTGTCTCATGCACTGACCATTAAGTTATGCAAACATGCTAATTCGGAACGCAGAATAAAGCAACTGCCTCCTGCCTTTCCAGGAATGTTTAATTTGGGGCCCAGCAGGGAGGAGGCTTTCTGTTAACATGAACATTTTGTTAGTTTTAGCAACAGGGAATGTAAACTACAAGGGAAAAAGTAATGAACGAATATTGAGAAGGAAGCTCAAGGTTAAAATTTGTGTCCTCCAATAAATCAGAATGTGCCCAAGAGGTTAGAAACACAAGCAGATGAACTTTAAAAGTAAGAATTATTTTATTCTTTTGCAAAAGTCTGAAGTGTGCCAGGAGGATTATTTGTGGTCCACTGTGTCTTAAGCCCAGACCTCCAAAGTAAGCAGGAGCTCTTACTGAACAGGAATTAGGGACCCAGGTATCTTCGAAGATCTGAACCTCTATTCGCAACTCGCTATGGCATTGTACCTATTGGCAGGTACTGTACAAACCCAGACAGAAAACAATACCTGCTCGGAAGATCTGGTAATTTAAATAAAGAGTGGATGAAAGGACATGTTTGCACTTCCTTGGGGCTGCACTCAGACCATTGAAGCTGAGCCAGGATGCAGGAATTTCCAAAGGTCATATGGAGAGACTGTGGCAGACCTTGGAAAAATTCCTAGATGTTTAATCACCATTTTCCTTACACTCATTCCTTTCCCTGGCTCAATGTCTTCAGCAGTCTGCCCGCTTAAAAAGGTCTTGTCCCTAAAAACAGCGGGCACATCATATGATCGCAGCTCTTAGCCTGGCATCTAACTTGATCCTCAAAGAGGAACAGCGGCAGAGAGAACACAGCAGGAGGAGGGACACTGGTGTCCACACAACAGAGCTACCAGGACATCCGTCACACCTTTAGCTTTCAGTGAGGACAATCCACTCCCCGTCTCCTGTGCTTCTCGAAGCTGCAGTGCCATGAACTCTTCAGTTGCCCGATGATTTGCTAATGTGCCTCCAGTGACCCCAACATCCTTTCATTTCCCAGAACTAAGCTGCAACAAGCAGCTCACCCACCTCACTCTCTGGATTAGCACCCTGCTTTTTTCTCCAGCTGCAGAGGCCAAGCGTCAATCCCTGCCTGAGAGGCTGGACTCGGTCACATTCTTAACTCTCTTTGTCCCCACTCAGAAGCACATGTCAGCACAGCCCACAGTACTCTGCTTACGCAATACAACTGAGGTGAGAGGGGTGTTCCCTTCTCCCCTCTTCCAAAATTGTCAGGTGCTTTCTGCTAGATCAAAGGAGAAGCAAATTAGTCCATCACACCACTAACGCAGCAGTGGCACATCAGCTTCCCTGAACAGCTATGTGCGTGCTGCCAGCTAATCATGGGCTTAAGCTACTTCTACAAGCAGAGCTATCCACCATCCGTGACATAAACCATCAAGCTTGGACAAAGAGGCCCCTCCAGCCCAGCGCTGTTGTCTCTGGAGCAGAAAAGCCGCAGTAAATGTGATGCCCCAACACCACATTTGTTGGCTCAGTCCTGGCCAGGCCAGGGAGGGAAGGCTGGAGCACACAACAGTCACCAGAAGGTGCCCAGTGCAGTCAGATACCCCATGCTGCAGCAACATGGGCACAAAGCATGGCAATACCGCAGCTTGATGTTATCATGCACACATGGCGCTGGGCAACTTTCCTGAACAGTGCTTGGTGTCCTCGCCCCCTTTGCTATCACATCCAGACTTATTGTTGGATTTATTGGGAGCGAAGACAACCATGCTGTCATCTGGGGCAGCTGCTCTGGGCAGCAGTGCAGCCAGTGAGTCCTGGCACTGCTGCTGCTGCCCAAGCCCCGTGACCATGTATCAGCTAGGGCATGAATTCCACACGCCTGTGTACACGTCTCTGGCCAAAAATACCTTCCTCCCTCTCCCCTTGTCTCCTTTTAAAGCTTCATGGGCTTGACGAGTTGGTTTTGGTTAAACTTTATAAATCATTTTGCTGTTTCTCTTCCGTGTGTGAACACAGAAATAAAGTGATGTGAGGGGCAGGAAATTCTTCTGGTTTATGTCTTTGGTGTTCAGCTGGATGTGCAAAGTGGGTGAGAAGGAACTTAATCACAGTGGTTTTGAGGTTTTGAGACTATGGGGAACAGACTAAACTGCTTCCTGACCCTGATTTACATTCAGAGTTGAATCTAATGGTACAAATACCTCTGCAGTGATGAACCCCCTCTGTAGCTACACCAACAATCAGTTTGGCATCTTCTCCTTTCCTTTCCCCAACTGCTTTTATAGCAAAGACACAGTAACAAAACAGACATCTTTTTTTAATAAACAGACCTAACTCCTTGTTATTACACGATAACCAGCCCCAGGATGTTATCAAAACAGAGCCACACGTTGTTGCAACCAGCAGGCACACCATCTCCCACCCTGTGCTCGAGCACTGTCAAACACTCTTCTTCGGAGGTAGCAAAGAGCATGAAACCACTTCTGATCAGCCCGTGTCCCCAGCTCACATTGGCGTGCCTAAAATAAACATGTTGTGGCCTGACAAGCAATTATATCTCATTGGCGCCCAGCACTGCTCTCACAGGAAGGAGACGGGAGGCCGAGGCGAGGGGATCTGCTACCAGTCCATCCTCCTGCAGCTTCTCAGCAGCGAGGCGGGAGCCAGCAGAGAGGAGGGGTACGCCACTACGCCAAAGATGAGCAGTAATTCTTCGCTCTCTGCTTGCACTCAGCATGAGTTAAAACAACTCTTTGTCATCTTCGCTCATTGTTGGAAGAGCAGCACTGTTGCACTGAGGCCAAGCGAGCCCCTGAAATTGCACTCTGGTGAGGATCTGTCCCTGCTCATCCTGAACCTCATGCCTTTCAGGGCACTTAGAGATCAGCTCACAGGGCCTAAAACAGGTATACAAGAAAAATAACTCCCCATGGCCCCCAGTTCTCTTACAAACAGTTCAGGCCAGTGCTGCTGATGGATGCTCAGGTGGTTGCTTTCTGCAGAGTACAGCTCAGGTGGCAGAGTTTGTGTCTTGAGAGCAGAGCAGCACAAAAAATGAGAAGTCTCCTACAAACAGGCTTCTGCTGCATGACACCAGTTTTTCTCAGCCAAGAATTATTGTGAGGGGAAAGCTCAAGTGGAGTTTGCTTCAAGCTTAATGAATTATGTTCATTTTCCAGCACATTGTTTTGGCTGATAAATCACAGCTTCATGCACCATTAGCATATAATGATTGGAATATTTAATCAAAGGCCAGCTTTTTGTATCGTTTACCTTTGAGAAACCAGATTTGCTTGCTGGAACAGTTTTGAACCATTACACATGCTTATCAGCAAAAATCTTTGCTTTATGTCAAGTGTTGCAATATTTAAAGCCCTTACAGCCAAGCAAGGTTTGGGAAGAATGAGTGGCTCAGCTTGACAAATGCAAAAGGATTTGTGATGTTATTTGAAAGGATTGCAGGAAAATCAAAGAAAAATTAGAAGGAGAACAAACAGTTCTGCATTTACAATCAATTATTGTAAATGCTCATTTGTTTTGGGTTTGGATCTCCAAGTAAAACCAAGACTCTGGTTCTAGATGCTGCAAGACATTGTTTTGAAGAGACAGAGGTTTGTTTTTTTTTTTCTTCCCAGAGGATGCCTCTCTGACAGTAGCTGCCTCTCCACCCCAGAGTCACCTCTTTCAGTCCTGAAGTCCACACTACAAGGCTGCCCTTGATGCAAATAGGAGCCCTCTAGCCAGAAAGTGTTTTGGTGCCTGACAAGAAACCCAGTCCTTGTCTGAGCGATCAGGATGGATTAGATGTGGAGGGGTTCAGCCACTCTGCAGCATGGAACCCTAAACGCAGTCCTGCCCAAGAGCAGCAGTGGACAGAGAGCATCTTCTCATGCCCTCTTTAACTCACTGTGTAGGCAGTCATGAAACAGTTGGCAAGAAGGCTCTCTGCACTTGAACATAACTTTCCTCTTGTATCTATTTACACTTGAAAATAGGGGAGAAAAAATCCTCACTTGTTTCTGCCTCATGCTCTCATAACCCTGAGGAAAAATTGTTTGGAAATGGTTTGTCAACAACAGTATAGAGCTATCAAAGGCTAAAAATTAAAAACACTCCCTACAGAAGGGTGAATCAAATGTATGTAAAACTGAATACAAATCTGAACTTAAACAGTGTTTCATAACTCCCTCCTGAGTACAATTTGTGCTCCTGGATAGGAATGAAGTCTCGTATTTCCAGAGCAGTGGGTGCTTTTGTTTGCTTCTTGAAATGCTTGGTTGAACAGCAGTGCAGAGCTGTAAAAATAGGTTTATTTTAATGTGCTTTATGGGCCTGATTGTTAACAGAAAAGGCCCGAGGGCTGTGTGAGTCTGTGCTTGTGCACTTCTGCACTACACTGTTATGTGTGTGACTCCCACACTGTGTAAACGGTGGATGTGGCCACATGAACCACTTGTTGTGCCCCAAACAAGTTTCTCTTCAGGCACAGAGACAACAGCCACGGTGTCATTATGGTGGCCACTGGCACCCACGTGCTAGTGGATCTCCACCTTCTAAAACCCAGGCACTAGGGACTGAGAAGCACAGGCAAGGTTGTACACGTGCAGAATATATAGGTACAACTGAAACAACACTAGGCAATGAAAGAGTAAATGTTTCTACTTGTCATTCCCCTTGTAAGTCATATTTTCCTTGATCTTGTCTTCCCCTGATTGCCAAACAGCCTTCTCTCCAATTTTTCCTGCCTTTAAACCTGTGGCGAGAACCCCAGATGTGAACTCCCTAACTTTTGGGGTTTCTAAATCCATGGACAGAACCAGTCTGGATCCAATTAAGTCAGATCTTCTGCTGTGAGTCAAAACAAGACAGACAGTACTCAGCTTTCTGATGACAGCAGTGCTGTTAATCTGGCCCTGGATGCGATTTCTCTGCTCCAGTCCACCCTGCTTATGAACATTTGCTTTCCACGGCAGATGCAAAGAGATTTCTTCCCAAATGAAGAAAAGGAGATGAAGCCCACTTGAAATAGCAAAAATTGCAATACCAGACCATACACTTTCAGCCAATAGCTGCATGTTGCAACTTGCAAGTGTGTCACTAAAGGGCTGTCACCCCCAGCGGGTCTGTAGGTCTGCATGGGTCTCCAGACTACCACATGTGGCTCCAGAGACATCAACAGAATAGTCAAAAACTAGCATCCATCTCACGCTTTCCTGATACTTTACATCAACCTTACTATACTTAGCACAGTAAACAGATTTGTTTGAGATGAATGGTGCTCGGCACACAGAGGAGAAATAAAAATACAATTTATTTCATTTTTTCCATGGTGACAGTTCTTCAGCTCACCCAAGTTGAGTTTTCTGGAAAGCTAAGTACTTTCTACCATAACTGTTCTTGTTGGACTAGAAGATGGCAATGTCTTTCGTTTCTTATTCAAAGGAAAAGGAATGGAATTTTTTAAAGGTTTCCAGTACCTAGAGGGCAGGCATGCTGATATGCTTTCCAGACCTTGGCACAGTCTCCTTATACTTTCCCTGGAAAACATTTTCACCTGACAAAATCTTCTGGGTTTGAACCCTTGTAGCAGGGCTTGACTAGAACCCAGAAGCCACCTACAGACAAGAGACCCCTGACTTGTGCTCGGTGCTCAAAGGCTTGTGGAAATCTACAAACATACATGTCCTACGGCTCCAGAGTTTCTGATCACAGAGTCTGGGAGATGTTCTCTAAATTGCCTTCCCTCCTCTCTTGAGGGGCTAATCACCATCTTTGCCTATCTGATCAGTTCATTCTTTCTTCCAAATCCTCTATCAGGGATACCGCAGGCAGAAGCTAGACAGAAAACAGATGATGACACAGCCTCACATGTAAGATATTCAATGTGATCGGCAAAATGAGGTTCATATTTTACTGAATCTGGCAATCTCTCTCTGTATTGGTTTTGACAACAGTTTTATTTGGAAGGTTCCTCAGGGCCAGGACAAAGGTTTTCTTCACAGTCAGAGATAGGGGACCCCATCCTTCAGGATACCCAGGGAATCAGAGCCTTTGGTTCAAATCTGCCTGCCTCAAAGGAGGTATCAAAAAAGCCCACATAAGTTGTGTGTTCCCCTCTGAACTTGTGCAGGATGGACAGCTATCTCCTTCCAACTCATCAAAAATTTCATCCTGAACCAGAACAGTTTTCCCAGAACTTTTCAAAACCAATATACTTCTCCCAAAATCTTTCATGTCAAAGAATGAGCGTTTTCAGCAACATCAATGAAAACATTTTTCAGCAAGTTCCCTTCCATCTCTCCGTCATTATGTGCATTTCACTCCCATATTCCTATGAGAAAAGAAATGAAGTTTGTTTCTCATTTTGCGGGTGTACCAGGGAGCTCAGGCAGATTGCTCTGTGACCTCCTTGGTGGCAATGGCAAAGAATTTGTGTCCTGACTTCACATCACTTGCTCCAAATCCTTAGATGTACTTGTTCTCTAGGGAACACTAGCCTGAAATGTCTAACCACAGACCTGGAAATGATTTTAAATATATTATAAAAAATGTTGTTAATCACACCCACTATCTTATAGTATGGCCTGTAAAACAAGAATAGAGAGTGAAGAGGACTTCCTACTTCCCATATACTGGCAGCAAAAGCATTTCCTGTGTTACAGAGCTATACATTTTACTGGGAAGGGATGCTCTCTAGTGGTTAGAGCATGAGATTGAAAAATGAGATCTTAAAAATTTCACTTCCTGTCTCTCCTATCCGTATGCTGCATGTTAGGAGGCACCTCATCCCATCACGCTGTGCCCTAGCTTCCCTACATGTCTGTGGCTCACAGCAGTCCCTCTACTATATGGGGAATGCTTAAATGACGTTTGCAAATGTTTGGAGGTAGGGTTTTAAGTTAAAGCTAAGCATTATCACCGAGTTGCACTAGGTCAGAATGAAGATGGGAAAAGGTAAAAACTGGTACAAAGAAAGAGAGAAGGGTCTGAAATGCTCCTGTCAGATCATCCCCCCCACCCCACTTTTTATTTTAAGTCACGGAAACCGTTCTTTAACTTGATTGCTCCTTATCTTTACTGAAGGCATCACAGATTTTTATATAATTAAAATTTCCTTGACCATTGCCAAGGATTTACAATGTGAAATGTTTCAATTTTTCTTATATTATGTCTTGGCATCAAAGAATCTGCACTCGTTTCCTAAGTATGGGATAAAGATGATTTCTAGTGGGAGACAAATGAATCAAGACCTTGACACCCCTATTTTTTTTCTTTCTCTTTTTCTTTTCCTTTCCTTCTTTTTTTAAATACATCTGGTTATTATTGAACAGAGGCTTTCATGTTTTAATGATAAATTGTCTTCTCCCGCTGTAACAATGTCCCCAGACGGCTTGTCTTGGCTGAAATGTCTTCTAAGAGCATCTGCTTTTGATCTATAGGGGTTTTAAATCTTTGGATCTAATCTCTAGCCTGACTGACTTGAAAGCTGATTTCCACAAAAGCAGAGTGTGAAACTTGTAGAAACCCTTTAGTGGAATAACTTGAAATTGTTTAAAAGACTGTATTGACAATACTCAGTATGTCCTCGTAATTTTTTTTCTGCATATTTACATATATACACATGTATATAAAAATATAAGAGAGAGACATAAGAAAGGAATTTCTTTCAACAAATGCTTCAGTGGTATTTCCATGTAATCTGCATATGTTGTGGCTTAATACTCTAATAAAGGAGGACTGGAAGCTTTCCAGAGCACAATATTTATGCCATGTATATCAATTAAGATAATTGCCAATTATATTGATATGTCAATTAAAGTCAACTGACTTTTAAAAGAGTTATGCCTGCTATTAATTTAGTTATATGCATACACTGTAAGTGTATTTATAAGGGTTGATATTAAATTTCTCAATATTGTTCACATCCAGTACATCCAGCACATAATCACCATGTTCATTTTGCTCTTTCTGGTCCACTTTAGGCTGCAACTCACCAAGAACTATAAAGACAGAGAAGATAAAATCCAGCACAGAGCTCTCTCCCTTGGTGGCATGGTGTTGGCACACTGTCTGGCTTCATTTGAAGCATGCCAAGCAGATTTTGATTTCACCCCAGCACAAATGAAAATAGGAGCTGGGTAGTATATGCATGAGATTTCTGTGGCTAAGTAGAAACCACTGTGGTCAAATGAAAGAGGACCTCATAATACTGCAATATATATATACACACATTTGTGTGTGTTTGTGTGCGTGTATGATAAATACCCTCCAAGAGTTCATTTGTCTATCAAACCCTACGCAGTACATTGTAATGCATTAACAACAGTGACAGACAGACCCTAAAGGGCTGAGAGTTCACATTTTGCTGGGATTAAACTGAAGTTAGGACAAATTCAGGATAGTTTGAGCAGAAAAGCTCTTCCACATGAACTTGCTGGTTAGAATATAATGGAAGCCAGACCCCAACCTCCCTGGCTTGAGGTTTGCAAAACCAAATCGTAACAACTGATGAGGTTTTGCTAAACCAAACCACCCTGTTTTCTCATCACAAAGATGAGATAAAAGGGGAATCTTTATTCAGCCTTTTATTCCTTGCACCTTAGCAGCAGTACTGAAATAAAACCAAATGAAGATATATCTCCATCATCTTACATTTAGTCTGCATTTCCAAAGCAATAATCTTCCTAGCTAGTCAGCTTTGAAAGCCCCAGAATGCAGCCTCTCCCAGGCCATCTGTAGATTTCCCCAAAGTTCATGGCTGAAAATTAATTTTCAGAGGCTCCACCAAAACTTCTAACTATTTCTGTGGCTGACTAGGCCAGAGACATGACGGAAACAACCATTTCATAACCTTTCAGCACTGCTGCTTCTATCCAAACCCAAACTCCAAAGCAGGGATGGGATATGAGAAGCAATCAAAAACAACATTGGAAAAACACGAATCCATCCTAGTAGTAAGGCTCAGCTTGGCTTTGGGTTTGGTCCCAGGCATGAGGAAATATTCAGGGAAAGTGGAGTTATTTCCTTAGATTCATTTGCCCATTTCTCATTAGCAAAGCATTTTGATATTCTGCAATCCAATGCCTAGCCATGGTTTCTGACTCTTTGAAAGAAAATCGAGTGAATTATTTCTAGGATGTTATAAAAGTGGACTGATAGAATAAATATGTGGGATGGAAATAGGCAAGAAGCCTTAAACTGTGCCAAGAGGCTCACTTACTCTAGGAAGTGTGTAGAACAGAATTTTTCTCCCTCTTGCAAGATGATCATCAAGTGATAAGATTCTCCCTGGACTTAAGTGTTAACTGAAGCATCTTGCATGAAGTGAATATTTTATGGGGAACTTACCAGACTGAACCATTATCTACAAGTTCTTCTGTTGTCGCAGTTGTTGTTGCTTTGACCCAACAAATGTAATGTCTGAACTAACTGGGGAGCCAAGAGTTCAATTCAGGATCCCCTCCCCTGATGCACTTTCATTTTTGCTACAGCTGCTACTGAAGGGTTTGGTTTGTGGGGTGATGAAGGAACCAGTATGAAGACACTCCAGCCACTAAACAGAAACGACAATACAACTCAGTTTTCCTGGGCTAGTTTCTGGGAGAGACATTAGGAACTGTTGTTGCTTTGTTCCAGCCAATGCTAATCAAAGGGGAGATTCAACTGCACGTGACCCTAAACTTCCTCTAAATTCAAATTTGAGCCACTGAGATGTCAGTTTAATTGCTTTGCTGTGGATGCCGCTACTTTTATCTGATTGTAAATCTCCATGTCATTTAGGGTATCATGTAAAACATGATGGTGCGCGCAGAGTGTTTGCTCTTAAATACTAAAGCAGAGAAGAGGCCCAAGCATCTAAGATTACCCTGGTGACAGACAGCGCACACAGAGATAAAGAACGAGGACAGAGGATGCAAGGGGGCTCCCTGGGATGCGGGGACAGCAGAGGATGAGACACTTGGTGTTTCCTCCAGACAAAACCATTACAAGGTAATGTCTGGAAAGCCTGTCAGCGGCATCAGGGAGGAAGAGCCCAGCACCTTCCTTACTCTGCCATCTCCAGTCCTTCCACCATTAAGGACAGGTCAACCAGAGTGGGTGTCCACAGCCACGTTGCACAAGAGGTCTCTGGCTGCTGCATTGGGTCAGTGTGGAGGCACCCATCGCTTCAGCAGGGAGCATAAAGCCGAACAGCCAGCCACAGCTGGCAGCACGTTTATCCCCTCTGTGCTGCGGTATCACTCTGCAGATTTGTTAACTCTCCTGTTGAGTGCAGTTACGCATTAGAACTGCTAATACGCAGTGATTTTGCCTTAAGCTTGAAAGCACCAGAGGTTAAACAGATTTTGATATAAGAGCCTACAAGGAACACTCTATTTAAAAAGCCTATGCATCACTGGCTACAACTGAAAGGATGATGAGTGGTAGGAGGAGATGAAAGGTGGTTCAGACATGGGTATGATGACAACAGTAAAGGGAAATTAAATACACTGCAGGGAAATAGAAGTCATAATCATCTTGGGTTTGCAGCTCATGAACAGTGAAAAACTTATGTGATGAAACAGCAGGTAGAAGTGCCTTGAGACTCAAGTTTTAAGGCCCCAAGAGTTTAAACTTGACATTCAAGCCTTTTAAAGTTTTATGAGGGCATCCAATAATTCCTCCTGCTCAGCCCCCACCCCCGCCTGATGTGCTGGTTGTTTGATTTACACACCTTCCTGAACATACAATGAATTCCAGGGAAAGCATGCAGAAACCATTGTAGGTCTGTAATTAAATAGCCTTCATGCAGCTTAACCTCTCCAATAATGAATGTCCAGCCACAATTCAAAAGGCCGCTACACCTTTGGCTGGTGAAAACTGACACAGCCACGCCAGGACAGTTTTTATCTGTCCATTAACATCCATAACATGTCCATTCCCAAAACGTGCTGTCTGCTGGATGCAGGCAGGAAAATCTTGCTAATCCACACAGGGCTAATTTATATGCTTGAGCATCCTCCCATGAAAATTATTAGCCCAACAACACGCTCTCCACCATCAAAGACTTCACAGCAGAGAACTACAGCCATATCCACTCCACTGCCACCCTCCACCAGTTTCTTTGCCATGCAAGTACATGAGCTACCCACCAGAAGCCACCTGAAACGCAAAATTACAATGACAGCTTTACTGACCATGTCAGATTAAACAATAGTACAACAGATCCTATTCTTAAAATATGTTTGTGCTAATTTTATACATGTTCTAATTATACTAATGGCTTTTCTAATTACAGCATGCTAATTATACTGGAATTAGACTTGATTATGTTAATTATCTAGCTCTGCACTAATGCCACTTTTATTAGATACAAATCTCTTTTTTTTACTCTTAAATAAAACTGATGATTCTTTAAAAATTACTGGAAGCAATGAGTGCCCCTTCTTTCTTTCTCCCCATCTTAACCATTGTTTCCTCTGTTGTAACTTCAGAAAAAAACAGATGGTCAGTGTTTTCAGTCACGGCCATCAATTTGACTTCCTCAGTCTGATGAGTACAGTTTGAGAGACCTGGCAGCTACATCTAGACCACTTCAAGCAGCTTCAGGACTGGCAATAAATTCAGCACACGCATGTCCTGTTCCTTACAGCCATCACTCACAGGACCAGGTCAGATAGACTCTGGGAGATGACTACAATCTATACAAACATTTGGAGACTGCCTGGTAACACACATCCTAGAGTGCCACAAAATACAAGCTTCTGTGAACTCTGGGGAATGTGCCCACAATCACAAAAGAAAAAATTCAGTCTTCAGAGAAGACACAGGAGAGCTGCTGTGCCTCAAATCATGAACACAGACTCAAGAACCAATACTGTGCTTGAGGCATTAGAGGAAAGAGAAGTTGCCTATGTCAAGATCCCATTCATTCAGCAAAAATCAAGGGAAGGTTGCTTTGTTCCTGGTGTGCAAAAGGATAGTGCAGGACTAAAGATCCGCTGGAGCATGCCTGACATTTGGATGAATGGGAAGACAGGCAGCAGATCTCACCCATTACGTATTACTAGCACATGGGGTTAGGAAGAGAAACCCCAGCTCTGGAAGGGGACAAAGAAGGAGCATTTTGCAACAGATCATTTTTGCAAAATGGGGTTGGTTGTTTGAAATAGTACATATGGATTATTAGGTAGAAAGAGAGGTGAAGTGCATGGTGGACCTGAATTCCTAACACACTTCCACAAACATTGCATCAGCCTACAGTCAACAGTCAACATTGTCAGACACGTCCCAGCATAAGACCTTGATTGTGTTTTGGCAACACTTTGCCAACTTTTAACAAATCATACTGGAATTTTTTTTGTGCAAGTGCTCCTCCCAGACAACTTGAACTTCTTATTCAGTGCTCTTTATAGCCCAATTTCCTTTGTCCTATCTAACTGTGCTCCCTTTGGATCTACCTGTCTCAGCAGGTCTCCGGTAACTTTTAATCCCCTACACCAGTTTCCACCAAAATGATAGGAGAGTAAGGCCACTAACTCCTACATCTTTCATGAAGAAAAGTAACAAAACAAGGGAGAAAAAAAATCTGCTAAAAATCACTAAAGCAGCAGCATGGCTGCAGCACAAAATCAACTTACTGGAGACGGAGAATCCAGCCAAAAATAACTTCCAGAAAAAATTTGGTCACAGTTGGTCAAACCTTCAAAGAACAACAACAACCTGATACAGAACAAAAAGGTGATAAGGATTCTGCTCAGCATCTACAAACATAAACCTGTATGGCTGTATATAGATAGACCATGCTCAGGGGAGAGATCTTAACATTCTGTAATAGCCATATAGCTCCAAATATTAGGTCTGATTCTGTATGATCCATTGAAACTACACTTTATTTTTTTTGCAGCTGTATCCTTGTCACGGCTCCAGGCACTCAGGATGTCCCTATAAACCTATTTCTGATATCTCAGCTGCATAACAGTCTTGCTGCACCCATGAGATGCAGATTTTGCCTTCCAGTGTCAACACACCCTTAACATGCCCATGAGCTCAAGTGCTTCAAGCATACAAACTGGGAGAAAGTCAACAAACAATAAGGGCCATGCTTCTGCTCTTCAAAATGTGAGCCAACTCTGCCTTTGATGCTATACACAAAGTTTCCTTGTTCTTGTTTTTCTAATTCCTGCACATCTGATTGCTACATATGGCCAGTTTCAGTACTTAACAAAATATTTCCTTTTCTATGCTATTTATGCCACAGCTTTCTGGAGCCACAGACTGCTTTGACCTAGTAAATGACAATTGAGAAGCAGTGACATGCTCTCTGTGTTTAAAACCAAAAGACAACAGCAACAGCAGAAACTCAGATTCTCTTACCCACGAATTTCCATCACTTCATGCTGGATGGCTGCTGTGTTGTTGTTATATTCTGGTTTTGATGATCCCCTTTTCACTCACAATCTGGCCAAGATATAGACAGACAGATACTAGGAGCATCTGAAAGAGATTACCACTGTCTGCTGCTCTACAAGAGGCTCCGGATAACTGACAGACAGGGCAGAGGAAAGGAGCTGAAAAGACACACCACTCATTAATAGCTTGAATACCCACAGAGTTGTATATTTAAACCAAACTGTGTTAAAATTTGGTATTCGCTCCCCAGCTGACCTATCCCTAAAACTCCCCAATGAGAGGTCCAACCTAAACTCCTACTGCAATTATTATCATAATTTCCTAATTCCCTTATTATACTTTCCTCAGTAGATCTCACGGCACTTTTACAAAAAAAGTCGGTGTTTTTTTCCCCATTGCAGAGGAGAGGTGATTTACCCAGGTCCACCAAAGAACATCACACAACCCAGGTCTCCTGGGGCACTCATTAAATGTGACTTGGGACATCTCATACTGAGAACAAGATTCACCAACTGGCTGCTGCCTCTCACAAGACCGTAAGTACGTGTTTTGTAGACACGCATGCATGTTACACATCAGTGGGATCACCAGCAGCATCAAGAGAGGCTCTGCAGGAGCTAACTCCTGAAGAACAAACTGGAGACTTGAGGGAACTTCGTTTTTTCAAACTGGGACAATCTGCAAGCACAGGATGGAATACTCTTCCTGTTACAAACCAACATGATCCCATTGACCTTAATCATCTATTTCATGTCCCTCCAAACAAGAGGGAAAACACAGTTGTAGTGGCCTGGGGATCAAACAGAGGAAGAGAATGTTAATCCCATATAAAGTTAATTGGAAAACAGTCTTCCTGCAAAATTAAGAAAATTAAAAAAATCTCACTGCAATGATTGCTTGGGTGTGTTGTGTTCCCTTTTACTCCAGAGACCAAATTCCCTGCTTAAACCTTCCACAAAGCACCAGAGTGGTGGTTGCTTCATGAGGCTCTCTGGCCAGGAAGTCTGAGGAGAGGTTTCTGTAGCTGGGAGCTTGACCCACAGAGGTTAACCAAACTACAGCTCCAAAGGGGATATTATATAAATGTACCCAAATTGAAACATTACCCTTTTTTTTCCCTTTTTCCTGAAACATCTTCCTTTTCAGGATTTTTAAGACAAACAAACTTCCCCCCCCGCCCCGCTTTCAAGAAGCAGACCCTTTCCCACAATAAAAAAAGCAACCGAAAGTTTAGTGTTTAGTTTTGCCATTTTCAAGGCCTCTCGCTGCCTCTGGAGAGCGGGCAGCCCCCCTGCACCGGGTCCGGGCTCGCCGCTGCGCACTGCCTCCGGAGCACCAGCCACAGCTATGCTGGCCCACACCCAGGCCAGGGAAGCCAAAGCTGCTGCTCCTCTGAGCTTCCCTTCCCATCCAGCACAGCCCACGTGCGCGCGTTGAGGAATGCAACAACTCTGTGGACTCTTAGTGTGGGTTGCCCGCACTAGCTTGGCACACCATTCGGGCAGCATACTTACACATGAATCCTTTTTTTCTTTTTTTTCATAATTCATGGAAAAATATAGAAAATTTTATTTGACAGAGCAGCAAGCTTTAACATTGCAGGAGCTTTATTTTTCTTACTCCCATAATTTTCCCCTGCTGTGACAGTAGGTGGGGGGAAAGGAAGGAGAAAGTTACTTTTTGAATTGCAGCAAGATCTTTCCAGATTCCATCACTCCATTTATTCCCCTGGCATCCTGAAAATAAGACAGTATGCAACTGGTTAGCCTTGCAGGAAGGACTTCAATAGGATTTGCTAATAAAATCTACGGAAGTTTCTTAGATGGGGACAAAAAGTGATTTTTCGATTATCCTTGACCTTCTAGGTTTTTTTTCTCTTTAGGTTGGAATAGGAAAACCTTACTCATTTGCAAGAAATTCACTGAGACTTGTTGAGATATAAAAGACTGTATGACTGAAAGAAGCATGTAAGCATTAGGCCTCTGTTCATAAAGCAAAGAAAGAAATAAACAGCAATTTGTTGGAGAAATGTATTTGAATGATCTCATCCCAAAATCTTGGGGACTCTTTTCCCCAAGTGATATCGCCTGTCATTTTGTTTTCTGTTTGGAGAGCACCATGTCCAGGGATTTTCCAGATCCAGTTCCAGGGAAGCAGATTTCATCAGGGAAGTCTAGAATTCAGTGGAATTTTAGGAGCTGCCAATGATTTCTTGCCAGAATCTTCTAAAAGATTTTGTGATTTTTTTTTTGCTTGCTTTTCTACCAGATGGAATTTCCTACTTTTTCCTCCCACTATTTCTTCCTTGTCACCTAAAAGACAGATGTGATTTTTTCACAATATTCTACTTGAAATGTCTTTCTCTCTCCTGAAGAAACAGTGATAGTCTGAATTTTTCTACCAGCTGTAATAAGGAGAGCCCACTTCAAACTTTCAGAGTTCAAATACCAGCTGACATTGTTGAAATCCAAAGCCATTTTTCAACAGGATAAATCTTCACTGATTTTAGATGTGCAACAATAAGTCAGATATAAAGCTGTATCGAGCAACTTGCTGGCTGTAAGGTCTTGTTGCTCAGGAACAGTAGTTCTACACCATTAAAAATCGAAGAAACTACCTTCTCTAGTATTTCAGGGCTTTTTGTTTGTAGTCAGCTCATAACACTGTATTACATAAGCTGTCGCTATTGCCTTCACCTTGGACGACTTTGTATTTTGGCTGAGACTCATTCCAGGTAACTATTGCTGCCTAGTACGTAGGTCTTAAATCTAAGTGGGACAGCTGTTCTTCCCAGGTTCACAGGAGAAAGACAGACCTTGCCAGAAATGATTCAGGCCAAGGGTGGTCTCAGCCACCTATCTTTGGATGAAAGAAACTCCACCAGGAGACATGTATTTCTCTCCCTGGATTACAGGAGAAAGAAAAAATTACTAACAGTGACTAGAGAGACTCCACCTTTCTATGGCTCAAATTAAGACAGATGTATCTAGAAGTGTCACTCCTACTGAAGTCACTGGAAAGTCACCATGGAGGAATGGACAAAGAAGCAGCAAAATTCCTACCCCCAGAGATTTTCAGAGCTGAACTGGGCAAGGCCCTGAGCAACCTGACCCAGCATTGAAGTCTGGAGTGGGGTGTTGGACTGGAGATCTGCAGAGCTCCCTGCCAACCTAAATTATTCCATGCATTTATGAAAGAAGCTTTACAGGAGCTGGCATTACAGAGAGATGTGTCCCATCAAAACATTTTCCAAACCACATAAAACAGGTACCATTACCAAATTCGCAGAATAGCGCATGAGTTGCCAGATCAGGCCCTTCCAGGTAGTCAGTCAAATTCATTATCCTCTTCCTGCAGTGGCCAGTGGCAGAGGCTTCAGAGAGAAGTGTGTGGAGCCCCACAATAAATGGCTTTAGAATAACAAAACGAAAGGAGAAATTCCTTCCTAATCCCAGGCAGCCAGTAATGGGTTGATGCCCTGAAGCATATGGGTTATTATCCTCATTAGACTTACACCTATGCAGCGTCACTGGGGATGTTCTCATTGCCCATGCCAAGGACATGTTTTCTTGGCACACATCTGAGGTGATACACAGCTTGCTCAGGCCTTTGCTACTCAATCTAAGCTACCGCATGCCAAAAAAATCTTTACACCACACCATCTTGCATTAGGCAATATATATTTGTACAGTCTGTGTGGTAACAGTAAGGGGTTTTTTTTTTTTTTTAAAGGCAGAAGTATGTAATAAATGACATCCCTTCAAACACACACAGACTTTACATTTCAGCACCTTCTGCCTTACAGTCCTCCTACAACCTCAGCTCCTATATTTTGTTATGAAATTTATGGGTTTATGCATACCAAAATTGTGTGTGTGTGGACTGTTACCACCAGGGTGGTCTTGGAGAAAAGAAGCAAATAAGATGCTCAAATTTGATTACAGGATGTAATAAAAGTCAAGACTTCTTCCAGCTCATTCTCATATAGTCCCATGGAAGAAGAAGAAGAAAAAAGTCTTTCCTTTTTTTTTTTTCCTTTTTCTATAAAGGAACTGCTTTCTCCCCACCCAACAGAGCTGGCAGTGATAGCCAATTTTCCTGTGTTTGAACCTTTGAGTATGCACTTCAGAACCTCACGTGGTGAAAACTAACCCCAGAATACCCAGGAGACAGCTGAAAAACCCATTTCAAGGGCAATGCTTTGATTTCTTCACATACACAAAATTGGACTTCTTTTTTTTTTCAGTCAGGGAAAATCTCCAGTCTCTGAGTGAAGGGAAAACTGCAGCGATTACTCCTGCCTTTAGATGGCTGGATAAATATTTACCCTATAAGACCATATATTAAGGAATGAGCTTTTTCTTTTTTTTCCCTCCCCAAAATACTGTTTCACTGTCTCGGCAACTGTGAATGGTTCTGGTGTCTCTCCTAGTGTGGGCGGCCATTTTGCTGATGCATCATCTCGCCTTTGCTGGAAAGGGATTAGAGACCAACACCATTAGCATCAGTGGCAAAATTCCCAGGCGTTGCTTCACTGTGCCCTACATCTTGTGTTGTTGCTTATGTCTGAGCAACATAAATACAGAGTGGTCAAAATACACCACTAGTACAAAATGAGAACTTTCTGCACCCACCTTGCCCCTATTTTTCACGGTTATAAATGACTAACCAAGGGGCCAGGCTGTGATGTCTGAGATGACCAATTTTGCTTGTGTAGGACCTAATACACAAGGGGCTTTCCAGACCAGCTACTAAGCTGGTCTACCACCCTCTCTCCTTCACATCAGGTTTGGAGTCAGTCCAGGAAACTCCACTCCCCATTCAAAACAAAGACATGTATATAGGAAAAAGCATTTCAAAGCTGTTATTTAGCACATTCTCTAATTCTCTTAGTCCTTGGAGGAGTGAACTTTTAATATCTCTTTGCACAGGGAGAGCCAGATTGTCATAACTTCACTGATGTTCTATAGTATTTAACCCCACAAGAAGTCCCACTGGAACCAGTGAGTAAGAAACCCATCTGGTCCAAGGAGAACAAAAGCAAAAAGAATGGAGCTGCCAAATCGTTGGCTTCCCCCAAGATTTTTCCCAAACCCAAAATAAGTTCTCCATCGCGACAAAACTCTTTTGCGATAGTATTGTCTGGCTGCTGCTGAAATAAATAATGAGATAGAATACATGCAATATCTATAAGAAAAATGCAAAGCAGTGAATTAAGCATTATTTTCTTTGTTTTCTTGAGGAAGATTGCTGTGTGGAAAAAAATACAAAATGCATATGTATTGGTGACAGCTTGAACTAATTCAGATAAAAATACAAACTTCTGAAAAGCAAAATCCAAAGAGAAAATAAAAATTTGCAATGAAAAAAATATACAGTAGATGCTGCCATTTCTGCAAGCTTTTGAAAAGGAAACTGAAGTTTAACTGAAATGTTGTACAACTAATTTTGTGGTATGTACTTCTTCCATAAGAAATTCCCTAACACTAGTGGATAGAACATCATACAGCACTGTTTTAAGAGGTCATTTCATAGAATCATAGAATCATTGAATCGTTTAGGTTGGAAAAGACCTTTAAGATCATCCAGTCCAACCATTAACCTAACATTACCAAGTCCACACTAAACCAATTAAGGGTAGACTAGACTAAACCATGTCCCAAAGTGCCACATCTACCCGTTTTTTGAACGCTTCCAGGGATGGGGACTCCACCACCTCTCTGGGCAGCCTCTTCCAATGCTTGACTACCCGTTCCGTGAAGAAATTTTTCCTAATATCGAATCTAAACCTCCCCTGGTGCAGCTTGAGCCCATTTCCTCTTGTCCTATCACTAACTACTTGGGAGAAGAGACCAACACCCACCTCACTACAACCTCCTTTCAGGTAGTTGTAGAGAGCAATAAGGTCTCCCCTCAGCCTCCTCTTCTCCAGGCTAAACAACCCCAGTTCCCTCAGCCGCTCCTCATAAGGCCTGTGCTCCAGACCCTTCACCAGCTTTGTTGCCCTTCTCTGAACACGCTCCAGCACCTCAATGTCTTTCTTGTATTGAGGGGCCCAAAACTGGACACAGTATTCCAGGTGCAGCCTCACCAGTGCCGAGTACAGGGGCACAATCACCTCCCTGCTCCTGCTGGCCGCACTGTTCCTGATACAAGCCAGGATGCCGTTGGCCTCCTTGGCCACCTGGGCACACTGCTGGCTCATGTTCAGCCAGCTGTCAGCCAACACCCCCAGGTCCTTTTCCGCCAGGCAGCTTTCCAGCCACTCTTCCCCAAGCCTGTAGTGCTGCATGGGGTTGTTGTGACCGAAGTGCAGGACCCAGCACTTGGCCTTGTTGAATGTCATAGAGTTGGCCTCAGCCCATCGATCCAGCCTGTCCAGGTCCCTCTGCAGGGCCATCCTACCCTCCAGCAGATCGACACTCCCACCTAGTTTGGTGTCATCTGCAAACTTATTGAGGGTGCACTCAATCCCCTCATCCAGATCATTGATAAAGATATTAAACAAGGCTGGCCCCAAAATGGAGCCCTGGGGAACGCCACTCATGACCGGCCGCCGACTGGACTTAACTCCATTCACCACTACTCTCTGGGCTCAGCCACCCAGCCAGTTTTTTACCCACCGAAGAGTACGCCCGTCCAAGCCATTTCCACAGCAGTCTTTACTGGTAAGAACTATTGCTGGTGCATAATAGATGATGAATCACGAAAAACAAACGTGAAAGAAATAACAAATTGTTTTATCACAGAACTGTTACTACAATGCTAAAGCAGCGTCAACAACAGCATTACATATTACAAGAGAAGTTATACATTGTGCATGAAGAAGCAAATTCTTCCATTTATCCTGGGAATTAAATTATGTTTTCATATACCATAACCCTTATTTAGAAAGCACTATGGATTTCAGCACAGCCTCTCTCTTTTGCATTCATTCAAGCAGCAGTGATGTTGGGTGACAGAATGGCATGTACATAGATTACTGGCATGACAAAGAGGGAATTTTACCTAAGCTTTCTTTCAGTTTTCTTCTCTCCAATATACTGTGCATTCTTGCATTGAGCAGAAAGGTTGTAAGCACTGTGAGACAGACAGAGCATTCTTCCTTTTTTTTGCCAACAAAGTTCCTGAAATACGTGTTGTCCTCAGCATAACATCTTTTGCTCGTTAAGGAAACCTGGGTTTTCTCAAGGTGAATTTTCCTCCTCTCCTTGCTTCCACCCTCCCTACCTGCCTCAACTCCAGCTTCATTCATCAAATGAAGGAAAAATGAAGCAACTTTGGTTCACCATTAAGTGCCACAGGTCTCCAGTAAGAATATAGTATAGCTACTATGTTCAGTAAGAGGGAGTGAGAGAGAGATGACAGAGCAATCCAGTTCCTTCCAAGCACAACAAACATGAAGTTGAGAAATGTGGTTGGAATAACTCTGGATAAGCCTCACCTCTGCTCGGCAGCCAGCTCCCCATAACTTCTGGATAACAAATACAGCATTGGATTAATAGATAAGGCAGGAGGTTTCTCATCCCTTTCATCTGAACTCTTCCCTCCAGCTGCTAAGCCAGCATTTTGGCCTCTAGACCTTGCGTCAGAAATAGTCATCAATCAGCCCAAAGTACACCCAACATCCAAAAAGAATTAAATCAAAGACACAGATTGCACCCCTCTTGAAAAGGGGCAGTCACCCACAACACGCCGGAGACACAACACCTTCAAAATGAGGGAATCTAAAATAGCAACTTTTTGGGGCAGTCCACCATCTTGGACTCCTATGTCCTTGGGACAGATGGCGAGACAAATTGCTGAGTGAAACAGGAGTTGCAGAAGTCCATTAACCTGCACTCTGTTATGCCAACAGAGATGCCATTCCCATAAACTAGTCATGTGTAAGCTGGTTTTGAATGCCTCACACCTTGCTTGATGCCAGTTCCCAGCAAATTCACTACAAGTGAATATAGAGAAGGTAACGTACTTACCTAGGGACCCTTCTCCGTTTGCTCTCAGCACCCTTCTGCATAATACTGTGCTTCTCCCTGCATTCTATGTCATTCATGCATGGTATTTAAAAGTAAAATAAAATTATTAGGTGGCTACAGTTATACCACAGAATTGGTTTTCAGAGAAGACATCTAAAGCCCCATGCACCATAATGCAGGGAACACAGAAAAGCTTTATAGGCCTTCCCCTGCCCCCACAGGAGCTGAGGATCTTTGAGCGTCCCTGCATCTGTCAAGTGTGATGTTTATTTCCTCCGTGGAACAAGCTATCTTTATGAAATGAAATGACTGCCCTACATATATTAAAATAACACCTCCTTAGGAGAGGCTTCCATGGGCATTGGCTATAGCCCACTTCATAAAGGGAACATTTACACTGCAGAAAACTTAAAAGTTAGCTCAGGATTGGAGCAAGACCAATTGGGAAGCATGGGACTGGGACATTTCGTCTTTGCTATGAAATTACGTACCAAGCAAAGGCTGCGTTTTGGTTGTTTATTGTCAGGGATTTTTTAACCAACTTTTCCACGTTTCAAAGTCTCATTGCTAGAAACAAAGAAAGCTTAAATGTGGATTTTTAACAGTACCGTTAAATTTAATAGACATTTTGTGCAGCTTTGCGCTGAAATTGTTTAATGGTTTATATACATGGCTGGCTTCATACCCTGGTGCTTTTACTTCATGCTAAACTATGTAAACCTTCTGCTGGAAACACAACTACTTTTGTATCCAGGAAGCAGGGCTTTGAAGCATAATGTGTAAAAGTGAGTGGGATTTCAACACACGATACTTAAATGCCATTCTTCACCCCATATGGACAATGTATTTCTTGTCAGTGCAATGAGGTTTGCAGAGAAAACAAGCAGAAAACGTCTTTAGATATTAGTCAGCTAGTAAAAGCCTGAACTTTGGAGCACTGCATTAGGTAATCAGCTGTATAAAATGAAAGCATTTGGGTGCCTTTCTTAAACCTTCAGCATACATCATACTTTCCCCAATGCACTCAGAGTGAAACACCTATTTTTTCATATGCCCCTTCCATCGCTCGCTCTTTCGACTTGGTGTCCTACCACTGAACACTCCCTTTGCCCAGGTATGGATGATGCTACCAACTTGTAAACTAAACTAGATTACCCTAGTTTTCCAACTCCTTTTTAAAATCACTTAAAAAATATGGGTTAGAGTTGTAATTGAGGGGCTGCACACTAGGATACAAGAAACTTCGAATCTGTCCTTCATTTGAGTGGTAAACTGGACTATATGACCTCCAGAGATGCCTTCCAACCTAAATTATTCTACCATTTTATGAGTAGACTGTGCCTATTGGTATACCATGAGGATTACACTTCCCTGCTGCCATGAACGTTGCTGAGGAGAAATCATAGGGTGACTGAGAGGGGTTTAGGCTTCATGACAACAGAATCCATAGAAATAGATGTCCAGATTTCTCAGTCTTCCCTTCTTGATTTTCCCCATGCATGTAACTGAAACTTCAAATACCACACAGCTTTTGCTGAAGTATTTTTGACCTCAGTGAAGCAACAAAACCTGAATATCTCATAAGCAATATATACTGAAGGTAAGTCTACCCTCTGAGTGTCTGGACTTTTTAAGACAGTCTCAAAATAGGACATAAAAGCACTGATCAATTCTTAAAATGCTTGACTGTGACAAAAAAATATGTTCCTCAAGATTCTCTCATCCTCTTTTGCAGACTCAAGGAGCTTTGATAGAGCAGGGTTGAGTTCTAGTCCCACCAATGCTCCTCTTTGCTGCTTGTAAGTATTTGCTAGGATAGAATTGGTGAGCACATTAGGAGTACAAAAACACAGGAGAGAATTTTGAATTTCTTCAGTGCAGTGCTAGTAATCAGTGTATCAGCAGAAGAGCACTTTCGCATGGTAATGATCCATTCGAGACCTGTTACCAATGCATAGCACATAATCTCTTCAAAAGATGACAGCCTCCATCTTTAGTGAAAAATGGGATTGGTAGATCCTTCCATAGCTACAGGCATGAATGCATAAAGTTGAGTTAAGGAGTCATAAGTCCCCTGAATTGGAATTGCTTACTCAAAGGTTATTTACACATATAGACAGAACAAAAGCCTATGCGATAAGATGAAGAGTACAGCTGGGTGTTAAAAACCCTTATGTCTCATACCAATCATCCACTTGCGAAGCATCCGCTTGATGTGATGGGAGCTTCGTGCTCTACACATGCTGCTGGGATTGCCCACGCTATTTCTAAAATATCTGTTATTAAATCACTCTTACTACTCTTAGTATCATGATAGCATCTGAGAAATCTTCCTCCACTTCCATCAAGTGACAAGACACTTAGCCCTGGTAAGTCACTCTTTCTTCCCTTACTGAAGGGGCCAGTCATTTTAGAAAGTCTATTTTCCCTTCTTATATGTGGAGATACTAAAAAATACACATTTATAAAGTGAATATATGCTCTTCTTAAGTATATCTTGTCCCATCCAGAACAGGATACATCAAAGGATTTACATCTTCAGCTTCCTTTCGGGAAAAAACCCCAAACAACCAGAAAACAAAACCATTCCTCAAACCAATTTCTTAGCTAATTTTTTGAAGATAAAGAGATTAAACGCTGTATGTGAGAGCTGTTATTATGTTTGGGCTCCTCCACATGCAACGGAAACTCAGGCAGAGAGTTCTTGTAGGTACAAGTATCTCATCAAAGAGTCATTAATTCACATGGAGTGCAGTAAGCACTTTGCCACTGCTTTCATACGGGAGCATTCAGCTCCTGTAATGACAGCCAGAAGCACCATGCTGACAGATCAGCAGACAAATGGAAGTACAGGTGTCTGGTTCTTCAGACTTCCTTTAAGAGACACAATGGACTGCTTCTGCACTGTGAGCTTGCAGAACCCCATCACCTACCTGCTTTCCACCCATTCCACTAAAATCACACAAATGTTCCTACCTACCCATACTTCAATACTCAGGCCCTTGAGCAAGAGGATAGGGATAGGGACCAGAATGGAGCCCTCATAGTCCAGGAGGAAGCAGTTAATGACCTGCTATGCCACCTGGACGCTCACAAGTCTATGGGGCCGGATGGGATCCACCTGAGAGTACTGAGGGAGCTGGCAGAGGAGCTTGCCAAGCCACTTTCCATCATCTATCAACAGTCCTGGTTAACAGGGGAGGTCCCTGATGACTGGAGGCTTGCCAATGTGACGCCCATCTACAAGAAGGGCCGGAAGGAGGACGCGGGGAACTACAGGCCTGTCAGCCTGACCTCGGTGCCGGGGAAGATTATGGAGAGGTTCATCTTGAGCGAACTCCACAGGCAAGTACAGGTCAACCAGGGGATCAGGCCCAGCCAGCATGGGTTCACAAAAGGCAGGTCTTGCTTGACCAACCTGATCTCCTTCTATGACCTGGTGACCCGCCTGGTAGATGATGGAAGGGCTGTGGATGTCATCTACCTCGACTTTAGCAAAGCTTTTGACACTGTCTCGCATAATATCCTCCTCGAGAAGCTGGCAGCTCACGGCTTAGACAGGCATACTCTTCGCTGGGTAAAGAACTGGTTGGGTGGCCGAGCCCAGAGAGTAGTGATAAATGGAGTTAAGTCCAGTTGGCGGCCGGTCACGAGCGGTGTTCCCCAGGGCTCTGTTTTAGGGCCAGTCTTGTTCAATATCTTTATCAATGATCTGGATGAGGGGATCGAGTGCACCCTCAGTAAGTTTGCAGACGACACCAAATTGGGTGGGAGTGTCGATCTGCTGGAGGGTAGGATGGCCCTGCAGAGGGACCTGGACAGACTGGATCGATGGGCCGTGGCCAACTGTATGAGGTTCAACAAGGCCAAGTGCCGGGTCCTGCACTTCGGTCACAACAACCCCATGCAACGCTACAGGCTTGGGGAGGAGTGGCTGGAAAGCTGCCTGGCCGAAAAGGACCTGGGGGTGTTAGTAGATAGCCGGCTGAACATGAGCCAGCAGTGTGCCCAGGTGGCCAAGAAGGCCAACAGCATCCTGGCTTGTATCAGGAATGCTGTGGCCAGCAGGAGCAGGGAGGTGATTGTCCCCCTGTACTCGGCGCTGGTGAGGCCGCACCTGGAATACTGTGTCCAGTTTTGGGCCCCTCACTACAAGAAAGACATTGAGGTGCTGGAGCGTGTTCAGAGGCGGGCAACGAAGCTGGTGAAGGGTCTGGAGCACAGGCCTTATGAGGAGCGGCTGAGGGAACTGGGGTTGTTTAGCCTGGAAAAGAGGAGGCTGAGGGGAGACCTTATCGCTCTCTACAACTACCTGAAAGGAGGTTGTAGTGAGGTGGGTGTTGGTCTCTTCTCCCAAGTAGCTAGCGATAGGACAAGAGGAAATGGGCTTAAGCTGCGCCAGGGGAGGTTTAGACTGGAAATTAGGAAAAATTTCTTTACGGAAAGGGTGGTCAGGCATTGGAACAGGCTGCCCAGAGAGGTGGTGGAGTCCCCATCCCTGGAGGCGTTTAAAAAACGGGTAGATGTGGCACTTCGGGATATGGTTTAGTCTGGTCTACCCTTGATTAGTCTAGAGTGGGCTTGGTAGTGTAGGTTAATGGTTGGACTGGATGATCTTAAAGGTCTTTTCCAACCTAGATGATTCTATGATTCTATGATTCTATGATTCAATCTTTCCCTTATAGCCATAGGATCACTACACACTATCAATATAAGCACAGAGTAAGAGCTTGTAGGATACTTCTGCATTTCCTGGTATGAAATGTGGAAAAAAACAGTATTATGATGCTGGTGCTTTTAGAGAACATTTTACCTAGGAAGTTCAGAGAGCACTGAACTTGCAGACACACAAATCAGGGCTTTTTAGTTCATGAGATCCCAGAAATTCCAAAAGCAAGTGCAGGATAAAAAGAAAAAGTATATATATATATATGTCCAAGAAGGGTCTTTCAGGAAAATTCACTTTGTCAGAACGTAAGCATCTAGCATGGGTTTTGACCAAGCCAAAGCAGCCCACCCTAGCTCTTAGCAAACACAGAGATGTTGAACTAGTCCACATCCTCCTTCTTAGCTCTCCCAGCCATGATGCTCACTCCTCATTCCACCTGGCCCATGATGACAGCATGCACTCCTTTAATATTTTACTTAACATGTAAATTTAAGCCAAGAATACCACGAAACCTATGTCTTGCCTAGAAAATTCTGCATTCCTATGCCTAAAAGAATTAACCAATTCCCTTGTGATTCCTATCTTACACTCCTATCTTACACCTAGATGTCCACCTGTTTCCACCCATCACACAGAATATACCATTCTTCTTCTAATTCAGTGTTGGAAATTTGATTTCTTCTGAAATCCATTCCAGCCAGTCTGGCAAGGAGAATCAAAGCTAGATTTCACAGGCTGACCATGTGCGTTCAAGGGTTTCAAAGCTTCAGTTTCCTGCTCATAGAACAAACGTTTTCTTTTTAACTTGCTCTCAAGAATGCTGGAGAAAGCCAGGGGTATCTGACATATTTTGGCTTGCTGTAACTAATACTTCATGGTCTGATGATAAACATAATAGGGCCGTAAGCTGGGTATTGTGCCGAAATTGTGTGTAAGGCAATAATTGTTGGGAGCTGGAATTGAAATCAGATGGCCCACTTCAGATTGACATAACCCAACAGGTTGTTCTTCACACCTGAGTGGCAAATAAATCAGTGTCAACCTGAGAGCATGTGACATTGTGCTGCTTATTACAGCACTGGTGCAAACGGATTGGAAAAAAAATACACACACATGTGGGCACACACACATACATAAATACACGGAAATTATTCAGGCTCCGTGTTGCTGCAGCAAATACATGGAAATTATTCAGGCTCTGTGTTGCTGCAGCTGCTAAGCTTTTACATTAGGGACTATTTTAAAGCTCTTTAAAAAGAAACGTTTTGTCTCAGCTTTAATATGACCAAGCAATTGCACTTTCCTTGTGTGCCAACTCACTTTTCCTTTCTCGGGACGTCTCCCTGAGCTAAGAAGAGCATTTCCAAGCCCTGTTGTACAACTCAGAAGCTTTGCTAACACAACCAGAACAATACTACCTTGTCAAATGTCAGAGCCTTTATGTAAGTGCTTCACGAGGACAACTACGGAAATTAGTACTGGCTGGAGCCAACTGGTCTGTGCATAGCTTGGGGATGAAGGCAGCAAAAGTTAAAGGACTGAAAGGGAGCAGGGGGAGAGAGAATTGTTGCTTAAAATTATTTTTGGTAGAAACAGGATTGCTACAACAGACTTTCAGTGTTAGAAAAGGCATCATTAAGTGGAACGTACTTTTGAAAGCAAAGAAACTTGGGCAATTAAGATGGTTGTATTAGTTCAAATGGTGTGTGGGAGGAGGTATCATTTGATTGACATTAATTGCTTCTATTAGGGCTGTGTGTACTATACTTCATCCAGGCACCAATAGAGACATACAATCCACAGATTAACCAGAGGACAGTGGCTCTTTTGTAGCTCTTGGAGTGCATTTGGAGCTGAATGACAGTCCTTGAAGCACGGAGCCAGACTGCAATGAAATCCCAATGGAGCTTAACATCACAGGTGGAAATATTCTCCTGAAAGGTCTTGCCACCTGCTTCAATTGCTGAGTTTAAATGTTTCAAGGCTTTTGCATCTGTACACAACCTCTCTTAGATGTAGTCATAGAGAAAGCCTCTCTGGCCTACTGGCCACCTTAGCAAATGTCTCCCAGCCAAAGATTCATGAAGACGGTAAGTGGTTGGCTTCCCTTCCAGCACTCATGACTCCCCAGCCTCATTAACCATATATCCACTCAAAGCAGATGGCCAGAGGAGCAGCATTTCTCACAGCTGCAGCACAAAGTCCAAATTCACAGCTCAGAAGACACTTGGAGCACTACACTACCATAGAAGAAATAAATCAATTCCTGTCTTTTCTTCCTCCCCTGATAATATGGCTCAGAAATTTCCTAAAGGCAGAAACAGCCTCCCTGCCCTCATTCCACAACCCCGACAAGATCTAACAGTGGGAAAAAATCAACTACAATGTGGCTTTAGACAAGCAGCTTAGACAAGATGTCTGTTTTTTAGATAACTAAAATTAGATGAGATAAATCAGTCTCTTACCATTTTCCCACCAAAACAATAGAGGTATTAGCACTTCCCTGTGAGTGCATCCTGATGAAAACATTGTGAAATGTTCAGATGCATTGTCATAGCGGGACATGAAAGGATCTTAGGTGTTCTTCAGGGAACAGATCTGCAGGAGTTGAGGAAGGACCTTGACAAACATATCCAGTAGCTCATCCCAAGGTGGGTGAATAGTTGATTTTATTTTTTTTAACTCATTGTCAGCAGTAATGGGAAATATTGCTTTAGGTTGCCTTGAGAAGACTTTTATTTTTTACTTCCAGTTTTTTTAGTTTCAGTCAAGTAAAAGTTTTTCCTTCTGGACTCTCAAATTCAAGTGTCTCACTTCATCTCTCAGAGATTTTCCATCCCCTAAACAAAACCCTTTTAAAGACAAGTAGATATATATAACTTTTCAACAAATTTCAAAATTAATTTTCTGTTGAAATAAGAAATCTAAATTTTTCGTTCCGAAAAGATTAAAATGGCGCCTTTTGGCAGGATTGGAGCGTGCGAGGGGAGGGCAGGGATGTCACCACTTGGCACAGATTTCCAAACACTCTCAATTAACTCAAAACCATCTCTTCCCAGGAAACAATCTATTTGCCCCAGTACATCTGACCTCTATTGGTGGGCGGGGGACCCCGGGCCTGATCCTGCCCCGTGCTGGACATACTGTCCCTCCGTCACGGAGATGGTTTTAACTGCCTGTCCCACTTACAGACAATCATAAAAAGGGAAGTGTAATTCTTGCAATTACATTTGAGGAGCAGTTTTAATGAATATTAAACCCCTTTAAACATCAAAGTATTGACTGAAGTGGAAAAATAGTCTTTACTACCAGCCCTTTCTCCTTGCTAAAAGAAGACACAGGGAGGAAGGGAGAGCATGGGTTTTGGCGGGGATGTCAGGAACAATTTATAGGAGCTCAGTGACCTGCACTTTGAACTGGGCTCTCCACCTACCGTCTACAGCATCCTATAAAAAGATATGCCGTTATCTCCTTTGCTGCAGCCAGCCATCCCGACAGGAAGGGCAGGCTGCCTGCAACGCCTGAGGAAACACTTGGAGTATTAAAGGCAGACAAAGGTCCTCCTTTTTATTTTTTATGTGCACTATTTGCTGCACAGGATTTCTTTACAGTATCTCAGGAATAGCAATTTGGGCCTTTTGAAAGTCAGCACTAGGTGTGAAAGCTATTCAGAGGAAAACCTGAAAAGGATTGTCAGCACTGATACAATGATTTATTTTGGTCTTTATAGATGAGAGCAGAAAAATGCCACAGTCAGTCTTCACAGCCATAACCTGCTTGAGGTCCTGAACTACAGAAAGCATCTAACCCACATCTCCCATAAGCCTTTAAGCACCACGGCTGCTTCAAGCATGTGACTCACTGGAAAGGCTGCAGCATGGCAGCAAGGGCCAGTGTGTCCGAGCCACGGTGGGACCCTAGGGTACTCGCATCCCTTCCCCAGCGCTCTCCATCTCAGGGGGATGCCCAGAGAAATACCGCCGCTGCCTGCTGCTGAGCCAGCCCAGCAGCCACTCCTTCCCTCAGCTCTCTGGCATATGCAATACGTCATGTGGCTCATGGCTATGTAGAAAATTTTGAGGATCCTGCAGGAAGGCTGGCCACTCGCATCTCTAACCCTGATCTAAGCCATGTGCAAAACTGCAATCAGCAAGAGGGTCATCAGTTCAACTGGCAATACGCCATCACTGTGGCCAGATCGTGACACACCCTTGCGAGATCAAGACCCCTTCTGTACATGATTACTATTTATTTATAGCTTGTGATAAAAATTTACAGTAACACAGGGAGGCTAGAGCTGAGACCAGGATAGGAATTGTAAAAAGATCTTATCACAGAATAGTCGGTTTGCATAAGGAACAGTTTTATATGGAAGTATGCTGATACTGGCAAAATTTCTAGCAAAGAAAATTATCAAAATCTTTGATTTCAGCAAAGTGCTTTATTTCAACTGCCTTATGGACAAGAAGAGAGTGGGACAGTGTGAGAGGTGAGTCAGCCTTACACAATTTGATGTCACGGAAATGGACCTGACAAGTTCACTTCTCTATTTCCTGATTGCATTCTTCCAATTTTTTGTTTCACTGGAAATTTAGACATTTCAGTTTTCACCCTGACTAGCAAGGAAAAGCCCAGCTCCACAGTGCTCCCAGCGGAAGAGCAGTCAGACCCCTTGACAAGCCTCATCTGCAACGCCCATACGTGAGTGAGACCGACGGCAGGGAGCAGATCAAAGCAGTTCGCCCACACGAGTCCAACCTTTCCTCCCAGACCATTCCCAGCCTCTCTCCAGGGAATGATGGCAACCTCCAAATGAAGAAAATGTGCCAGGTGAGCTGAACAACCAGCCTGCACCTCTCCTCAGACTGGTGGTGGGAGCTGAAGCACTGGCCACAGTCTGGATGCTCTGAACTGCGCGCACGCTCACACCGGCATCTCTTTGCCTGTAGTAAATGTATGTTTGGCTCAAGGAGGAAATCATTCAGCATGTGTCATATGGTTTCTGCTGTTTAGTTCCCCATTCCCACTATAAAATCCATGATAAAGGAACATAAATAACCAAACTGGAAACAGCTTCTCTAGAAATCATCCAGAATATTTCTAAGCCATAAATATTCTGTCACTGTTGATTTAATTTCTAGTACTCAGGAAAATGCAATTACGAGAGACAAATGGTGACGAATGCTGAAACCAAGGGTATGGTTTTGACAATGGGAGTCAGGACTGGCTCTCTGTGAGTTGTCATCAGAGGCGTGCCAATAGCCATCCATGTTCTAGCACTGCCAGCTTTCAAAATGCCACAACTGCACTAAATGCTATGATCACCTACAAGAAATAAATTTATGCAACTGCTCTACTCAGTCACTGCCTTGTCCACTTGAAAGGGCAGATGTCAGAAGCCCAAATGCTGGGACAACATTTATAAAGAATCTCATCAATTAATTTGATAAGAATAAAAGTAGACAGGATAACCCTGATTCACAAAAGCACCCAAGTTTGGGTTTCCCTTTGAACTCAGCACATGCTTAAATACTACACTGAATGAAGACAATCATCTCGCACAACCTGAACAGCTCACAAGATCTCAGACCTGCAGCAAAGGCAGACTATCATTTACTTGGCCCAAATGAGGGAAGCTGGTGACCATGAGGAATCCCACACTGTCCTCCTCCCTTGAGGCCCAGCTCCAACAACAGGAACATACCTCTGCATAGTGGAGGATGCTGTGCGAGACCCTGGGGGCTTTGCTGCAGCCATACCCACAGCACAGCAACCTCACTGCCCACTTTCTGGGTGGACCATTCAATTTGCACGACACTACCTTTTGGGTTTTAGATCACCAAACTGACTCTGCAAGGAAACTACAAAAG
This sequence comes from Pelecanus crispus, assembly GCF_030463565.1. Classification (NCBI taxonomy): domain Eukaryota; kingdom Metazoa; phylum Chordata; class Aves; order Pelecaniformes; family Pelecanidae; genus Pelecanus; species Pelecanus crispus. The sequence continues at coordinate 69,760,548 of NC_134647.1, read as the reverse complement.
GATGGGAAAAAACTGGTGACATTTCAAACCGACTCTTTAAGCTAAAAGCTTTCTCTTAGCATTTCTCCCCGGGAGATGTCTCACTGAGTATTTCTCATGTCATTTCTTTCCTGTCAGATACCTTCCACTGTGTATTTAGGCCATGCAAAACACCTTACTATGTTAAACGGAAACTCAGGGCTCTGCGTTTGCCCAGAGATGGTGTTCTTTGCCTCACATGAGCCTGTAACCAGCATAGCTCACTGAAAGGATACTGCACAGTAAATACTGATTAACAGTGCATAGCACTGATAAAATCCCTCCTTCCCACAACACCTGGCTGCTGCACAGTAACTGCAGGGGTATGTCAGGCACTTTGGTTAGAGATGCATCCCAGCACTGATCTATCTCCCCTTAGGGGACAGAGCTGCTAATTATTGAGCAAATAACCAGACTCTGCTCTTTTGTGCTCCCGTGCACTGAAATACCATACAAGCCCATTACAGGGTCTGATCCAAAACCAGTCTCATTTCGTGGGCTGTGAATCAGGCCCATTGCAAACAACTCCCCACACTCCTCCAAGACGACCACTGCACGAAGAGCAGGTAACCGCGGGAAGAGCCTCCCTGTACAGCTTCAGGGAGGTGGGAAGCCAGAGAGAAACCCTCCATGTGCAGATTCCAAGCCTTGCAGGTGTCTTCTCTCCTGGGGCTGAGCCAGTGCCACAGCTTGCCCCATGACAGAGGACCTGCCTGGTGCACCACCAGGTGGGACATGGAGGGACAAGGGAGAGAGAATGTGACTTTTAGCGGTCTTTTTTTGAGTGGCAACCACCCAGAGGAGAAATCTCCATCTTGCCTTCTAATCCCAGTTTCTGGTGGGAAAGAGGCTGAGAAAATCAAGCTGCGTGAGAGTCAGGGAGCTCATGAGGGAGCTTGAGGTGGGAGAGTGCTGGGAAGCATCATGCTTGAGGGGTGGATCATGTCCAGCCTTAGGCAGAGGAGCTGGCTGAGATCACAGCCTCACGGCCACCACAGAAGGATGGAGCCCACCCTGTGGTCCCTCAGGAGGATTCACTCACACTGCGGCTGTCCTCGCTGTGCTGCACAGGTGGGACCAGCTACCTTGGGCTGTGCTTCAACATACAGCACCAGGAACCCATAAAACCCCCTTTTCTTCAGCCTTCACTGTGACAGCCCTCAAGCTGGTCCACAACAGAAACCCCAGAGAGGCCAGAGGATCTCAGGAAACTTGGGGGAATATGTTCTGCCGGGACCCCACACACTCCATCTTTCCCCTAGATTAATTCAATCTGCCTCAGCTTCCAGCCAAATCAAGATATGGGCTCATCTTCCTAAATATAGCTCTCAAGTAATTTCCTGCATATTGGGACCGAGTCATTTGGCAACAGCTAGATAATGTGTAACAAAAACACAGGGCAGCGGCAGACGCCTGTGGCTGCCCATAAACCATTAGCGGCAAGGTCAGCAGCCTCCGACCCTGATTGTGTAACCCCGAGCATTACCATTCCTCGGTTTATTTTCTCTTCCTCTCATGAGGACGGTAGAAATTTTAGGAACAGGGAAAGGGCATCCCGTACGATCCGCCTGCCATTTCCCAGCGATCTTCTTAATCCTACTCCTTTCCGTAAGGCTGCTCTTTTCCCAAACCCCTCCTCAAAAGAGAGACGGAGGTGTCCCTTGAACTTAGAAAGTATGGCCTTAAAGTATCATCTTAAAGTCTTAGTATAATGTCTTTACATTGCTTGCCATTCCCCAGTAACTTATTCCATATGCTTAAGTACTCTTTGAGCATAATATGTCTGCCTTATTCCCATCTAGCTTCCCAGAGTTTTCAGACTATCTTCCAATTTCTGAACCCCTTGCCAACGTGAGTCACCTGCCCTTCAGGAATTTCTAAGTCCTCTTAAGTATATAAAGATAAAAACGAAAGAAGAATCAGAGTCTACATCTGTCTAGTTAACTATTCTGTCTTCCACACTGACTGAAAGGGAAAGAGTATAAAAGAAAAAGTCACATAGAAAATGGTCACTTTCCATGGCACATCCTCCTGGTGTCTGGAAATCATCACTTCAAGACTGCGTGAACTGGAGGTCGCATCAGGACTAGGAACTACTCATGGACTTACCTTCCACAAACGTGTCTACTCCCCTCTTAAATCCATCTGTACTCTTGGCCTCCACAATATCCTGTAGCAATGAGCTATTTAATTACGTGATATGTGCCACAGTTCTGCAGTCCCTTCTCACTAGGTGAGATTAACATCCTTTAAGCATTCCTCGCATAGACTGTCTATCACCTCATTATCCCAGACAACTGCTTCCAAAAGCAATAATGTTTGTCTGTGGTCCAGCAGCCCCCGGTCGGAACAATGTTCCTTATGAGGACAGACCGAGAGCCAGATGCCTTAAAAGCATCACCCAGGGATACTGCATCACATCAGTAGTCAGCCTAGTCCCCTGTTTTGTGCCTGACTCCTGGTGATGCCAGCACTTCCAGAGAAAAACTGCGAGCAGTAAGCAGTTCAAGTATCCTTCTCAGAGGAAAAGAGTATTAACCCTGACAAGTCAGAGGTGAATTTATGCAGTGAAGCAGAACTGTTGACAAAACTGGATATTCTTGTTATCCACAGAAATATCACAGGTTTGGGGGATTTGCGTTTGTTTATTTTTAATTCCTGCTAAGTTCCTGATCTCAAAGACACCTTGAAGCAATGAGCTCCCCTTTTTAATTACATACCCTATGAAGAAGTACTCTTTCATTAGCATTTCTTTCATCACCTTTCTATTTTAATCAAATGTCCCCTTCTCCTTGCATTATGAGGCAGAGCAAATACAAGTTTCGATCTCCAAACTATGTATTTTCTTCTGCTTACTCATTCCAGCTTACCCTTACATTCCAGCTTACTCTTACAACTTACCCTAGGAGGTCAGCAGCCATTTCTGTTCTGTAGCTTTGCCCTGGACTGTTTCAACAATAATTTCCAGATTCATTTCCTGACGACTGTTACTTTTAGCCCACATTTCCTATACTGGCTCCCACATAGCTTTAGCCCTGCCTCCATTACACTGCAGCTTCACTTATCTCAGTGATCTGTGACACTTTAAACATAGTCGCACTTACTATTTGCTCTGTCTCCACCTGAAGACATGGACGGGCTTTTGTTCCATTCACAGGCAGCACAGATACTCATATGAATATTACACATAGGACCAGAAAGGTTCCGGTGATGCAATCCAGTATAAATGCACCCTTACTGATTTCCACCATGGGCAAGTCAGGTTTACCCACACTCAGCCTCCTGCGCTGGGGAACTCTACGTATGGAATCACCTATTCTTCTGATTTATCACTGCAACCTCCAAGCGAGGTTAACTCTGGTTAAATTCAGTCAAATTAATCAAACTGACTTGTACCAACTGAAAGTGTATCAAATGATACCAAACTGAATCTCTGGTCTTCATTAAGGTCACAAATTTACCACATTAAGAGCTGCTATGCCTAAACAGTGATGGATGAGCTTCAGGAAGTACTGGAAGGTGGTTTGGAGGAAACATTCACATCTTCAGTTGCTAATTTCAGCCTAAGCAATCCTGCTGGGATTAGGCTCATATCTAGCCGTATGAAACCACCACATTTCGCATGGTTTCCAGCTGGAGATGTAACTCATTCCAGGCCGACTGCAGGTCAAGCTCATTCCAGCATTTGTGCGTCCAAATGGACTCAGGTTTGCTGAGAGGTTCATGGGACCCTGAGGAACCTTGCCTGAGATTCATGTTTGCAAGAGAGGATTGCCCTGCTGGAATGCACCTAAAATCTCCTTATTAGCTAGTGAAATGAGAAGAGACTGTCTCCTCATTTCCTGACCAAGCAGATCCTCCTTTTCCTACACTTGTTTTGGTTATTCTTGTCTAATTTTGGACTGGGAAGCCCTCTTTGTGCAACATAAGCACCTTTCCAGTAGAATTTACTTCAAGTCTATATCCTCCCACCAAGTGTCAAAATAAAGTACAGGGAAACTGGTGTTTGTGCTTTCAAAGTCCACATTTTTCTCATTAACTTCAGAGAAGTAGAGTCACAAACTCCCCTAGTAGCTTTAAAAAAAAATTACATCCCACTTATCTTAACTATAGCAATCTCATGATCATTAAATTACACCTGGCACAAACACAGATGAGCCAAAGAGGAGCTAGGCAATGTATTATCACTGAAATACTTCAATGAAAAAGGGCATTTCTCACCAAAAACTCATACATTGTGAAAAGGTTACTGTGACAATTAAAATCAGTAATGAAAAACAATTTTATCTAAAAAAAAAGGTTCATGTTTTCATCTTTAGAAATCAAATTATTTTAAAAGAAAAGAAAGTAGAAGGTCCTTTTTTAACTGAAAGATAAACTGAAAACCAAAACCATTCCTCAATTTAAATAGCAACATTTTAGAGTAAATAAAAATGATACAATATCTTCCACAATAAGTAAATGAGCATTTTTTGGTCATCTGTAGTCCCAGCAAAGATGGCATCAACTTTTGCCATTTTCAAGATTAAGTATAGAAGTTCTCCCTTCCACTTCCTTCTGATCGCTTCTTCACACACACACGTTGCATTTTTCATATACAGTTTTCAAGTGCTGTGTACCAACTAAGACCTTCCCCACAATATGGGACAACAGTGATAAAAATTTTACCCTTCAACAGATTGTGATACTATGGTACTTTGAGATTTTTAATAGATAATACATATCTCTGAAAAACCCTAACCTAAGACCAGGCTGTTTGTCATTTTCCCCCTATGAGATGATAAGCTCTGTACTCTCAGCGTCTCTGCCTGATCTTGTGGAGTTACACTGTTGCAGCGCAGTGCTATATTTTTATTGTACATAACTACAATGTGTGAGTTACCACTGGGTAAAAACACACCCTGTTATGCCAGTGAAGACACAGCAAAAAATACTGTCATACCACTTTTACGGTTAGAAATTAGAAAGGGCCTGAGAAGACTGAGTTTGCCACCCCACCCTCAAAAACTTGGAAAGAGTTCAGATACTACAAAGATGGGGCCAGACAGACTTTCCTTCGATACTTCAACAAACAAAATTACCAAGCCAAATCCCTGGTTTTAAACAAATGAAAGAGAATAAAACTTCTCCTTCAGTGTTTTGGTGGAATATTGTTTTTCAGTGAACACTGTGTTTCAGTGAATGGCAAAACTATTTCGGTAAACTTGGAGGGATTCCCCTCCAAATGCACATCCCAGAGCAGACCTAGAGCTTGGCTTGAAACTACTTCTTATACTCTTCCTGCAGGGAGGGATTTAGGAGTTTGACAGTACCAATGCAGGACCGGGTCTCAGGAGCTTGAGGACATGAAGACCACCTTAAGCAGAAAAGGACTCTGGAAGGTTATTGCTAAACAGATCTGGGGTATTATAAATTCATATTCCCATATGAATTCAACAGTGATTACTCATCAGGCTTCTCTGCTGAATTCCATTTTGTTGCTTAAGTTAAAGTGAAGTTACCAGGCACTGTTGTCCACTGCCAGCAGCACTGCGAACCTCTCTTTCTATAGCACTTGGTAGGCTTGCTCTTCAGGAACTTCTACCACTGTTGCAGAGTGTTTATTTAGCAGTTTGACAAAGGAGATTGCAAGACACAACAGCAAAAGGAAAAAGGGGTGAGGCAAGGCAAGAGGTGCAAATTAAACAGTGGCAACAACATCATGAAGGCAGAGCAGGTGAATGTCTTTCTCACAACGAATGTCCCAAGACTGGCTACGCTGGTCCTCCAGGATCCCCTTGGGATGCCTAAAATAAATGCCCAGTTTGTAGAACTGTTGGTCCAGCTCCCCCAATGCAGAGATTACGTGACAGCCTGTCGATCTAGCCTGAATGACTGGCAGAGACCCATCAGAGGCAGCAGAAGTCAATTAAGTCTCTGCTTACACACAGCCTTTCTGAGCCAAGCTAAATTTTTATAACCCCAAACTGTTCTGTTTCAAATTCTAAACTCACACTTTCACATCCCTTCCAGTAGAAAATATGTGAATTAAACACATGTGTAACAGACAGACACACACACTCACTCAGAGCACCTTAGGAGACCCTGACAGTTACCAGGGGTGGGGGGGTTGTTTTTTGGGTGGAAAGGAGGCATGTTTTGTTTTTTACAATGAGCAAGTAGAAGGACTTGATGTGATGGGCAGTGTTGTGTTGCTGAAAGCCCAGTGGGAAAGGAAGAAGTCATCGCCCTTTAAAAAAGCCAGAGGTCAAATTAACGCAAGGACTCTTCTGATCTCCAGGAGTTAAGCAGGGGTGCAACCACCCCATCTCGGTTCTCCAGGGCCCCATCCTGAGCAACTGCCTTAGCTCATGTCTCACCTTTTCTAGGCATCACTTCACGTTTCTTCCTATTAACTACTTGTGGTTGGCTCCAGCATAGAAATGTGGGGATCCACCTGGTAACAGCTACCCTCAGAAAAGCTCAGGCTTTGGGCTCTTTTTCCATAAGCAGGCAAATGTTCAAATACTTACCCAAAAATACAGGTACAATCTGGCAGTACAGCTCACAGGAAACATCCCTCACGTGGGAGTTTCAGCACTTGCTGTTTCTAGAGGTGCCAGAAATACTAGGGGTGGAGGGAGTGCTTTTCTAATAGTATTTGGAATATTTCTCACATCATTATGAATGTAGCTGGGAGAATAATTTATAATGAATCATTATATTTTAATTAATTTCCCTGTTTATTCTTTGGGTGACTAACATACACCCTCAACTGCCTTATGTGTATTTAAAATTTCTTCCTTAGTAATTAGGGCCAGGAATAATGGGGGGAGAGGCTTGATTACAGGAAGTTTTGGGGGTTCATTTAATCTTTGAAAGTTGAGATTTTTCAATGGGCACATCTTGTGACTCACATACTACAATTCTGCCCTGTGATGAGATGATTGTCACATTTTGGCTCAAATTTCAACAACAGCAGGTGTCACTTCAAATCTGGAAGTGGTTATCCACAAGCATCTTGCCAGTGTCACAAACTTTGCTATTTTAACAAAGGCACTTGCTGGTAATCACAGTGAACCCAAAAGTGGTTTAGACACTCAGAAGAGTTAATCTTCAACTGTAACCAAAGGACATGTACTTTTTACAGCCTCACAAAAGCAATGCATAAAAGAAAAAAGATTTCCTCATAGATGTGGTTTATTTTGCTGCATGTGTTTATGAAGGAGGCAGCTTCACACCAAGAAACAGGGACCTGAAGACATCTATGGCCAATTCTTCCTTCATGAAACTCGGAGACAACAGATTTCAGTAAGTTGAAATACCTGCCCCATATCTATGCAATATAAGGACAAATCCTTTACGGGTGAGACGTTCAAGGCCTCTAATTATGAGCTGTTTTCCTTAAGAAAGAATCAGCTCTGTTCATCTGTTGTCATCAGAGTGCTTGGCTCTGCTTTCTGCTTCAAGAGAACAGACTCGGCCCTGTCGCAGCCTTCTGAATGTTTCACCAGGGTGGTGACAAGCCTTTGTGCTGTTTTCTCAGAAGAGGACCATGATACTTGAACCATATGTCATCACTTGAAGCCCACATGAATTGTAGGACTTCCTCTCTGCGTTAAGTGGAAGATATATTCTTTAGCAAAGTCTTTTATCTGCCTGAATGCAATTCAGCCAGCCTGAATTTCTTCTAAATGCCTTCCATCTGCTTTTGATTTGACTCTCGCTGGCTTTCAAGGTAGATATATTCTTCTGTTTTGTTTAATTATTTAATCCACACAGAGATACCTTGCTGTGCCAGGTTTACTCCGCCTGCTTTTCATTTTGGGTACAAGCTGAGTACCCGCTTTTCTGAGTTTCATGAATATGACTAGTCTCTACCTAGCCAATGTGCAGTGCATACCTTGTCTATATGAAGCTGACTCCCAGAATACAGCATTTCAGCAAGCTTCAGTTAATAGAGGGTCTATGATCTGAACCAAAACTATAATTGTCCGACAGTCCACTGACTGCCTTCCTCCAAACCCAGGTCACAAGTGTGATGCCACGAAAGCCAATGGATGCTCTAGTCTAGCAGAAGGGGAAGATTTTTTTTTTTTTTTTTTTAAATTTTAAATCAAAGTTTGATGCTTTGATCTCATCCTTCAAATCCTATCCCAGCACTGTAAATTTAAAGGTTTTCCATGAAGACAGTATTTCTGTTCAAGCTCTCTGCATGCCTCCCATATGCAACAAATCCATCCCTCTTTTCCAGCCAGCCTTCACGTTAGTCCTACCTATGACAGTTTGCTGTGCTGGGCATTCAGCTCACCCTCTTGTGTTTTGAACTCACCAAATGAGATCTGCCAGCTGGTATAAATGGAAAACACACTGGAATCCTTGGATCTCTGCCCATATAAATTAGCTGGTTTTTTTTTAATTTGGGAGGAAAACTGGATGAGACCTTGACGTCATAAAGGGGGTACTGCGTAAACAGAATCTCGAAACAGATACAAAGTTTTTCCAGGAAAAACAGATAAGAACACTTGATGTGGAGGAAAAAGGATCTCATGGTTAAGAGATGCCCTACATAATAGAAAGGTTCCTGTGAGGCCAAGGTTCAAGAGAGATGGAGAACAGTTGTAATGGATGAAGAGTGATTGTTAAAAAATGCTTTGCCCATAGGTGTTTATGGGCAACTTCTGTTCATAAGCATCTACGGAGAAGAGCTAGCCAAAAAAGGTGTCCCAAAGATAGCTATAGCCAATGATTAAACACCCCACACATCAGAAATCCATACAGCCTGGCAAGTGGACTTAAAAAAAAAAACACAGTCTCTTAGTCAACATTTTTCCCCCTGCCACAAGATATAAGTCAATCTATTTAGTTAGAAAAACATGGCTTATTGCAATCTAAGTAATTTTTATTTCTTTATATACCACAAGATGTAAACTAATCTAGTTGGAGAAACACAGTTTCAGTGCATTCTAAGTAATAGCCCCTGCTTTTCTACACTCTGATATGTTTTTGTGATGCTTTTACCACTTTCTCTGCAAGCCTAATGGCTTTCACATCGCCTCAAAACCTCTTGGCCACTCCCTTCTGGAGACCACTTGGATTTCAGAGCATACGTTGGGGGTGGCATGAAAAACCCTCAATGCACTGCAGTGGAAAAACAATTTGTAACAACATTTCCTGAAGCAATAGGTTCCAACCCATTGAAACTCTATTTACCATATGCTTGAAAGACTCCAGGAACAACAGAAAGTCGTGCATGGATGCCTCTGTGCAAACGCAAGTCAAGTAAAAATAGATCCTTCTGACCACCATCCAGCTGCACTTGAGGAGGCCATTTTTAGCTTTTCTGAGTACCTAAGCACTCCTCAATGCTCATGATTTTATACCTAGCTCTTACCCCATGGAAAGACAATGGAAAATATTACAGCAAATTCCCAGCTGATTTACTTGGAGCTTACAGGCACATATACCAGCAGAGGAACTGCTCCCGACTGCTCAGGGCAGAAGGGTGAAGTCTGCATAGAGAAGATACACACATAAAAATGCAGATATGCTGCAGTAGCATATGCCAAGCGGGTAAACATCCCCACCCACCAACCTCCCACATCTGTGCAAGTGGCTGGTGGGGCTGGTTAGGCTTCCCTTGCCTAAGCCATCTAACAAGTGCTTGAGTGCCATACATATTTTCCATACGTAGACCCAAGTGTGTATTTGGTTTCCACAAGTTTGTCCCCAGAAGAAGGGGAAGGCTGACTTCCAAAAGCTCTCATTTTGTTGTCATTCTTAAGACAGCAACTCAAGCAAGTTTCCTGAAACCAAAACTGTCTAAGGGAGAGATCTGGCCAATGTCTGCACAGACAACTGACCACTAATGCTTATCAACACCTAGCATCTCTGGTCAGACAGTTTTGTTTTGCAAATATTGCCCTTAGCGGTCACAGCTTAGAGAGGTCAGAACTTCTGTTCGGTTAGAATGAGTATTAGCGAGCATTTAACCTTTTTTTTGTTTGGAAATCGCATTAAAAACATGAAGGAATGGCCTCATGAAAGGATTTACTATTGGGCTAACTCTGCTCTCCTGGAAATTACTGATAAAACTGCCAGTGCTGTTTAATAAGTTGTGTTTCGGTTTTGGGTTTTTTTAAACCAATACAAGGTACTTCAGTGAGATTCTTCCAAATATTTCTCAGCTGAGTGCCCAGAAGCAAAGGCAAAGGGAGAGAGCTAACCGCTGCCTAGAAAGGGGTTATAGAGAAGATGGAATTGAGCTCTTTTCAGAGATGCCTGGAAAAAATTACAAGAGGCAATGGACACAAACAGCACAAGGTAGGTTGCAACCGGATATCAGGAAACAAAAATATTCACAGGGAGAGTGGTCCAGCACTGGAACAGGAGTCCAGAGAGGGCCTTGTCAAAAATCTCTCCTTACAGATTTCCAAACCTCAGGTGGACCAGGCTCTGAGCAACCAGACCTGACTTTGAAATTAGCCCTGCTTTGAGAAAGAAGTTGGATTAGAGACGTCGAGAGCGCTCCTCCAACCCAACCCATGGTCCAGGAGAAAATTCGTAGTATTAGCATTAACTCCTAGGAGCCAGAATTAAGTTCAGTGTGACATAGAGTGTCTCTGATTTTTTTTTTTTTTTATACTGTCATTGTAAATGCTCTTCACACTTCCCCTCTTTAACCTCTCTGCGTGCATCATTTCTGAGGAAAAGCAAAACAAAACATGCAATTGCACTTTAAATTATTTTTTTTTAAGGTGTATGCCCAAGATTCTAATATTCATATGTATTTTGGCACATTCTGCCAGTGAGAGTTTTCATTGACTCAGAAAACTGTTTCAATATTTTAAAAGTAAATATAGCCAAACTTGGATAACTCATAGGATATGGCACCCACTGGTTCTAGATACCATGGTCTAGCCTAGGTCACATCACTAGTGCTCGACGGTTTTTCCATCTGATGCCCATTCAAATGATTCCAGGAAAAAAGCTGCTGTGCATACACGTTCATACCACAATTTATACCAATCAGCATTTGTGCCTGGAGTCTTGACAGTAGGAACAGCTGAAATGTTTTTAATCAAAGTATATTTGACAAAAGTGGGGGCTTTCTCAAAAATTAACATTTCATGGATTAAAATTAATTGTTTGCATCTGAATTGTGCAATCCATCAAAAACAGGACTTAAACCAGAATATTTATTTTAAAGAAAAAGGGGGGAGGAGGGTGTAGAATGGAAGCTTTTTAGTATTTACCATATAATAGGTATACACATAACACATCAAACATATTTGTTGCTTCTTAATAAACAAAACTATCTTTTTCTATGAGCATAACTACTTTTATTTCAGTTTTCTGTGCAAAAAATTGTGTTCTTGGCCCAGTCCTTCCTAACGGAAAGGCTAAGGGGAGAGATACATGGGAAAAGAAAGGCCTCTCTTTCAGAGGTGACCTTCCAGGTAAGAACTGAAGCTTCTTATACCGTTGCCAATGAGTTGCTTGATCTATGAATAATGAATGAGAGAACACAAATGTCTAAGGCTGCCTGGTGAATTAGCACCTCTGGACAGTTTGAATTCCCCATAAATATAAAGATTAAGGCAGTTTTTGAAAGAAAGCGCAGTAACGTTTACTTGTGTGTGCCCAAATGAATGGAGAAGCCAAAGAACCCCCGGACTCAAACACAGAAATCTGGTTCATCACATGCAGCCCCTTGCAGTCAATGTATAACAACATTTATTCAGAAAGGTCCACCAAACTTGACTCCACATAACTCTACACACCACAAGCCACAAAACACTTCCACGTAATCTGTAACAACTTAAAATCTTTAATTTGAAAAACCAAAAGCCACAAGAAAATACAATGCGCTACAGGCAGAAAGAAGAAACCCCAAGTCCCTGCAAGAACAGGTAATTTGTTAGGCGATAATGCCTACTGGTCAGAGAAAGTGGCCTGTACCCCAGGCTACTTAGGAAACACACAAAAACAGAAGCAAAAGAATGGCTTCTGTCAGTCTAACTTAGGGAAAAATTCTTCCTGACCCTCAGTCAAAAGGTCAGTTTTACCCTGAGTGCCTGAACAAGACACAGCCACAAGGCATCTGGGCGGCTATCATGCATTTTATGACATCAAAGGGAGCAATGGATGGGGTCACCTCTATTCTCTTATCTCCAGAGACTCAAGAGAAAGAGGGGGAAAAACCCAAGACCAACAAAACATTCAAGGCTAGAAGGGAAGATGAAAAATAATAAATAACAAAATAAATAAAATCCTCTCCTTCGTAGGCAGCCAGTAGAACCAAGGTGCATAAGACAAAGGCAAGTACCATGAGCCTACAGTCCCGTTTCCGAGATCAACTGTTAAACGATGCTGATGAAAGTGAGACCCACATGCCCCAGCCTACCCACCCATTCTAGCAGACCTAGGGAGCAGTTGCCTTCGCAACAAGCTGCCTAGCACCCCTACCTGAATTGGCGGTTTCTCAGGTAATGACTACAATGAGAAATGAATACATAATCAGACTAGTTTCTGAAAAAGAAAGAAGAAAGGTGTGGGAACCTAAAAGCCTAAGGTGTTTTACTTGTCTTCAAGTAGGTTCTTGCTCCTCCACTGGAAGTGGAGGAGAAAAAAGTGGGTGTAATCTCCGTTGCTAAGGGCAAAGTCATGTACAGTCAAGGTGGATAAATGTTGAAAGGTTTGGTTTGGATAAGCACTCAGGAGTTGCGGTGCTTATCTACATCTCAGCTTATCTGGAGCACTTCGATCAGCAGCACTGAGCCAGGAATCATGCCACAGTGTGATCTTTGGGCTCTTCCCAGAAGGTTCTCAGCACCAACTCTCACCACCTTGGCCAAGTCAGGGATGTCCTGGGATGAGACGCTCAGAGCAACCCAAGACTCCTGCACCCTCATCCCTGTGCGAACCAAGAAGGTTCCTTGTGTGGCAGAACAAGAGATAGATATAGTTTGGAGAGTGAAGGGGATTTTCATCAAATCCAAGAGAAGATTCTGTTCAAGTTTGGGCAGGAGATTCAGAGATGTTCAGATTTTTATCTAATTGATTTGCATGCCCCTGTTTATACGGAGACTCCAGATGTGAAGCTACAGACTGTTTATTATTGCTTGCACAACTGTCATTTTCAGACAGCTTAAATTCCACCCAAAGTTCCTGGGGGTGAAATTCACCTCCCATACCACTAGCTGCCTAAAACTTAGGCGCCTAATCTAAACTCTTTGGCTAGGCTCCATTGACAGCCAGTGGAGATAGGCTGGCACCTCCAGGGAGCGATTCATCCCAAGTATCTCAGGCACCTATCTTCCATGGAGATGAATCACCTACCAGAAGGGCCTGTCCCTCCCCAGCAACTGTAGAGAGAGGCTGGATGACTTGCTAAGACTAGCCCCGCTGTCTGGAGCCCCAGACGAATGCCCTTGTGCTCCCACCAAAGCAGGCAAATGCTGTACTCGGTTTCCCAATAAGCCAAGGGAAGAACAAAGTAGGAAGTGCTTGATCATGAAGACCTTTAGATACCTAACTCCAATGAGAAAGCAGAGCACCTAAGAAGGAATAAGAGGCTTAAATCAACTTGTGGATTTGGGCCTAAGTGACTTCTCCCAAGCTTTCATACTAATTTAAAACACTACTTTTCCACTCATGCTTATGAATTTCCCCTGGCTGTAGTCCCCTTTGAAGAATCTCTCATGAATCTTTTACTGAAAACATCTCTAAACTCCTGGATAACCAGGAAAAAAAATTACAAGGACAGAAACTGAAATTAGCATGAAGGAAGGTCTCCAGCAGCACTCACAAGGCGTCCTGCTGCACAACATTTTGCCAACAAAGCAAACAAAAGCTTTGAGGCCTTTTCTCAGCAGCAGGCTGGAGAAGCAATTGCTCACACCAACTTTCTGTCCACTGCCCCCGAGTCCGTGAGTCCCACCTAGTGACCCCACAGAAGCAAGCCACCCCGCCCTCTACGCCAAGCCCCCTGCAGAGCTCCTCCCCATAACATCCCATTTAACTCAGCACAGTAGCCCATAAGAATTGCTGGGTTTATTCTTATGTTCCTTGCTGAGAATGAAACATTTTTATTGACATGGAAAGATTGCGCCATGTGTATAATTGCTGCATACAACAAGATGGAAACCACAAGCAATAAAATACTCCATGGGCGATGACTCGTGTTTACAGTAAATAGGAACGATGCTGCCAGATGTCAGCAGCACCAAATCATGTGTTGCTTATCCCAGGTCTCCAGAAGAAGGAAATAAAACCCCACCATGGATATTTTTATTTCTGGCGAGGGGATGACTGCTGGGTTGATTGAATCTCTAAAGCTCTGGGTAAGTGGCAGAGACAGGAACTTATTTTTGTTTCAAGAATCCTTGTACATTATAGTGGTAAAATTACTTTAATAGTTTTTCAAATCCCAAAATTTAGAAATACCATGTTCCTTTGTCTAGATCTTCTAGTGTGCTGAGCCTGCATTGAAGCCCAGGGGAGCAATTGAATGCAGAACATTTGTTCCATATGTCACTCCTCCCCCCAGCCACAAAACAGCTCCCAAAAACCTATAGTTTGAGATGCTGGTGAGACACCAAATGTCACAACTGCAACTTGCCAGGAGAAGGAAGTAGAGGAGATCAAAGGCGTGACTGCTGTCCCTGGATCCAGGGTACAGCCTCCTTCTAGCAAAGTCTTTCAAATCAATGCTGCAGTCTTTCCAAACATTCTGCTATAGCTCAAAAAGAAGCGACAGGTTTAATTCCTGAGTAAGGCTCACCAGTTATGCAGAAGGCTGCACCAGAGAGCACTTTATGGATCATAAAACCTATGAATTTGTGCAGCTCCAGCCACTCATTTAGGACGACAGGATGGATTTTAGGACTACATTCCTGAAAACAGTCTAGCCATTTTGAAGTGCTCCCTTTAGGATGCCTTAGAAGTCCTGATCTGAAGAAAATGCTGGGAATCAGCTTGAAAAAAAAAAAAATCCAGGACTTCTCTAAAAAGGATTCAAGTTGTCCATTACAGCTGAAACAGCCAGTACAACCGGCCATTTCTGACATTTTGCTTCAACTGCCTAAGCTTGGGCATCCAATTTTCAGTCTCCATGCTCTGGTGTGCTATCCTTTGTATGCCTGGTGTAATGAATCAATCCCAAACCCTACTTTTCAGACTGCAGTGTCACAATCTATGAAATACAGTTGTCTCTTGGTATGTCTACATGGAATTTGCCAGCAGATGTGGCCTTGACTTCCTTTATGCTCCAAATTGGCTAGAAATGAGGCAGCTCCAAAACAAATGCTGGCTGTGATGATATAGCTGGGTGTACCATGCTGAAAGCCATCATGCATTGTCCCAAGCTCATACTGGAGTTAATATGCCTAAACACTGTCTGTTCAGGATGAACACAGGCAGAAGAGCCTGCATCTGTTGAGCAGAGTGACAAAGTGAGTCTGCCTGCAGCTAGACATACCCCAGTGACGCCAAATATCTGAATGGAAATTTTAAAACATGAAATTCTCTCAGGACCAAAATTGTCTGTCTTCAATGAACAGCATCCAATTAAACCAGTTGGATTTGATCCTTAATATCAGTATAAGAGATAGATGCATTTGGAAATCAGGCAATTAAGGAAAGAAAAAGATACAGCAAATCCACCAGAAATGGGATGTCTGTAGGCCACCATTTTTTAACTAGACTGAGAGCCTGCTGACTGCAAAATCTACGCTGGTCCATCACAGGGTTCAAACTGTCCTCTGAGCCTTCCCTGTCAATTCATATAACTCCTGGTCATGGTCTCTTGGCAGTTTTACCCTGGAAACTAATAAGCGGGCAAATTACACAGTCTTGGACTTATTTCAGAAATACAAGTACCTGATCTCATTCAATAATGCATGACGTTAACAGTCCTTCTTGCAGATGTGATTATCCTGGTAATGGTGTATTGTGGAGACCACAATCTGGCGTATGACCTCATCCTTATCTGCAGCTGCAAAGCACTACTGGATTCAAGGTTTAGGCTGCAAGTGGCCTCAATTCAAAAATGTCCAGTACTCAGTCCTAAATCCCCCATAAGACCAGATGGTGACCTGCTGTCTGAGCCAATTTCTCACCTAGTGTAAGTAAGCAGGAAAAACATAAATTTACAAATTGCTTTTTTTTCTAATTTATTTTTCCTATCCACTGCCCTGAAACTTAAATAGTTCCAAATCTACTAGTCCCAGCAGACTGGCATGTTTCATTAGGAATTGTTGTCCATATAAGAATAATGTTATCCTGTCAAATCTAAGTGTTTTACTTAGGTTGAATACACTGAGCGCAACTTTTCTAACTCAAAACTCTCAAGAAATTTTCATTTCATTGCATCTTCCACCTCCTTGGCAAGTATTTTGATTTCCTGCTCCTGTTAGGAAAGTTACTTAGAAATACAGATATTCCCTGTGCAAGGAAAAAATCCAGTTGTGAAGTAGTGCAACATAAAGCACCCATAACTATCCAGAATTTGTTTGGTGGGTAGGACGTAGCATACTGAAGAGTCATGACCCTAACGCTCACACCCAGAAAAGCCCTTCTAAACACCCTTGCTCTGCAGCTTTGTTTTTTGGCTCAAGATCGGGCCCATGTCCATTACACAACTCCCTGCACACACGTGTTCTCACTGCACGACCCCTGGATGCCCCAGGTAAATACCCCACACCACATAGCTCAAACCTTTGGCTTATTCCAGTGCAGCAATCTCTTTTCCTGCTACTTCCTACAGACCTAGAAACTTGTTTGTCTTCTGTTAGTTCACAACGTTCAGAAAAAATGTCCTCCCAGTTGCCGCTTTCTTCGCTCAGGTCTGAGGAGCACCTGCTATGCATCAGAAAAGCTTCTCGTATCACTGGCAGTCTTTCCCTGTTTGCAAATGTCTCTCTCCATAAACAAACACCCTGGTCTTGGTTTCATAGTGCCAGAAAATATGTTTATTTTCCTCCCGTACACAGTATTTGTCTTGTATTCCACTGACCTTCACTGGTCTAACTGCCACTTTGATACAATGGGGTTTTCTCCACATGTCTGTGGCTTGAGGGTGACGTTTTAGCACACTCATGAGCTCCAAGCTGGTTAAAGCAAAACCTCAGTTACTCCAGATTTCAAATACCTATAGCACTCTGCTACTCTAAAGTGACTTGTGTTCCCTCAAGCTAACAACATCAGGCATTCCCTCAATTAGTCCAGACCTTGGCAGAGCAACATATTTATTGGTCCTCATTCACACAGCTGAAGTTCACAGGGATGGCAGCACCCCAGTTTACCTCTGATAAAGGAACATTTCTCCTTGAAAGCCAGCTGCCTGTATTTTTCCACTTCAAGGAAATTCTCTGTGCCATCAGCTGCTCTCATCCTGCCTTTGCCTGCCTGAGGTCTCCTTCAGAAGCTACCCCATAGCTTCTAATGCCTGCAAAATCTGGAGAAGCACCATAGGTGCAAATTTGAAAAGAAGGGTGAGATTAACCATTCAGTCCCAAGAGAAAAGGTGGATCCTCTTCATCTCTTCAAAATCAAGACTGGCCATCTCCAGAAAATATGCTTCAGCCACCCAACCACTATGGGTATCTCCACGGGAATAATGAGCTGCCATTCTCCATGACCTGAGATAAACAAGGAACTGGACTTGTTGATTGATGGTCCTTTGAGCTGAATGTAGAAACCTTCCCACACACAAAGACCTGTAACCAGAGCTCCTCACACCCTGCCCAGCCAGAAGAGTACCACTCTTAATGGCAAAACCTTTCCTGCAAGTTCCAGCTGATCTACATATCATTCACCTGCATCCCCATCACCTCCTTTTAGCACTAGCTAATTAATACAGTCCTGAACACTGGTCAGTGCCATAGCAAGTGCTTTCTCCTGCATTTTTTCCCTCTTTATCTTGATTTCCTTAACTCCTCATCTTTCTCTATCTCACTACATATTTTATGCTTGCTCATCCATATATAAATGCTCCCTCTTCTTCCTGTCAATATATGTATGTGCATCTAGAGCCAAAACAGTCCAATTTGGTCTTCCAACCATTCACCAGAAGCCATTTACTCAAGGGAAACTCCTACGATAATGCAAGAGCCGACTCCTGCAGTGCTTTGATTTCTCTGCCTTAGCCAACTGCAGCAAGATTTTCATACCCCCTCCTCAATCCATAACAGCATGTTTATTGTTGACAATGGGAAAGATAAATTGCCAGGGCACACGGGGTTCTTCTGGGGGCTTTTCCGAGAATAAAAATACAAATCCTTACCTAAATTACAATTAAATGAACAACAGCACTCTCTGGCTGTATTTCCAGGGCACAGCATGCACCAAGGATGTGCTGCATCCATGGCTCTGATTCAGGTCCCCTGAACCAGCTCAGCCCTTGTGGGCAGCCTATGCAGGGCTGGCTCACGAATCAAAACACCGCATCGCAGATAAGCCACCTTCTGCCTTGTGCATGAGCTGCTCTGCTTGGAAATCCACTCCTGTCACGCCTAACCAGGAACAGCATCAGCCAAGAGGAAGCAACCTGGACACCGGGGACACACTGGTCATGGATGTGAGCTTGAGGCTGGACGTGTCCCATGTGGTCGTCCCAGACAGAAATAACTCTTACCTTTGAGCACCAGAATGGCTGGCTTTGAGGAGAATTCAAGGGTGGCTCATTGGGGAATATGCCCCGAATTTAATAGTTGTAGCCTTTCTAAAATGTCTGTCCCCTGAAGCCAGAATGTCACCCAGAGGATCCTACATTTCTGTCCTCTCACCAGCTCCCCGAGGAGGATCCATCCCTCCGCAAGGAGTCTGTCTGCACAAGATCCCACTGAACAAGGCAGTGGCCTGTTCTGCCTGTCACTCACAGCTGGCGGGGAAGCTGGAGTCACTACCAAGGCTTGTGTCAATAAGCACCGGCAGAATGTCCTCTCTGTTTCCCTTTAGCACAATAAACTATGCCTCCCCACTCCCCTCATCTCTTTCCTCCACATCCAGACGTGCACACCACAGGGATGGACCCCTGCTCCCTCTCACCCCGAGTCCCTCCCCCATTTTCCTGTCTCCACTCCTGAGGAAGTGTCTCTTACACACAAGGGCAGTACGCAGGTAGCTTTGACTAATTTTGCATGGGCAACAGATAATGGTGCCATGAAATTCCAGCAATACCCTGGTGAGGGCCAGCAAAAGACCCCTGAGACTGCTGAAGTGGAAGATATTGTGAGCCCTGCTTACAGACCCCAAGGCTAGCTAAAGAAATAGGGAAGGGGGACAACACATTAACCCAGAAATACTCGTTTCACATCCAGGAAAACATCTGATAAGAAAAGAGGATAGAAATCAAACATCTTAGTCTAGAAGTAAGGATCTGCAAAGTACTGAAAAGAAGTCTAGGTTTTAGACTAAGATATGAAAAAGACATCGGAGTCTCAAACTAAATTTTTGCCACAGCTTTTACAGCTAACCCCTTCTTTACATAAGTCAAATCACGTCCTATAACCTACACAGCTCAAGCATGTGTATCTACTTCTCTTTCTACTGCATCATTTTTTAACCTCTCTTCTACCTATCAGTATGTTATACTTTCTATCGAGCATAGCAGTGATTGCAGTGACTACCTCTGTAACAGAAAACCAAGTATTACAAAGTCATCTTTGGAGAAAGCAAGCAGAATATCTCTCCTCCTTAGGCCTCTAATGGTTAACATAGCAAAAATAACTGCAAGTAATAGCAATTAAGCCCCATGCAGGTGTTCATCATCAATGAAGATGCAAACAGCCTGTCTGTGAGGAAGGTGTACTTAAACCCTCACCTGGGGTGAATGACTCATCTAGTGGGAAATATAAAAATTAATGGCTGTGGCTTGCTTGGGTTTTGGGGGGGCAGACTCAGCTGGGGGGGGTGGGGAAGTGAGTACTCATTCTTGGGAGATGCTTTAGATGGCTCTGCGCAAGTGTTGGCTGGGGACAGGCTTTGGGGGTAGTCTCTTTGTCAGCTTCTCTGATTAGATGGAGTTTGGTTTTGTTTTTTTCTCCTTTAGTTACCTTATTCTTTTTCTAGTTGCTCTGTTTTGTATGCTCTATTCTAGCTAGCTCTCTACCCTGAGTATGTATCTACATGCCTGATAAATGACAGAGGGAAGGTAGTGAGGGCTAATGAGAGGAAATTACCCTCAGGGCTCCTAAGATAGTACTGGTAGGGAAAAAAGTTTTTTTAAGTCCTAAACTGGGTTAGGTGCATAAAGGAGCCCAAAGGACTCTATAGAACTAGAGCAAGAAAACCAGTGCAGCAACCAAGACTCTTTTCTTCTGAGCTCTAAAGTTCTCCTCATGTTCTCAAAGACACAGAGGAAGCAGCTGTGAGAAGAGACTGACTGTGGACCTGCCCCTGTGGCTCCTTCTTCATTGTCCTACACTTAATCCTGTCTGACTTGAAAGAAAGATACAAAGCTCCCTTCCTACTGGGCTTTAAGATTAAGTTTCTTGGATGAAAGGTGGGGGGAAACCCATAGCAGATGAAGCTTGCCAAGGGTGCTGCTTGTCTTCATCTCAAATCAAATGGAATTGGGCTTTTTTTTTGTAGTGAACAAGCAGCTTATTATAATGTGGAACAAACAGTGATGTTCAGGGCTTTCCCTGCCCAGGTGACATGGTTGCTATACTTTTCCTAGTCTTGGAGACTGCCTCTTACACTGAGTAGCAAATCCTTGCTCTCCAGCATTCTTCATGTGCTTTCTTCTGAAAGAGGAAAAATAGGATGAGAAAGGGACTTGATCCTGAGTTTCTTTACACAAATGTGTGGAGATCTTTCTTTTCCCCAATATGTTCAGCATATTTGGGTCCCTTTATTGCCTAAATGAAAGGCAACTGACAGTAGGCTGTTAACCCCTAGGCTTATGAGCTGTGAACTGACGGTGCCAGCAGTGAAGTGGTGAATAGGGGATGCCTGCTGCTATGGCCACATTCCAGTAGAGAGGGAGATTACAGCACCCCTGGCTTCCCTAGTAATCATTCCCTATCTGACTCCTCTCCAACACACTAGTGAGGCATCATATGACTTGCCTCAGCTTAGTTTTGTCAGGGCTGCTGAATTCACTGTGGCTCAGGACAACCTCAGCTGGACCATGACTCTTCCTCCCCAGCTCTGGGCTTGTCTAACCACCACAGGCTCATGAGAGGTTACCTTGTGGTGGTCCTGTGAGACAGGCTGGCCTGCTCAGTGGTCTCATCATACACAATAAAGCACTTACTCTTAAGGCACGGCTGGATGAAAAGCTTGGCTGATGGAGCTGCAACTTAATACTCTACTGCTACTGGGAGCAAGGGACTTGCTCTCCACTATAAACCTGTGCAGCTGTTTAAATTGGTGGCCCCAAAGCTACAGCCTTCCTGATGACCTCAGACAACCTGTTCTAAAGGGTTTTTTTTTAATATACCTTCGCACACTATATAAGCCTTACACCTTTTATACAATAGGATGTCTTCTGAATAAAATCATATTCTGTAGCTGACCTCAAGTATCAGACAGCTTGAGATTAGACAGGATTAGTGAATTGAGGCTTGCACATTCTTGTTTGGTGTCTTCCTTACAAGATTTTTCAGTGAGCTAGTGAAGCATGTAACAAAAACAGAATTTGAAGGAAAAAAATCTGAAGCTCCTTCCAAATCTCAGCTGAGTAATGAGCACACAAATAATTTAGTTCTCTAAAGCCAAGGGAGAGGTAATGTAAACCTTGAAATACCAAACACGGAAGCAAATGATACTGGACGATGGATACCTAACACTAACAAACTCAAAGGAGCATTTTGCCAGTAAATATAAAAGTAACATGAAAAATAGCTATGGAAACTAGAACATACATAAAACTTAAAAACGAAACTAGATTTTTAGTTGGGATGTCCAAAACTTGCACTTGCTTTCTGAAGTGCAACCTTATGCCCACTGGATGTTTTATAACCCTCTAGAGTGAGAAATAAAAGGAGATACTTTGATTTGTGACACAGTGTCTGGAACTAAAATCTCAGGTAACAGCCCTGACCATTTTTAGTGCATTTTTTTAAAATCCATGGATCACAAAGCATTTTAATGTTTCTAACTGACACCACATGTACCAACATAGAGTAGCACAACTCGCCTCTGATGTAGGCGGTATTATTCCCATCAGACAGGTGAGTAAACAAAGTCACAAAGAATTAAGTGTTAGGGTCCGAAAGGAAGTCTGTGGCTGAGCTGGGAACAGAACTTGTCCCTTGACACAATCCTCTTCCTTAACTGCAGGGTAATCCTTCCCTGACCTATGCATGCAACAGCAGATCACAACTGGGGTGTTTTTTTCTATCCAAAACATGAAGGGTTTCAATTTTTTCTCTTCTCCCACATCTCCCCATGATGGCAGGCTGAGCCCCTTCCTTCAACAGGCAACTGTCTTGCAGCACATGGTTAAAGCCTGACAAGGTGAAAAGGGAAACCAAGCACAACTGGCCCAAGGTTACACTGCCTATTCATGGCAGAGAGCAGCTGGATTTCTTCCCTCAGAACAATTTCACCCACTGGCTTCCACAGCACTGACTGTCCCAGGACAGATGGATTTAGAAAGTCCCTCACTGCAACACGTATCTTAGTTTTTCATAATGGTATAGCTCTGTAACGTGCAAGGAAAAAAACCCAAGTGTCTAATAATCCTAGAGCAGAAATGCCTTTGAGGCTTTCTGCAACCTTAGGAACACTAGCATGAGGTTGTCCCTTCAGCTTATGTGCGATGCCTCCTTTTAGTTACCACAGCTTCATCTCTGAGAAGTGGAGGAAGCATCTGTGACACCAATGCACATGAGAAATAGAGCTCAAAGCCTTTGATCACTGATGAAGTTCTTAGTCAATCTGTGTTTTTGCTGTAGACTACCCAGAGAACAAGACCCATCCTATTATTTTTGGCAGTTGCTATGCATGGTTGTGATCTGCATACTGCATTTCAGATTGTTTTTCTCTTTCCTACCACTCCAACCTCCAAAGCAACTTGACTCACAGTACAAAAAATTCTACATCAAATTCCCTTGAAGTCTCGAACACTATGAAAGCAGAGGAAGGACCAGTCATGCTTACCTGGCCACAGGACAGCTTTTCAGTACAAAGCTGCCTCCATGCTTCTCTGGAGACTACTTGCTTCCTCTGAGCCTTCCCCAACCACAGGCAGTGCAGCCTTGACAGTATCAAGAAGGGGATGCTTAACACCAGGCCACCATGGTCAGTCTAATGGGCGGTGGAAAGATGGAGGCTTTCAGTCCTCTAGTAAAGCCATGCCTACACCCAGCTGTACTATATAAGCTGATTCTCAAGCTGAGCCAAGTCATCACTGGCAGATATGGGGTACTGGATTTATAGGGATAAGTGATCTGATCCGTTACGACAAACCTTTATGTTCTTTGGCAAATCTTGTGAAAACACTTTCTTTAAAACAAAAAAATTGTAATAAATGGGGGTATTAAAAAACAAACCCCAGTAAATTGTGCTTAAGAGCAATTCTCGGCTACGAAGCTCATTCATCCCTCAGATTACTGGGAGATTTAAGAAAGTGAAACAGTTGTTATCACTTGGTCTGTGGGCTTTTGTTGGCTTTTGCAGGCTGATCTCTGTATTTAAGGTAGAGCTGCTGTGTCAGACTCCCCGTGGGCCAAGAACAATATATTCCAATTATTGACATCCCAAATGTATCTTTTTTGAGGGATAGGATATCTCGACTAGCTTCAAAGAGAGAAGAGGCATGGTACCCTGAAGAATTTAGCAAATCTGGCAGGCATTGCACTGCAGAGGCACTTGGATGGGAGTGATCTGAAGCTATGATCTCCCTGCCCACAATCTCCCCACATAGTGGGGGTATAAATATCATCTATAACAATCAGGAAGCAAAAAAAATTTGGAAGAGTTGAAATGACTTGCCCTGGGTCAGCCAGCAGAGCAAGGACAATGATGAACTACTGATGAAATGGTGAAGTCCCAAGTCAGCATTTGACCCAGTAGACCCACAATACCTCCATCTAAGACAGTATTACACACAAAGTAAGGCCCTTCTTTTTTCAATGTTGGGATCTCTGAAAAAAGTAAGGTTCTGTCACTGAACTCAAACTTACTTAATAGAGCTTACTTCCATTTTGCATTGAACCTTGATTCAGCAGAAACTCATTTTTATAAGGTTTGAGAAAGACTTTTTATTCTTGTTTCTCTTCCCTCAGCATGTATTGCACTCACTCCTCCTTTTGCTGGAGATGTTTTTATCTTAGCTCATCCCGAGGGCCAGCCTGTTCACATTCCCCATACATTTATTAAGCTTACTGAAGGATTCACAGTTTCTCGAATGCAGATACATTCTGAGTGATCTTAGAGGATAATCGGCAGATCCTTTAACTGTAACCCACTAGGTTTTGTATACTCACCACCTCTTTGGAAGTTTCTTTCAAAATTGGAGTATTATCCCCAATGCTTACAGAAATTATCTGTGATAACAGAAGAGCTTCTAACTTTGTTCTGTTTTATAAGCTACCCCTCAACAACTGGATTGTCTAACAGGCTCCTTACAACAATTGCTCTTCCTTAATGCTTAACAGCTGGCAGTGACCTTTCTTCTTAATGCAGAAACATTAAGCACCAAAATACTTCAGAAAACAAACATCAGCCCCAAACCCATCCTAGTAATGCCCAGAAGCTCTTGAAATGCATCTCAGAACATGAAGCCAACCCAAATTTTGGGCTCCCTATCCTGGACATGCTTTTAAATTGCACAGAACAAAAGCCTTTAATTTATCTTCGAGTTTAAAAGTCTAAGAGGAACAATAAATTAGGCAAATAAACCTGTTGCCCAAGATCAAATAAGCTCTGAGAGTGCCTAACTGGGAACATGACCAGCAGCTAGTCTTCTAATGATGAGTAAAAAATAGGCCACTGAAACTCCCCCCTCAGAAGCCTCAGAAGAGGCTTTTCTTTAGTTTCTTTTCTTCTGCAATTTTTCTTAGCTGAATCACTTACAGAGCCTCATTTTCTCATGTTGTGAGGTCATTCCAGCTCTGCTCCTCACACTGAGTTACCTCTGTGGAGGAGTCATGATCTGAACTCCCAGCTTGCCTTCAGCAGAAGGCTTTGCATGAACCATCTGCCCCCTTGCAAACACCCAGCTGAGGAAGATTCCCAGCTGTGCTCACACGGCGAAGGAGGAAAACAAAGCATGGAATAAATAGCTTCTTTTGTAGATCTGTTTTTCTGGTTTCCCTCAGCATGTGTGCTTCTGTGTGTACACACGCAATCAAGCTGTAGCTGTTAGTAGCTGACTTCTGAATTTCATATCATCCAAAGCCAAAACCTGGCAGAGCCCGACATACCTTAGGGATATGAAATGCAGAACGTTGAAAGAACCTGCAGATTTGAAGCAACCCATCTACCTTGTAGACTATTTCTTAAATACATCATGCACAAACCCTGAATCAAGATTATACTTCTACTTATGTACGTGTGATAACTTAACTTCTTAAAAGTAGAATCTATCAATATAGATGCAATACCAGGTACTGCTTGCATCACAGAGTCCAATTACTCTGTAGTCTTACACAGCAACTGCCATCTTGGGATAAACCTGCTCTTACAAAGAGCTCTTAGTCTATATACTAGGGCAAAATGAGAAGTACTAGTAAATGCTGTACCATATGAGAGAACTGAGAGTAGCCCCTCATTGTCCAGGTTGTCTGAAACCCTTTGGAGCTTAGCATCAGGGAGGTGGGTTCACAAAGTATGAGTGTGAGGAAAAGTATTTCTGTACAGGGCATATGCAGAAACCAGTTTAGCCCAGGCACATACGCAAAGGATCTTTCACCAAAGAAATTGCTTTCTGAAGCATTTGTGCCCTGTAATTAGTCTCCCTTATTAATTTTGCAACGCCCTGGCCAAGCACTGACAGCATTTGGGAAAAATGGGCAGCTTCCTCTGGTCTACATGATGCTATTTAAACCCATGGTAACTCCTGTGTACACGTAGGATGGGGATAGCCAGTAGCTGAAATGCAGAGAAGGATCTGCTCAGTGCCACAACCAGCTTTTTTTTCCAAAGGTAAGATATCGTAAAATGCATGGTAAAAAAAAAAAGAGGAAAAGCCAATATTGACCTAAAAGAAGCAGGTTTTCTGTGGAAAGACTTGGAGTTACTGGTTACTGCATTTTCATGTTTAGATGCTAATCTGAAGTCACCTCAGAGGCTAAGAGGGTACAAACGGGAAGAGACCTGAAAGCAGCAATATTCTGTGGCCTATATAAGGACTTAGATAGTGGAAGCACTGTTCAGGCACATGCAAAAAATATCTGTCATTCACAGTTGGTATTTCTGTCCCTTTTTAGAAATGGCTCACTAATCAGATTAAGTGTTCCCATTGTGATTGGTTACCAATTGCACACCACTAATAACGGGAGAAACAAAACATCTCCTGAATGTGCTCCAAATGCAAAAACTGTTCTCCTAAACATAGCTCACAAGTCACAGAAATCAGATTTACTTTCTTTTTTAGAAGAGCAGGAAGGTAGGGCTGAAGCTCCCCGTAAACATTCTTTTCAACCAGCAGTTGACCCAGAAGACCCTACTAAGGATCTCTAAATACTGGGTAGGGGCAGGCCAGTTCAGATCACATACAAACTCACCTCAATTTGTGCTTAAAGTGCTGAAAGAAGGCAGAAATCAACTTAATTCCCCTCCTCCTGACAGTGATGGTCAGTACCTGAATGCTATAGACCAGGGCTATGTTTTCTTAGGTTTTGTAAGCACAGCAATGTCCTGGTTCAGGCTGAGCCCTGCTCCTAGAGCTTGTGCAGTACTTCCCAAGGGGTTTCTCTGGTCCCAAGGCAGCCAGTGCATGGTCAGAGGCTTGAATCTCAAACCTCACACTCGTAGCTACAAAATTCTCACTGGCATGAAATCCCTCTGTGCCTCTGCCATACAGTTGCCACTAAAACCTACTGGTTTTACCAAACAGATTAAAGCTACTACATGGCTAGATATGCACTGTTTTCCTCCTCTTCAGGCATACCTGAAACCAGAATCCCAGGACAGTCTTGGGAGGGTGCAGAGGACATGAATTTGGGAGGGTACAACTCTGAAAAGGACCAGTTTCCCAGCTATACACTGTTGGTGTCTTTTGTAGAATACGGCAACTTCTGGGTTGTTTAGGCTTTGGCTGGTTTTGCCTCACCACACTAATTTGCAGGGGATGCACAGTACTGTCATCTCTCACTGCCGATCACTTCTTATCTAACAGCAGGGAATAAAAATAAGGCAGAAAGATACTTGCTTCAGAGGAAACACATACAAGAAGGAAAGTATCTCTACCCTGCCTATATGTGCATATTCACAGTTTATTCAGATTAACACACTATTCACAGATCTCCACCCTCTGTCTCCAGCTATTAGTGCAATGGTATTACTTGTAGTGCTCCATGTCTAACACAGGAGTTTAAAAACCCAGACAAATACCATTCCAGAAGCCACATATCATTCCTGCATATATGCAGAAGAGCTTAACCTAAATCTCCTTCTCTCCATGCAATAGACTTCTGCCTTGGATTTTTATTTGGGTAGCCCAGTGGTGTGGATTACACATTGGAGTATATACCAGGACTTGAGAAGAGACATGGAAATACGTGGCATTGCAAGCTCTTTCCCTGCGGTGAGACATGGATGAAGTGAAGCTAAGAGCACGCAACCCATAATGAGAACCCTTGTCCTGAAAAGGACAGCTAGGCCAGTTGGCTGCCCATTTTGAGGACAAGTATCCTCTCTCCTTCACATTCTCTGTCCTGTCCAACTCAGGGGCTCTATGTCAAGCAAAGACTGGCTTTCAAACAATCCTGCATAATGGCATAAAGAAACAGCATTGTCATTAGATGACAGTAGTTTATGTGCTCCATGAATATACCTCTCCACGACGTGCCCTGCTGAGACTGGATTTGCCACAGATCAACCCATCAAGTGCAGGGAACACCGAATCATAGCTCTGCAGTGTTGGCTATTCTCTGCTTCAGGCCTGTAGTGAGTATGGTGCAGGATCTCAATTAGAGCACCCCTGCAGGAGCTCCAAGCAATGCCAGGTCCCTCACAAGAACCCAGGCAGCAGCAGATTACAGGAAAATGAAAGCATAACTCTCTTTTACTCAGTTAACCTATAAATGACACGAGTTTGCCCCCTTCCTCAATTTAGCTTTGGTCAGCACAAGCTGTCTCTGTGTCTGCACAACTAGGCCATTGTTGGAAAGCACCTTCTCTTCTCCATGCAAATACGGAGCACCCTGATAGCTGTGACAGATGGTGGTTCCTACCTCGCATAAATGAGGTGGAACCAGCACCTCTTTTCTTTACCTCAGATCAAGCATCCATGCAAACCCAGCAATTTGTCTTTATCATTAATTCAATCTCAACCACAGCAGTATATTCAAAACCTTCTGATATGATTAATGTTTTTATATTCTTCTCCTTTTAACTTCCTTTCATGTTTATAAAATGGAAGGGGGGTGGACAAATTCTTCGATAGCTCATCTCCAGATTCTGCCTTACTGCAGTGGGATGACAGGATACTGCCTCTCCTTTCAGCAGAAGGGGCAATCAAGAAGCATCTCAGGTCACTGGGTTACTCCTCTGTCAGTTCCACTGTGTCTACAGCCACCATTTTAGGACTATCCAGTGGTCTGCCTGTCGGCTACCTCCAGCTCCAGTCAAAGGACATGCAAACACAGACAGGAGCTTTTAAGGTCATTCTCTGGCTTGTCTCTTCGGAGGTGTTGGCACCTTCTGATTTTTGGAAGGCTAAGTGACTCGAAAAGTTCAGCCCAGGTGCACACAGTGAAATGCCAACAGGGTTTAGGTTTCGTTTTGATTTCCAAGCCTAGATGCCCTTCCCTGAATGACTAAATGGAATAATCCTGTCTCAGTTTGGCTGGGTGATAGGAGAGCCAGGAGCCCATTTCAGGAGGTATTAATCTTTACCTGCTGACTGCAAACTACAAACCAAGATGCTCTGAGAAAACTGCTGTTCTCTAACGGCTACTGAGGGACACACCAAGCTCAACCTCCCCCCCTCATGTCTCCTCTCCTGATGACTGGTAAAAGCCAAACCTACAGCAGGTTTGCATGCCACTGCGAGGGTGCAGAGGCCCAGAGAGAGCTGGCGGTCTGCACAGCGCTGCCTCCGTTTGCAGGAGAGGGGCTGTGTTCAGGGTGCTTATCTAGGCAGTGGCTTTCTGCGAGCCCAACACATCGTAAGTTTTCTCCTAATGCTACCAACATCAAGCCAAGAGAGAGCTGAGCTGTATTTCCCCTGTCCTGAGAGAGAAAGAAAATAACCCACAAGTTAAATTTGACCTAGTCTCTGAAGGACTAGAGAACTGGTCCTTGCTGCCCCAAGTCCCAGGTTAAAGCCCTAACCACTACACCATTTTTCCCCCTGGTGTGCCTGCTATTCAGCTAGCTGGAAAGAAGGGAATTTTTGTCCTGCAGAACTCCAAGAAGCCCCTCTGAGCCCTTGCTCCACCTTCCCCATGTGTAGTCAGTGTACTCAAGCCTTACAGGTCGGTTCCTGAATTTGGCCCTTTATGAATAGATCACTATGCTGGCTGCTCCCAGACGTACACAGCCAGTTGTATGTGGGGGAGACTCGTAAGCAAGGGCAGGAATGCTTGTTTGGCAGCCTTTCCCAGCCTCAGAGTGTCTGCTGACTTCTCTCTTTCTTTTTTTTTCCTTTTTTTTTTTTTTTTTGTCTCTGCCACCTAATTTTTAAGCCGGGTTTTGATCTTCTCTGCCAGTGTAAATCAGGAGAGTCGCTCTAGACTGACATCAAGTGGGCACGTGCATGCTTCAGAGTGCTGCTGTCGAACTATCTGGACATCTTGCAGCAGACAGGAGTTAGGACAGGTGACAGCACATCCCTACCTGCTGTCTTATCCCCTCTCTGGATCAGCTGCGGCCTGTTCGGTGTCTGTTTAGTCAGCAGTCAGCTGAGAGGAGACAGGGAAATGGTGAAGAAAAGAAACAGCTATGAAGCCCTGCTATTTATATACAATCTTCATGCTCTCACCCACTCTCTCCATATATATTATATCTTGCTTCTGCAATTAAAACACATTACTTAAAGAGAAGATAATATTTCAAGCTGAAGAGTAAATTGGAAAGTTATGTTTTTCATTTACATGAGTTAAACACACAAGGGACAGCTGGAATGGCAGTTACAATTAGACTACCCATTAGGATGCATTAGATGACATTAACCCAAGACCTCTCAGGTCCACCGCAAAGCTGTTGGGCTGCAAGTCAGTTTTAAAAGCAACCTAGAGCTTTAAAATGACACTCATGTTCAGTGCAAACATTGAAAGGGACTTTTTTTCCTCTTCATGATATGGCACACAATCGGTGTTGCTGCTTCCAGACTACACGGGCTTGGCATTTCTTTTAAAGCCTTTATAAGGTTAAAATCAAATGCTGCAATAACCCTTTCACTACTGCAAAAGTATTCCAGAAATGCTATGCAAAATGCACCAGCAAGCACAGCCAGGCGAGGGTGTGGCCAATCAGGCACCCTTCCCAAATGCTGCTTATTCATCTTTCCCATGCGTGGTTATTAAGACTGGAAATTATCCATCTTCCTGCTAAAGAAAGAAAAAAAATACTGAGGCATCAAGCCACTGAAGAGCTACAGAAGCACTACTGCTTTTGCAATATCTACCATGGCTACTAATCTAGGCTGTGATTTTTCTCCTGGGATTCTGCTTCATGAGTCGCCAAAGACAGACCATGAAACACCATTCAAATATTAAGAGACTCATAGGAAGCTTGAAATGAACTTAAACTCCAGAGTGCCTGCAACTCTGAGTACCTCCTGAGATTTCACTCACATAATAACTGAATTATTAACTAAAAAAAGAGCAGTGTGTGGAAAAATGAAGCCACTAGCTTGTATGTGGCTAGAGATCTACAGGGATTAAGAAGACATTTAAAAATACCAACCTTTTTCCAAATGTCTCCTTAGTTATGAGAGGAGACTTGCCAATGGGAGATCATGAATGTTTTAAGGGAAAACAATCATTCCCAACCAGATGCACTGCTGAGATGTGTTTGAAGTCCCAGAGACTCTACCCAATCTCGCTTGCATCAAACTACCTGATCCTCTTGAAATCACTAGCAAGCTCCTGTTTGTAAAGCTGCAGAAAATCAGTCATAGCCTTTCACAAAAATGCTGAGTTGTCCATGTCAAGAAAATTATAGAAAGTCAGGCTATGGGCAGGAGGGGGAGAGGGTTAGAAAAAGAGAGCATTGTTTATGGAACATGAAAAGCTCCAGCGACACAATATATGGAATTCGGAGGGAAACAGGCCCTCCTTTCTTTCTGTACAATTCAAATAATTCCAATGGCAGACTGGATATTCCCCGAAATGAGTTAGAAAAGCACAGGGCTGTCAAAGCAATTTAGAAAGGGAAAGTTGAAGTAAACATGGTGACTTTTTTTTTAAGCCTTAACACTTGGAAGACCTGAATGTTACCCTACATAGCGTATGCTTTTCATAGAATAGAAAGAAGTATTAGCTGGACATCCAGCCCAATGCAAGGAGACTGCATTTAAAGAAAATGTGTGGAATTACCGCTAGACACGGTCTCAGCTCAAGCATGATACTCAACATGCACACTTAGCTCTAACCTTTTTAGGTGGTCTTAGGTACTGATTAAGGCAAAAAAATCTTTATGAAGTCCCGCTACTGACTTGGAGTTGTCCTCTTCTGTAATGGCACTCCCCTACTCCCCCAAGATGCTCTAGAATTCAGAAAGGCAGACACTTTTTATTGCTGTCATGTTTATATGTTCATGAAGATGGGGACTGAACATTAAGAGCAAAATACCCTGAACTCATACTTTCCATAACTCTGTCCTTCGTGCTACTGTTTTGCCTCCTTAGTCAAGCTGTAAGTAGGAGCTAACCCCTGAATTTGAGGGACTCTTTGGCCCTTTTGACATTTAATTTCTCCAGGAAAAGCCTCTTCCAGCCTTGTGCAAAGCATATGAAGGACTTTGTTTTCCTTTGTTATGGAAAGATGGTTTCCAGTATTTTGCATGGTTCAGTTTTCACTGAGAAAAAGAGACGTAACAGAAATGACAAATAGTTCATGACTATTTCCACTTCCCTATCTGTCCTTTTGATTGATACATATATATAAAAAATGTGGTTTGATTATGATATATGATTTGGATCTAAACATATAAGACTAATGAAATCACAAGGCCTCTATTCAGCTGGGTCTAGAGCAATTATATCCAGTAAAACTGCTTGGTTATATACTTTATTCCTCTAAGGGCTTCTGTTCTTTAAAATACCACTGTCATGGAAGAGTTTCTATCAAACAGAAGAAAAGCTGCACACTTTGCCAATTCAAGAAGATAGTGGATTCAAAGTCTTGCTCACTTAACATTTGAAAGACTTATTGCCTGGTGAGCAATCTTACCAGGACTCACTTGTTTAAATTATCTACATTAATGGATGACCTGAAACCTAAAGAAGTCAGTCTGGCTTTCTCTTGCATAAAGCTTACTGTCAAACTCACTCCCGACTTGTGTGTTTGAAGGGAATGGGGCTTGGTTTTTTGCTTTTCTCACACTGCCTAGTGTGGCTTTTTACTGAGAAGCTAAGAATTACACCAACAAACCGCACTCATGCAGTCTGAGCTGCCTGCATTACTTCTACAGAATGCTGAGAGTGGGAGTGTTAACTGGAGTATGGGAATCTAGGAACTAACCAAAATTTTTTTATCTTTAAATAGAAAATTTCCTTTGATAGTTTTAATTGAACTCAGGAAGACAACGTGCTGCCGTTGTTTTTTGGGGGGGTAATTCCACTTTAGAACAGATTTGCTCATTTGTTTGCATCAGAACAGAACTTAAAGTATTTCCAGCTTTTAATTAGCAGGCTGGTAGTCTCCCTCATAACTCTTTCACAAATGACTCTGGATGTTAAGGCTTAGTATAAATCAATCAGACATGATTATGATGCGCTCTGTAGAGCTCCTGACAGCCACGAGGTGTCTCTACGAACTGTACCAGAAAGGGTGTGAGTCTTGGTTAACAAACAAGACAAAACTGAAATTCAATCTCTGCAGAAACCTCTTTGTTTGTCTGTAGTTGTAAAAATTTTCTTTAATAAATGTCTCCCTAAAAGAGAGAGAGCATGATCTTGTGTATCATGACAGCTCTATCCAAAAAACTGAGCAGTACTAGTACCAGAGAAAATATATTTACAGAATCAAAGAATGGTAAAACAAGGGACTACATCTGGAAGTAGTAAAAGAAAACCTTAAATATGTTAGGAAAAAGTTCCAACAGTGGAAGTCACTTAGACAAAGGAATACGTTGCTAGTTGAGAATGCATGAGGCAACGCTAGAAAGAGGTGCTTCAGAGATGAATTTTGAATTTTATCATAACAACACTAGTTGGCTGTGTCATCAAGAGCATTAAAACCCATGCTGATTCTCAGAACTTGAAATCTCATAATCCGAAACCTACATCTGCATTTGGGCAGCAGCAAAGCATACAGTAAATGCTTTCTGCATAGAGCAAGAGATTAGGACCTAGAATACTGTTGAAACACAGGAAACAGAGCCTATGTCAGGGAGACATCATTGTCCCAATAGTCACTGTGTCTAAGGAATTAGCCAACATGGACTTTTACTGACTCTTTTAAACCTTACTCTGCACTTACCAGTCAAATAAAACTATGCATAACTGAAACGGAATGGGGAACAGATACAGAAATTGCTTTAAAACCAAGCAGCAAAGACAAAGAAGTATTGCAAGCAGAAGGCTAAACTTTTGACTCAAAAGCAGAAGTAGGCAGCTGAGGTCCTTAGTGATAGGAAACAGATAGTTCTTGGGAGCAAAGAAAAAGATGAGAGACTGAAAGTCCAAACCATGACCACTTCTTCGATTTGTCTGTTCAGGTCAAAGGGTAAGTTGGTTATCTGTGGTCCAAGGGTAAAGGCAAGAGATGTAGGTCATCTTAGCTACAAAGAATGAAGTCCTGGAGCTGCAAGAGATACAAGATCTGTATTTATCCTACAGCCTATGTGGCTTCCATGTATATGATTTTTATTTCTGAAATGAACTTCAAGCTAAAACAATCTAAAGCCGATGAAATGTTGAGGGGAAACTGCCATGTCCTGCCCCCCATTTTGATCCAAAACTACTTCAAGAACAATGACTGCTCACCGCATGACACTGTGACAGCATGACAAATGTGAGCAGAGATCTGACCCGCTGGAAATCAGCTGAAAATACATATTAAGTCTCCTATGGGCAAGAATAACTCATAAGCTGTCAAGCACTGTAACTTTCCTAATGCCTGTAAAGAACATATTCTATAGAGGTAAAGTCACCCTATCTCAAACAACCTGCTAGTTAGGCATCCTGGAGTTGTGTTAGAGAGCTCCCATCAAGGAAGCACCTGAGGACTTTCTCCTCCGTTAACATATTCATTCAAAGCTGCTAATAGACTTCCACCTTTGCTGCTTTCCACAGTTCAGCAGCAAACAACAACTGTATCTCAAAAAAAAGTTAATAATTCAGTCTTTTCTATCTTTAATGTGTTGTTATGAACTAACAGCACAAAAATGTCCATTTGGGTCAGTCACCAGACAATTGTTTTGCTGATGAGACTCCTGGGTTTTTCTAGCTTCACTTTAAAATTTGAATTGAGACAGTTGAAGAAACTTTTTTCCCCTCAAAATACAGATAATTACATGAGCACAGTTTCTGTTTTTAAAAAGCATTTTCCAAAAATAAATAGCTCTAATATCCTGCCCATGTTGCATGCAGAGAACTGAAACACAAAGAGCCACGTCAGGATTGTCTCTGAGGCCCCTGACAAGTCTTGCCTCCTGCTAACACAGCTCGCCTGCAAGCACAGCCCTTGATAAGCTTGCAGTAGTGCATGTAGAGCTCATGGGATCCAGGTGGCCTAGCATGCTTCATGGATCACATGAGGTATATCCTAAATATGGAGAACGAGCCGGAGAAGAAAAAGTGATGGGCTACTGCTCTTTCAGAGCTTCATATACGCACCAAGTCTTTGACTCATCCCACAACATTTTTAGACACTTCAATTTTCCTGGACTCTGTATACTGTTACTGATTACCCATTCTGCAGGCCACATCCAGCTGCTGCTGTAGCAGCTTTGCAGCTAGTCTACTGCACGCTGGGCAGAGCAGCCACAGGAGTCGACAGGAGTCTGGCGTAACTGCCTGTTTTCCATTCCTTCTGCCTTGCAGCATTGTCCATTGCATCCCACTCCTCAATCTTGAGCTGTCACAAGAGTCCTTACCTTGAGCTTGCAGCTCTCCACTGCAGCAGACTCCAGTCTCAATGGTCCTATCTTGCTGTGGATTGAGTGGAGTAACCACTGGACGAGTAGATACCAGCACTCTGTAAGGCATAGGTAACAGAGCCCAGCAGGGAACCACAGAACCACAGATCCTTAGCGGGACTCGTTGACCTTGCCAGTGGCCACTGGCCACTACCCTCTCAGTAGTGCCAAAGACTCCCAAGAGAGGGCTGAAGTTTGAAGCACACAATTTTTCCTTACAGTACTAAGGGACTGGTTTGGCTTCATATTGTCTAGAACTAGCCTGGTCTCATTTTTCAGGGATGGAAATGGCTTGTCTCTGTTTACGTGTTTATCAGGAACTCTTCCTCTGTCTCTGACTTGGGGTTCAAATCTGATAATGGCCAATTCAGGATATTAAAAAGTGACAACAGGTAAACTGAATCACTGCTGGCTAATTCTTTAGAGCCTGTGGTCTGAACTGAGTGTGAATCAATGGCACCTCTTGCATTTGGACAAGCTGAGGTAACTCGAGTTAGCTTAAAACACCACCTCCGCCTCAATCCTCTTGTGTCTTACACTTGGACATCCCTTTCCTCTTCATAGACTCCGCATAGAGTGTGATGACTTACACTACAAATGCACAAGGCAGATGGGGGTTGACACTACTCTTTCCTTACAGACTAGGGGTCCTGTTCGGGGATGCTTGCCATGAATCCGGTCAGCCCTGAGGCAGATGAGTTCTCATGAAGAGGAGGAGAACTAGACAAACAAGACCAAGGACATACTCTTCCATTGATCCCAAATGTGGTGGGGAATTCAAAGGGCTTCAGACAAGAGGAAAGGCACGTTTGCTGAAATAAAAACACTACTTTTACTGTTTTGATAAGCACGATGGATGATAAAAGGTCTTGGAAGGCATTTACTCTACTTCACACTGGAGTGCTGCTAAAGCCAGCATGGCAGGAGACTATAACCCTGTAAACATATGTTGTGTATTAGATTCTGATCTGGCAGCTTGCCTTAATTTTGTTTTTTTAAGGCTCCAGCAAGTGCCAAATACACTTCCATGTTTGTGTTCCAGCAAATGAGCAAAAGGCAGAATGCTTGAGTGACGGGGACCCTGGAATGCACTGGACTATAAATTAGCAAAAAAAAAAGCCTCCATTAGTGTTGGCACATCAGGCAGAGGATGACAAAAATATCAGCAAATTCTTTTTTCTGTCCCTTTCTCCCAGCTCTTTCTTTTTCCAGTGTGCACTTCACAGCTGCTGAGAACTGTAACAACTTTAGTCTCCTCTATTTTAACTATCAGCATTGACAGAGGTGACAACGGAACACCTTTATAAACAATTTTGTTACTCCC
This sequence comes from Pelecanus crispus, assembly GCF_030463565.1. NCBI lineage: Eukaryota > Metazoa > Chordata > Aves > Pelecaniformes > Pelecanidae > Pelecanus > Pelecanus crispus. The sequence continues at coordinate 69,723,800 of NC_134647.1, read as the reverse complement.
AACTCCCCAACAAAAAAGCACCCCACAGAGCATCCTCTCAACAGCAATTAGTCTGGGTCCCTGTAGACACAGACAAAGAAATTCTTTCGAGAGGTGTTTTAGACTGCTCAGGATTGGGAGTTCCGGCTCATATAAACAAATACTGTTACAAGAAGCAAAGTTGATATGGATTTATGCAAGGAATGTATAGACTGAATAAGCAATTTGATAATTAATGGAGTTGACAGGCACTTTCTAATAGTACACAAGTATGTGCAGACTGAATGGTTTCATATACATGCTGATCCAAAGACAGTATTAATTTTAACCCATTTTATACCTAATAACTCAGATGAGGGAAACACAAGCATTTTTTTCCTCTTGGGTATTAATCTTGACCTCCCAAAGCCTGATTATTGGGAAATAAATCCTTTGCACTTACTACTATTGCAGACAACAAACCCGCAGATGTCTTGCACAGGATGATTTTGTTCTTAAAGATTGTCTGAAGAAAGAACCTTTGATTACTTTCGAGGCATTGATTACTTCTTTTATGTCTCACAGCTTAAATGCAGCAGTTTTGCTCTTAACAAAGAACTGAGAGCTTAGTTGCATGAGTTTGGGGAATTTCTGAAGAGACCCTCTTGGCTAATACAGAGTTTCTTTTATTATTGGCTTCCAAGCAAGCCAAACCACTGCTCCTACAAACCCAGCTGCAGAAACTAAACACGCTTAGTAAGGTCTTGAGCAAAGCACTGTCCCACCTGGCAGGAGATCATGATAATTCATTGTGCATGAAAGATACTGTGACATTTTGAACTGCACGGGGAGAAAGGAGTAGTATTGTAACTGCTCCCACACAGGAATGAGATACTCAATGTTTTCTCAGTCTGGAGCAGGTTGAGAGATGAAGCCTTGATATGCTTCACAATCTCACCCCTCTTATGATTAGGAAACAGGCATCTAACACATTTGTTTCATGGCCTTATACCCTAGACAATATAAAAATATTCTAATTTCTAATATCTAATATTCTACCCCATGGTAACCACCTATGGAAATAAGATCTGTTCAGTCTTTCCTTACCCATGCCCCTCCCCCACTCCCTTTTAGCGAGGAAATCAAAAGCCAGACCAAGCTGCCCACTTTCTAGAGCCTATGTCCTCCATAAAGGCATTGAGAAAACAGAAAGGGCTGTATGAAAGCACATTGTCTCCAGTCATATTCAAGCTGGTACGTAATTGCAAAATACCTATTAAATGACCTCAGTCTTCCAGCAAGGGGTAGATGAACAGCCATATGGAGTTAGATCTGAGGTGTTTCAGGCCCATTATTCTGTCCAGCCAACAGCTAAAAGCAGATGCCTAGGGAAGAAGATATTAAATATATCCCCTATTAAAAGCCTTGTAGATGGGGCACAATTCTGCCATCCTGTTGGGAACCCAGCAGCAGGTCAACTTGCTACGACTAATCAAACATCAGCTGACACACTGCTGCGTGCTAACTGCCCCCTACCCCAACCCCAGCTGCAGCTGTCTTTGAAGAAAGGTGCAGTGCCTTCTGCATGGATGTACATGCCGAATAAAGACTTTTAAAGCATGTGAGAATGAAAGCTGTCATCAAAATGTACTGAGCAATTATGGGTTGAAGGTTGAACTATTATTACTTCATGCCCTCCCATTCCCCTCCCCTCCAGGGTGGGAAGAAGGGGGGAGGATTATTCATTTGTATTCAAGCACTTCATTAATGTTTATAAGAGAATCCAAATACGCAAGCAAAACAAGGACGAAACACTCGGGCCAGACGTGTGATTCGATAAATGTCACTGGAGCAAATATTTAGATCTGTTTACAGAGAGGCCTATTAAGTCCTTTCTGAAAAGCTGGGCAGTATTATGGCTTGGTCTCTGCCTAGCAGCTCCAGCGTAAACAAATGGAAGATGGCTAAGTCTCTCTCTCATTTTGTTATGACGTCTGGAAACCTAAGGAGGTTGGGAGAAGCCAACTGGCTGCCCCACTGCGATGTCTAGCAACAGGGTCTGCTTGTTGAATGATGGTAGGACATGCAAAGTGGAACTGCGGAGTTCTCCAGCCTGTGCCAAAATCAGTGGATTTTCAACACAATAATCCCCCAACAAAAGTTGTTGCAACACAAAAGCCTTTGGTTCATTGCTAATTATGCAATTCTATGCTCTCTGCCATTTTTAAAGAACATTTGTGTTTGAGAAAATCAGTTTCATTAGAGACTAAAATAGGATGCAAAGATGGGTGGAGCTGCTTTATTCGCCAAGGGATGGAGATACGTCCCATAATCCCTCGCCTGAAGAACTGTCGGTTCTGGAGTTTGCAATCAGCCTAGACTTCTGTAGATGTCCCCTTCACATCACCATCTCATTGACTCAAACCTCCACATACAAATATTTCTTTTTCTAAGAGTATTAAATAAGCTGAAAGGGATAAGAGAAATGTATAGATGGATAAATCAAAGTCTTAGCCCCAGATGTAATATCGTCTTTGGGATATTTCAGCTTCTGAAGTCATGCCTCAGTTTCCAACACGTTATGTAAGGCCTACAGATATAAAACAGTCTTCTATGTATATATTAATGACCAGGGCTCCTTATCCAGATGCCCAGCTTGCTTCCTTTCTGTTCAGACCATACAGATGTACAGGAGTCTGTACAGTGATCTCTAACGGTGCTGGCTGAGCCAGGAAAAGGAAAGCTGGATCAAAACACTTTCAGTTTGAAACTCTCCTTCTGACTTAGTGCGTTTAGTTCACTTTTTTCATAGCATCAAGAATTCAACATGAAACTACAAGTAACTCCACTCAGTCTGCTTTTTAAGCCTATCGAAATCACAAATAAATTAGAAGAATATTGACTAACTTTGTTTTTCTTTGTAATTCTCTTAATGAATTATTTGGCTACACGAAACTCCTTTCTACACAAACCAGTGGGAAACCTTGCCCAGTTTTGAGGACCACAGGGATACAGTTTTGGGTTCTAGGTTCAAGGACTGCATACTTGTTTAACTTCTTGTAATGGGAACTGCACTGAGCTTTACCCCAGAGAATGGAAGAACAGGTGCCAAGTCTTTCAGGATTCTCCCATTGGTATCTTCAAAGCTATACTCTCAGGTCTAAGTGATCTTGGCAAAACACAGTCCTTCCTTCCCTGACTGATGGGGATAATGGATTGCTAGACGTGACAGTTGCTAAGCTTGTTTTTCTCTTAAAAAAAGTAAGAAGGCTCTGATACTCTGGTGTGTTGGAAGAACGGGAAAATGCATGTGACCACCCTATCAAACAGTAAATAAACATTGGTTGTCCCTACTGTATAACAGGGTTCAATCTTTTCAGACTTAAACTTCTAAGAGGAAAACTTTTTCTGGCTGACTTTTCCTTTTTAATTAGTCTCCCTGACTAATTCTTGCAAATGAAATTGCAAAATGCATGACAGCTTAGTGGCTTGGTCTCAAACCGCAGTCCCTTCCATGATGCTATGTTCAGCTGTACTCCCTGCTCTTGGTGTGTTATACTACCCTTAATATACTAGACTCGTTAGGAGAGCCAGGCCTTGAACCTTTGTCAGTAGCATGCAGAACATCCAGAGGGAAGAGAGAGGAATCCCCTCCCTTATTTTTGTTTAGCTACCTCCTGCTCCTCCACTTTAGAGCTAACCCTTGGGGTTATTTATGTTGCATGACCTTGAGATAAATGGCACTTGGCAGGCTGCCAGATGACTTTGTGTTTCAAATCAAACGTTCTCAGTTTCTCCCACTAACAATGGGAATAATTCCTGAATGCCTTTTTGAGGGTATTTCTTCCCATCTCATTGCCTGTCATGGAGTTCTTTGGTAACTACGTCAGGGCTGGTGAACTTTAGCTTGACTTTCTTGTTGGATGCAAGTACCAAGTGGTGTGTGTGGTTTTCTTCTGTGGTTTGGTGTGTGTGTGTGTTTTCTCTTTGTCCCAGAGTGTCTGCACTGCTGGTATTAGAGCTACAATTGCTCTCTATAAAGCAAAGATCCCTTGACTGATGTGCCAAAGGCTTTATCTCTGAACAATCTTTGTCTGTACTTGCTTTGCCGTTAACCAGTTTTGACTCTACTCTGTAATGGCTAGAGTTGCTTTTCCTTAACTGATATGTATCAGAGAACTGCTAAAATTAACTGCTCGTGAACTGTGTCCAGGATGTTAGATTAACTCATACAGAATCCTTCAGAGAACAAACTGATTTACGATGTGTTATGACATTGTTACTCGGTGTGTTGCACAACAACTCAATTTTAAAAAATGAAGAGCACTCCATTAATAAGAGATAAATCTTTCCAGTGTAATTCAAATGAATCTGCAACAGCTTTAGAGAGAGCATGATAAGGGATCTTGTGTGGGTTTTGGTGATTGTGTTTTGCATTCCTAGGGATATCTTCCTCTGGGATCTCTTTGTCAGTAATGACAAAATCCATCCAAAGTATGCCAAAATATGACACCTTTTGGGAGATTATAGGTCTTTGTACTTCCCAAGACACAAGAGGGTACTACAAATGATTCTCAGCAGCTAATACTTTCAGGGTTGAGAATGTACACCAAGCGCATCCAACTGTGCTATCTTCAACTTCAGAGCCATAATTTGCTGAAGTCTCTACGTGGTATGTCCCTTACAAGCTTATCCAGTCATAGTTAACATACAGCAAGTGCTCAAAGCAGTCAGTTTCTTTCTCAGAAAAAACATACCTTTATACATTAAGATACAAATATTTTTTTAAAGCAAGCACTGTTCCATTACCGGAACATGAACCAGTGTCAATGCTGACCTTAAATTATTAAGTTTCTAGAGCGTGTTTCAGATGCGTACATGTTACAGGCTCAGGTCTCTCTGGATAGCCAGCTTCAACAAAAATCCCTTTGAAAGTGAGCTTGACTTATATACTGTACAGTATGTCTCATTTCACAGCCAAGCCACTTGAGTTAATAAAGAAAATCCTCCCTGGCCTCACACAATTAGCTGGGTAAAAAGCTAGTCAGTGCAAGTCTGCACACAGCAACAAGCCAATCCATAAAGTCGAACAGTGTTTCATGCCTGTGAACGTCTGCTGCCTTGACCCTCTGAACTTCATCTCACCACCAAAAGACCTGGCTTATTTCAGGATGGTATAACCTGGTCTCATGGCCTGATGCTCATACCCTTAAACAAAGAAAATATCTCCCTGGTGTTCTCCAAATGGAAAGGAGAAATGCTGAAGGACCTGAACTTCAGTTTGCTTGCAGCTGTCTACCAATAGAGCACCCCAGTTGTTCGAAGGCTAGAATTGTTTTGGCCATAACTTGGTACTAGAAACTTGAGTTCGATTCTATGTCTTAGTGAGTTATTTCCTTCAGCAAGCAAATAATGAGCTTTTATGAGAATGTTCTTTCTAGCTTTTTCCTGTATTAATCAGGAAAGAAAGTAATTATGAAAAGAAGGGCTTTCTGTATAGTTAACTTTCATAAAAACAATCATTCTGAGACTCTTTAGCATACTTGCGCCTCTCTTCTTCCTCCTGTCATATCCCAAAAATAAAGGATTACTTGAGCTTAAAAGCAAACTACAAGTTTGCATCCCAGTTAGTTCCCAGTATGTCAAGACCAGCTCTTCACGTGGTGTAAAGCTTAGGTCTTTTGCAATTAATAATGCTATGATGATTTTACCAGTGCTTTAGAACCAATGGGAGACACTGGGACGTGTCCCATCACACTTCACTGCTGGAATAACATTAGTCTCAATGATCATTTCTAAAATTGTAAATCAATCACATGCCAGAAATATGAAGACCTTCAAAAAGTTGAGCATGTTTCTCAAATCACCCTTTTGCCCTCTCCCCCTCTGCTGACTCTGCAAACTCCTATACTGTGACCATTTTGTCTCACATTTAAATAAATATTCCCCATCACTATTATGCTGTCACCTGTAATAGGAAAAGCCTGCAGGAAATCAAAGGAAAGCAAAACTTGTGCGGTGGCAGAAAGTGTACAGAGAATAATCAGTCTTCATTGTGATTGTTAACAAAAGTGAGGGAGCCTAATGGAGACCTTGGATTTAATACAGTCTCTAAAATATTGAGGGGATACTTTCAAGACATAGAATCTCCTACTTTAAAGAAGTATTTTCCCTGGTTCCTCACAAGTTGACTTTTATTAAAATGGAAAGAGGTTTGAAAATAACTTAAAGATTTGTTACTTTTTTCTCATTCCTTGGCTCATGAAGGGAGCCTGATGAATATCGCTTTGCTCTATGGAAGCAGATTCTTCTCTGTTCTATGTATTGGGGATATCTGTGTCTCCCAGAGGGTGCCCCAATACAAGAGTTAGGGTAGAAGAAGCAAGTTTGATGCAATCTGGGGAAAACATAAAGCATTTAGTGTTATTCCCTTAACTGTGTTGTTACAGTTAACGTTAGCTAGGACTGAATTGCTAGCTTTTCTCTATGCCCATCTCAATGAACTCTGTGATTTTGCAGGGATACCCAAGCATGAAGAACCTCTGGACTGGAATTCATTTGAAAGGTTTCGTAACTTCCACATTAACTGAGCCTAGGAAAAGAAGAAATCAGAACACTTTCTTTTTCTTTTCTTACAATCCTTTCTCTATTTGCCAATAGGAGTTTCTGGGAACGGTTCAGTGTTATCCCTGGCTTCAAGGGACACTCTGGAATGAGTACAACATAGAGCATTTGATTCATACCAATGGTCTTTCACATCTAACACTGCTACCCACTGGCATGGACTGCAATCCTGATTTTGAAGAAGTCAGTAATAAAACTCCCTTTTGACATCTGCAAGACTCTTCAACCCTCAGTGTTGTTGCAGTGCCTGGACAGAGGTCATCAGCAGTGGTCCACTGCTAATACATCTAATTACAATATTTCAGGGATGATGATTTCTTCAGGCATAACTGGCCTATGGGAGTCTATGTACAATGAGAAATGGGGTGTCTAGGCTTATGTTAAATGACCCTCAGAGTGGAAAATCTAGGGTCTTTGATCTCGTTCAAACTAAAAATACTTTTGCTAATGAGCCTCCTCAAGTCATACAACATCCATCCCAAAATGCTGAACACATGGTTTTAATTTACAGTTTTTAGCAACTTTCATTTATATTGTGCTAGAAGTCCTGAAATGACTTGCAACAGAAGCTCTAAAAATTGGAAACCCAAATGGTAAGGACTGCTGTTGGAATAACTAGCGATAAAAGCAGCACTCATCTGTGCTAATTCCTGCTTGAGCTTCTGACACAGGTATTAACCATGTCCCTTCTAATTCTCTGTGCATTTAAATGACAACTAGATCCAATAAACAATAATAATAACACAAGGCAGCTATATTGTTCTCTTGAACACCAGAAAAAGCAAATACATGGAGATGAATGAGACGCCATAACTACTAACTGTTGTGACAGATACAACCAGTCACGCATTTTAGTTGCACGTCTGTTCCCACTCTGCAGAGAGTATAGCCTTGTTCCAATTCCAGTCCAAGAACTGAGATATTAAGTTCAAACACTGGTATCTGCAGTTTTAAGCTCTGCAGGCACCAGTTTAATTTCTGGTGTCTGAAGCAAGCTGGAAACTGTAATGCTTTATGGGTTACAGAAAGAGTATTAGGTTCACAAATTGCTGCAATGTTCAGAAAAATGTCTTAGTGACTGCAACCTATAAATAATTTGAGAGCTTCAGAAAGATATTGAAGTTTTGTGATCAACCCACAATCCGCTTTCTGCGGATTTTAAGTCTAGTAGCATCTAGGATCTGAATTGCTTGTCAGCTTGAAAGAGGGATTTGGGAGAGTGTGTGGACACGAGGCAGATGTTTCCCTGCAAAATAGGGCTTTTCTAACACTGAATCCTGAAAGTTAAAAAAATGAAGTTCCCAAAACACTGGTCGTTACTGAAAATCTCCATTTTTGTGCTATCCTAAACACTATGCTCTGGGGTCCCTCATCCAAGCACGCGGGGAACTCCTTTAATAGGAACAAAAGATGAAAGAAATCACACCAATTTCATGTGGCTCAAGCAGTGACTCTGTGATTTCTTCTGCCTTTTACCTGTCTCATCAACTCCTAATGACAGTGAAGAGATTAATAAGGTTTGCAGTGTAAAGCCTAGTAGCACAGGGGAAACCTGTTATTTTACACTACGTCCCTCTGAAGTTCCCAAATATGCTTTGCCAGGAGCCCTGCCACCGATCTCAGTCTCCGCAGGAGTGCAAGGTGAATGAGTGCCCTTGCTTAAGATAATTTCTGGCCTTTTCAATACAGGAACCTCTAACTAGGCTGAATGATGTGGGCTGGCTTTATAACGTGGATTGCTACTCACTAGGGAGCTGAGGGGAGGCTGTTAAAGACTTTCTGAGGACTGTAGGTTGCACTATACTTGAAGTTGAGGTTTTTAAGGTCAATGGTTTGTTCTGTTTATAAGCAAAGCACCCTGGGCCAGGAGCAGGATCCTGACTGCTGTTGCAAACAGCATCAGAAAGTGACAACAGACAACAATCAGAGAGAAAATCATCCCTGTGGAAATATCATTTACTGAAGAGGGGGGTATTTTGCACTTACTGAGTGAGCAACTTGGAGGTGGCAAACTGCTCCAGGGGAGACCCCACAGGGATTTGAAAGCAGCCTTAGTGCCTAAGTACAGGGATGGATTTGGGTCATCTGTCCCTCTCCTGTTAATGGTTGGATTGGATGATCTTAAAGGTCTTTTCCAACCTAAACAATTCTATGATTCTATGATTCCCCTGATCCCCTTCCCCAAAGCAGAGCTCAAGGAGTGAATCCCTTCCAGGGAGCAAAGTGCGTGCCCGGGTGCTCCCCACGCCTCTCACACTGCAGTGGTACCAGGGCTCCCTGCTGCTGGGACCAGGCATTGCCGGAGCCAAAGAGACCACGCTCTGACCTCAACTCGCCTCTCACCATGCGCACAGAAAAAAATGGCACAATTCTGCAACTTGACATCTATACACTGGTAATGTTCAGCTGCCTCAAACATGGTACGGACTACCCTGAGTGCCAGGCTTGTTCGCTGCTGTTTTCTGGGGGTTTGTTCCTGTTAAAGCCCACCTTACAAAGATGCAATTCCTGCCTAAAAGCGATCACAAGCAGCAGTCATAATTTTGCAAACAAATCAACCAGCAGAGTCCTCTTCAGATCTGCTAATGGGAGGCAGGTACACCTGTCTTAGGCTTGGATCTTACCAAGGGAGGTGTGAAGGATCACAGGGAAAGGAAGGGCTTATATCTAACCTGTTCCACAAACACTTCTTGCAGTTATACACACAATAAATACAATAGATGAATTGCCAGCTCCCCCTCGAGCCATCATTAACTGACTGGCTTTTTCCTTAATAGGCATCAAATGCTAGGGTGGGCCTTTCAAGGGGGCTGTGGTGAAGAAGCACACAGTAACTGGCTGTAAAGAGCAACACATACAGTTAGTTACAGCTATAAAATGTCAGCTGCCGATCCTTTCAGGTGTTACTGTGACTACTGCAGTTTTAATGCCTGCGTAGTTTCACCCTCAACAGTTCCCCTGGTAAAGACGTAAAGGAGCTCCAGTAGTATTCAGAGGGAGTTAAATGGAAGGATTTCTATTTCTGCTGTATGAGTTTCCACCCCAAGGGGGAATTTTTTTACCCCCAGGTGCAGGGGGGTAAAGGGGGTGATAGTTTAATTAAAGCCAGCAAGCTGAAAACTATGTGCACTATGTAAAACTATGTATAATCAAGCCATTTAACAACATTTCTTTCAACAATATTCAGCAATCAAAAGAGATGATACTGAGCTATTTTTGATGGCTTTTCACGCAGCCTGAAATTTTTTGGAAGCAAAAAGACATGACTTCTATCAGGTAAAACCCACTTTTCTTTAAAAAAGACAAAGTTTTTTAAAAAAAAAATCAATACTTCCTCAAATAAACTACACAGACTGTCAAAAGTCAACTAGTTCTGAAACTGAGCCCTTTAATCTGGTTTGGAAAACTTTGAGCCTGAACCTTTCATTAGTATAAACAGGCAAATTTCCCTTGAAGTCAGTTATACTAGTCCCTGTCAGCTCCGAGAATCCCAGCTTTATGATCACAGAAATGTTTAATTTTTCAAGGGGATAGGGGAGATGGAATAGCACGTCCAGGCCGCGGCCCTGTCTACATATTACTGTGTCGTGCTGTTTTGCCACTGAATGTCCAGCTTCAAGACTGCAGATCTGTCAGTGACCAAACGTGATGGACCACCCATCGGCCTTTTATTAAACAGCACTTGTTCCCCCTCTAATCCTATCACTAGAGTAATCAAAGCTGCCATGTCCCAGGGTTTGATGGAACAGCAGGACCTGGGAAATGAAGACTGATTTTGTTAACAAAGTCATTCCTGCCCCTTGAATGCTGTCTCATTGGTAGAAAGCAGGGAGACGAGGTTTATTTGTGCAGAGAATGAGGCGGCAGAGAAATGAAAGGGGAAGAATGGTGAAGTGTGAAGTTTAATCTGGCACGGTCTGAGGTTTCTTTCTTTGAGGCCGTCTCTGATCCAATCAACACCGGTTTGATATTTAACATCTCCCCCTGCAGTTGGAAATGATACAGGCTGGAGCAGACTCAAGTCAGGGCTTTGCAAGCCCTGACCAGCACAGGGAGAGAAAAGGGGGTGCTGGCGGCTCCCCTCCGGCCTGACACCTTCCCCCACCGACAGGTCAGGATGCAGTCCGGCCCTGACACAAAATTCCCCTCAAGAACCTTGGGATTAAGGGCATCTGGCGGAGGCTGAATGCAGATTCTCCTTGAAGAGAGCGAGCTCGGGATGGGATGGGAGAGGGATTTTATTTCTAACGTGCAGGAAGGGATATCAACACTGTCTTGGTCTGGGGATCCTGCTGGAAACAGGATGAAACGTGAGCAAGAGCTACCATCCACCTCCCCAGGGCAGAGTGGTTTGGGTAGAGGAGCAAGACCTTCCCCTTGCCGACTGCACAGGCTGTTAGAGGGGATGCAATGCTGTCCGAGGGCGCTCACCCCTGGGGCTGAGCGGGGTCCCACCGCAGCCCTGGGCCATCAGGGCGGACACATATGGAGCTGAGCAGCTGTAGGACTCACCATCACCATCCTCCTTATTCCAGCAACAGTGTATGTCAGCCTGGGGAGAGCTTTTCACCACAGACCTGTGTGAGGGTCACAAAGAGGAGGGGAAAGCTTAACTCTCTCCCAAGCTGGCCCTTACAGGACGCATGGACACGTCCTCACAGCCTGTCATGGCCCCCACTGCAGTCCCTCTGCCAGCATCCCAACAAGAGAAGGCCCTGAACTCCGTCCGCCCCTCACCAGCTCTTCTCAGTCCTGGCCCACTTGATTTTGCACTTTCCGGCCACTGTGTAAATAAGCATCTATGTTATCAGACAGAAAGTTGTCTGCTTCCTCTTTGTGTGCCTTTCAGCTCTTTCTGTCCCACCTTCAGTGAAAACCCTGAAACTCTGGATACCAAGGAGCAGTGAAATTTCAATCTGACTCAAACCTGATCTGAATTCCCCTGTTGCCAGGCTCCCAACCCAGCCCTTTGCTGCGATTCAGACACTTTGCCACCAGCTATGCAATAGCCAGAGCCCCGACTTTGTGTCACCAGCAGCTGCTGGAGTCCCAAGGGGAGCAAGGATGCTCTCTCCACACACCGTGCAGGAAAGCTGCTGGCCAGCGGGAAAGGAGAGCCATCGGAGCAGTGCCGGTTTGGGAGAGCGGCACGAAACACTGAGCAGAGATTTCAGGGGGAGCGGAGCATCAAACTACAAAGTTCCTGGGTTTACAACAGAAAACAATGCGCCGTGTTCTACCTGCAAGAGCTGGCTTTCCAGGAAGCAGCCAATTATATGAGCCACCTTAATCTTTTCATCCGGCTAAGACAATCAACATTTCAAAGCGACGCACAGAACGTTTCAAAGATCGTTCCTGGTCAAAAATGCAAGTGTATCCGCTTTCTTTCAGAGCAGATCAAAACCAAGTACCACACCGGGACCACTCCTAGGTTTCCTCCTCCTCACAGTATCAGATTAACAGATTTGGTGCATGTAGTCAGATTAAATATTTGCAGTAGCACAAAGCTGCCTTTGAGGGGAAGAAGTAAAAAAAAGAAAGCTTTTTTTTCTTTTTTAATTTGCTAAGGGCAAAAATACTGGACGTTGAGGATGGGGGACACAAAAGCATTGACATGATTCAGCAAGGCACAGTTTTAAAACCTGAATTCTGAACGCAGAAAGTACGTGCAGTATTCCCGTAACAGTAATGCTGAAAACAGGTAAAAACTGCTGATGCCCTTAGCAGATTTGGGACTGTAATTTATCACAGATGTTCTCATCAAACTGTGCAAACACCCTACAAGACAAAAGCTGCTCAATTTCTGATTTCCATTTTAGTGTGTTTTAATTATGTGTTACTTAAGGAAGGCTCCAAGACCTGGAATTGGGAGGCGAAACCTAGCAGTAGTAATCCACTCCACTAAATTAGCACAGTAATACGCCAAGCAGTAGGACTGCCAGACGGTGTGATAACATTACAAATTACTATTGTTAAACAACTAGCCAGGTGTCAGGATGCATGAAATCTAGCGGAAGCAAGAAAATAAATATCTGGTTTGTTTTGCTTAATTTTTGTCTCATGTTGTTCTGGTGGCCTTGTTCCCAGAAAGAGCTTCAACCTAGGAAAAATCCTCCTGAACTCTGATCTATTTTAGCAGCAGTGTCAATTCTGTGTACTAATTAAAATGTATCTTTTTAATCAGCACAAACTTTTTACGTAAATGATTGTCCTTTACTTGCCAATAGCAGTAATACCTTTGCGGTTCTTTTTTAGATTATTATTGTAGCAAAACGAAGGTTAAATTTTTCTTTCTGTTTAAAATATAGAGAATGAGAGAAAAACAAAATTATGGTAAGAGTAGCAGTGAGTTTTGTACTCTGTCCTTTTTCCTCTCTGTCGCACGCTCGCTCTCTCAAAAGAAAAAAATGTAATATGATTCATGTTTAAAAGGCTTCCAAGTGGTACATCTTTAACCAAGTGCTTTCATGTGCTTGATTCTAACTGCCATTTTTGACCTAATACAACCAAATACTATTGGATGTCTGGAATGGTTAATTATTTTTACCTCACCTTAAAGAAAGGGTTCAACAGAGAGGATAGGCACTTAAACCTTTCAAACACAACAGGGTAAAACGAATTCCTTGTTTTGCGTGTGTGTTAATTAATGGAAAGGTCCTGAGGGGTTTTCTTTTAATTATTTTTGTTGATAAACAAGAAAATCCCTCCAAAAGTGTGTGCAACCAATCTTCTCCTATGAAGGCTTTATGCAGAGCTGGACTGCTAGCTGAAATATCAGATGAACCAAATGTTAGTGAAAGCCAGACTTTTTCCCCTTAAAACAGTTCCCACTAGACTTCAGGGGAGAAGGGGGTGAAGGCACTCTAAGGACATTTTAATCACACCAAAGATCAGTCCTTTAATCCTTATTCCCACATCACCAAGAATTTTTTTTTCTCAAACTAGGACAGTAAGATAAAGCTGGAAATAGCTGATCCAAAACTGATGACAAGAAGCAGGTTAAAAACGAAATATAGCAGTAACTGACACCATCTTAAATTTCCCCTGGATTATTTGTTTTCTTCCACACACATTCATTTCCTGAATTTCTAGTAAATCTGATTTCATATAAACAGTTTCACAAAGCAAAGTCAATAGCTGTGACTGTGCTCCTGATTAATCCACTGAAATGAAATAGATCGCACGGCTTAGTATTTGGTTGTTGAAAGCTAAATCCACCAAAAGAATTCTGGAGTCCAGTTACACCAATAACTTTTGTTTCTTAATCTACATCCTTTTCTTTTTGCTGAACTTTACCTGTTCTAAAACGAAAAAAGTCCATGCAGATTGCACACTTAATTTCCCCCAGTACACGAGGGCAACGTGAGCCAGTTTGTTTTGACCTGGAGTGACTACCTAAAACGACGACCAACAGTTTGCACGTACCTAAATCTATTTGAACAATGTTGAAATTTCTTTTTTTATTGTTCATGCTTCATCCTCTTCACAACAAGTACCACAGAGCTGCTTTATTTAAAAACAAAAAAAAAAAATCAAAAAAAGCGCACTTTTTATCCAGCTCCAGGACAGGACAGGAGGCGTGGAAGTTTCACTCACAAGTGGCAAGCCGGTGGACATGCATTCACACCCTGGACATTTGCCTCTCAAATAAATAATACACATGATAAACTCGCTGCGCACATCGCAGGTTTTTAGCAGGCAGCACAGATCGTCGCGACGGAGAACGGGCAGCCCGACGCAAGGGCTGCTGAGGCCCGCACGTGACCCACCCCGCTGCAACGGGCTTGAGGTTCGCCCCCGTAAACCAACCGAAACGCAAGGGGAACATCCCCTACCTCTGGGATAAGCCACGAGGCCCAGGAGCCTCCTTACCTGGGAGAAGTTGAGCCCGTTCAGCGGGTGACACTGCTCCTCCACCCTCTCCACCGCACCTGTCGTCTTCTTCATCCTCTCGGCCTCCTGGGCGAGGTAGAGATCGAGCACCGGCACCCCTCTGGAGCGGATGTCCGTCTCCGTCAAGGAGTTCACCATGAGCATCACCCAGACGGGCCTCTTGCGCTCCCAGTTGCCGGCGATGGCGTTGAAGAGGTAGTCGGCGTAGAGCCCTTTGCCCCGCTGGTCCGGGGTCATCCAGTGGGGCAGCATCAGCTTGATGTAGTCCAGGTGCCGCTTGAGGCGGCGGTACAGCTCCCGCGGCAGCACGTCCTGCAGGTTCTCCCCGTGGGGCAGCATCTGGCAGCTGGCCAGCCCCGAGATGGTGTAGGGGTCGGTGAGGTCCAGCTCGAAGTAGACGCTGGAGCTGGCGTGGAAGGCGGCCTTGGAGTTGTCGGGGATGAAGTCCCACACCCGCGTGTAGGGCACGTGGATGGTGCCGAAGAGATAGGCGGGGGGGTCGCGGCGGATGGTCCAGAGGAAGGAGTTGAGCTCGCCTTGCTGGGGGGAGGACGGCGGGGACCGGTCAGAGGCGGAGGGGCAGAGGGGCGGGAGGCAGCCCACGGGGGGAACGCCACCCCGGGGGGGGCGGGGGGGGTCCGTCTCCCCCATCTCCCCGCACAAGCCCTTGCCTTGGGGGCTGGCAGCGAGCAAAGCCCACGGGCGCGCAGAGCCCCGCGGTGACCCCCGCCCTCCCCACGGGCGCCCACCCGCGTCCCGCCGCACTCGCGCCCCAGGAGGGGCCCCCTGCGCGCGGCCGCGCGCGCTGGCCGCCACAGCGCGCCCCTCCCGGGGGGCACGCGGGGCAGCGCCACACCTGCGGGGCCACGCGCGTCCGCCTGGGCCGCGCACACACGCACCGGGGGGGGGGGGGGTCCCTCTCTCCCTCCCTCCCTCCGCGCCCCACGCTCCGCGCCCCCCCCCAACCTCCGCGCCCCGGCCGCTCCCGCGGAGCGCCGCGGCCGGCCGCGCATCCCCCAGCGGCCGCGCCCCCCGGCCCGGCCCAGCGCGGCCCGGCTCACCGAGCGGGGCAGGTCGCACTGCCCCGTGTCCATCTGCTCCCGCCGGGCCGCGGCGTCGGGCAGGAACCCCCCGAAGACGAAGCAGATCAGCGTCAGGTTGAGTTGCATCCCGCTTCCTCTCGCTCTCCTCTCTCTCCTTCCCAGATGAGCCTTTTTGGATTTCTAGGATCTTTTTTTTTTTTTTTTTCCCTCCCCCTCCTCCCTGCTCTTCCCCCTTTTTTTTTTTTTTTGGCTTTTTTTTTTTTTTTTATTCAAACAAACTTTGCCAGTCCCATCTGCATCTGACAAGTGCAGGGGGAAGGACTGGCCGCCCCCTCCCTCCCATGCTCTCCCCCCTCCCGCCCTTTCCCACCCCCACCCCCTCTGGCTCCGGGCTTGTCAGAGGCGCTGGATGTTTTGGGGAGGACGGTTCTCATCGCCAGCCTCCGCCATGCTTTGATTTTGCAGACCGGAGAAGCTCCCTTCCCGCCCCGCCGGTTCGGGAGGAGGTTGTGGGGGGGGGGGGGCGGGAGACAGCACGGGGACAGCCAGAAAATAAAAAAGTAACAAAATAGTAGCAGTTCGGGTTTTTTTGTTTTTTTTTTTTTTAAATTGGGCGGCCCGGAGGGGCTCCCGCGGCGCCCCGGGAGGGGCGGGCGCTGCTCCGCGGCGGCGGCGCACACCGCGCCGGGCAGGCCGAGCCCGGGCTCCGGCCGAAAGTTTCGCGCAGCCGCCCCGGCGCGCCCGCGCCTCCCGCCGCCGCCAGGGGCCAGGGGCCAGGGCCCGCCGCCAGGGGGCGATGGCGGCCCAGCGCCGCCGCGCGGCGGCCGCGGCTGCAGGGGGGCGTTCCCGCCGCGCGCCCGCCGCCCCGCAGCCGCGCCGGCACCTGCGGGGCCCTTCCCTCGCTTGAAGCACCACAGGCAGAAAATGGGAAAGTTTCGACACGGCCGCACACAAAAAAAAAGAGACAAAATCGCACAGACGGGGCTTGTCCCGGGTAGGAGCTGAGAGCAGCCGGCCCCTGAGGGGATGCCCTGAGGCGCCCCCGCTCAGCCCCCGCCGGCTGCTCTGCGCCCGCTCGGCTCCCAGGCCTGAGGCGACCCGTCCTCACAGGCACCCGCCTTCCCCGGCCCCTCCGAAACCCGGGGCAGCGAGGCCTCGCTGAGCGCTGGGGTGGAGGGCAGGTCAAGGACGTGGGCCCTGCACGGCGGTGGCGGCACCGCACCCTGCGCCTCAGCTATCCTTGCCGGGATGGATGGCCCAGGGGGTTCCCCTGCCGCCTCAGCCTCGCGGGAGGAAGGAAGGAGACACACAATGTGCATCTGTCCTGCTCACGCCATTACATATCCAGCTTCCACTCGGACTGAAAAGCCTCAGGAGGAAGCACCTTCTTCCGACAAGACCTGCACTGGTTCTTGGTGACAGGAGCACATCCAGGATCCCTGAGGGCCTGGAGCTTTCTTTGGAGGTTGCTGCAGCAGGCGCTCAAGTCCAGCAGCTGCAACTCAAACCTTCTCCCAAGTGCCACCAGTTAAAGCTGTGTGGTTTCAGAGAAGAGGACAGGCTGACAATGCCTGTTGCCGCCGCCTGCAGGAACTCCTGCCTCTGGATCCCTTCGGGGCAGGGATGGGGGTCAGGGTACTGGACGTAGCCGCTTCTCCCTGCGGGACACCACCCAGCCCCTCTGTGTTGGTGGCCCCGGGTGTCTCCACCACCCCGGCCTGCTGTATGCGGTGTACACAGCAGAGCAGATCTGGATCCCAACTTCACCTCCTCCACGACTGTGAACCCTTTCCAAAATCTGGAACTTCCTCGCTGTATTGAGAAGAATCAAAACTACCAAAGTTTGCTTGATGAAATACGTTACTTACCAGTATGAGGTGGGGTCCTTGCTCTGGCAAAACTCCGAGTGGAGCCGGCAAGGGTTTTGCCAAGGACGGTGGCAGACTCAGGCCTAGCTGGCTATAAACATAGCATAGTTTCCTGACTGCCCTGTGAAGTCTGAGGGGGATACTACTTGCTGTGGTTACTGATGAACAAATGCAGCTATGCAGGCTGGCTAAAGGTGCTTTCAAACCACCATGTGCACCTCCCATGGGCTCTGCTCCTGGCCTCCAGAAGCAGGAGAGCATTCTCCTAACTGCAGCGTCAGGACCAGCAGCTCATTTCTAAGTGAGGACTCTCATCCTCTTCTCTCTCCTCTCCTCCCAGATCTTCCAGCCAGGTAAAAATCATGCAAAAGAGCAGGGGATTGGTTTTCCTCATGGTGTTTCTAGTTCCTGCAAAGAAGTATTTAATTTTCTGGTTCTACCCTGAGGGATAAGGTTCAGATAAGGGAAAGACACAGCGGAACAGAAAGAGGCATAAGGTTTTTTAGCCAACAAGGTTTCCCATCACTGCGGCACAGGATGGTCCAGTGAGACAACCGAGTGATGGCTGCACTGGGTGCCAGTGGCCTGGAGTCACCTGTGGCCCTGTGCTGTTGGGATGTGGTGTGGCAGTAGGTGGGTGTGCGCTGCTTTGTGGGCAGCAAGCTCTCATGTGCCCTCCCCGCCCCGTCTGCCCCTGGGGGACGCGACACCGGGACTTCTCAATTTGCCGCCCCAGCATTGCCGGTGTGACAATGCAACCCCACGGGGGGGACAGGGAGGGCAGGGCCTGGCTGCACGTGCCCATGCCATCTCTCTCTCTTGAGCAGCCTCACCTTTCTCCCAGACGTGCCTCAGCGCTCACTCCCAGCCCACCCACAAACGTGCAGGGTGCTGGACAGTCACTGTAGGTGGCTGAGCCCCCACCTGAAATGAAGTCTGGAGCAGGAAGGGTTGTGTAGCCTGTGTCCCAGCAGATGCAATACCACAAGGGCTAATTCCAGTCACAACACAGTATCCTGTTGTTTTTCCCTGAGCTGCTACAAATCAGTTAAAAGCTACAGCCTTGATGCTGTCTTGACACTGGAGCATGGGGGACTACTGCATTTGTTCACAGCTGGACCAAACTGCATCCTTGTGTTCTGCAAGTGCCACTTCCAGAGTGACATGGCTGTGCCTGCCTGGCTGAGCGGCTTTGACTTGGTCCACCCTCCTTCCACCTCCTTCCCAAATCTCTTCCAAACTAGTGAAAGAACAGAGGGGCCTCATCAGAAGGCTGGTAGGGACGTCTCCAGTGACATGACCCAACATCTCACGTGCTGGGGAAGACACCTGGGAGGTCTATAAGGCGATGTAAGGCCCTATTCAGTCATGGGTGCCGTGTTGTGAGGTAGGGTGATTACCCCCATTGATGGCATACATATCAAAGCACCCAGGGCAAGAATAAACAAACATCTTTGGCACCGTGCTCAGCTTCCATTAGCCAAAAGGCAGGTGTGTGTGTGTGGGTATAGCAAGTTTTCCAGCCATTTCCCTGAACTCAGCCCTGATGTTGCAAGAACTGCCTAGCTGTGAAAACACAGCCTCGCCTTGATTTATGCCGCTTGTGGGTAAGATGACTAAGAAGAACGAAAAAAAGAAAAAAGCAGAACAGGAACAGAAATCCCAGTGGGAACGCGATGTGGGTGTGTACCGATTTGGTGGGACAGTCAGGTTGGGGAAACTGCAGCCAGAGCTTCAGGCGGTAGGAAGAGGAGACCACAAACCACATGATATGTATCACGATGTTCCACCTAAGATACAAAAGCATGCCACAAGCTTTTATGAAGACAACTCTTTGGTAACAGCAAGGGAAATTAATTCTTTTGTGTAACTGTAACATTTTTTTTCTCCTTCAGATGAGTTCCATATGTCCTCGTGATTTTTTTCCTTTAAACACAGCAGTTTAGAACGAATCTTAAGTAACGTTTAGCCTGCTTCTAAAGTAAATATTTACAAAAACATTAAATAATGGTTCTGATCTTTGGCAAATGTATATTGCTCCCTACCTGCTACTGTTTTGTGCCTATCTGGAGTAATAGAGAAGCTTTGTAATAAACCCCAAGGCTGTAAAAGCAGTATAACAATGTGATTAGCAGTAATCAGATGGGAAATACTGACTATTAAAAACTGTGAAGAGATAAGAGGGATAAACTGCAAAGGGAAGGTTACGTTATTTTGTTTTAACAAATTTCAAGAAATCTAATTGGGGAATAGGCTTTTAATCTTTCGAAAGCCGTATTGTTTTTTGGAAGCATAGTAGTGTTAGCTGATATTTATGTCATGTATCATCTTCAAAGAGCTTTACTAAATAAATATTAATCATTTCACCAACCACTTAAAGGCAACCACTTCAGGGGTGCGGTGAGGCAACAACTTAGCAAGTAAGTTGTACTAAGACAGGAAGTGAAGACAGCCAGATTCAATAAGGAGTCCATGTGGGTACAAAAAATATTTGTGGAGGCTTTAACAATATCTTTAATTAGGCAAAACAAAACCCCATGGAATAGAAGGCAGATTTCTTTGTTAATGAGAAGCTGGCATTGGAACTTGTAATTACAGTGCATTTCCAACAGGTAAAGAAGATTATTAGATCTGAGAGGAAACAGCTTGTGAGCGATCCATATTTGCATGCAGGAAAGCGTAATACTTTTTTATCAGAACACGCTCCTTACAGGGCTCACTACCCTTTTGCCTCTTCCTCTCCTCTCACCTTCCTCCCAGGAAAAACATTGTATTGTTGGCCTGTGCCGTATCAGTATTTCTCTCTCTCTGCCATGGTGTACTTTCTTTTAAAGAATTTCAAAGCACCCAGTGGATTTCAGTCTCTGCATTTCTTACACCTTTCCTATAACGAGAAACTCAGGCTGACCCACTGACTCTCCCAAAAGCTGTCCCATGTCAAAACTGGAAGAGTCAGAACCCAGCTTTTCCTTTTTCCATGAGTGAAGACGAAGGTGTCTTCTGCTCCTGCCAGAGATGGCAGAAGAGATTCAATCTTTTTGTACACTACAGATCATAGAATAATTTAGGTTGAAATGAGGTCTTCCTTCATGAGGTCCATGGTCCAACCACCCTCATTCTAAGCAGGGTTAACTTCAATGTTAGATCAGGTTGCTCAGGTCCAGTTAAGGATCCTAATTAGATTTCTCTGCTCTCTTATGCACAGATGGCATTATATGTAGCTGTCCTGGACTCATAAAGTAATATGCCTAGAGCAGTTGCACTGCTAGCTATTGTGCCATGACTTGTTATTTGCCATGACACCTGTGCTGTGATGTGTCTAGCAAATACAGGTTTTCCTGCAGAAGACTGATTTTGATGTTAGCAGTTGTATTCACATATAACACCATTGTTCAGTTGTGCAATTCATGATTTGAAACATGCAGTTGTCAGAGGAACAAGCCTCTACTACTTAAGGCTGTCACGCTGAATCTGTGCAATTATCACAACTGTTGTAACGTTTCACATCCTTTTTTTCCTGTGTATTGCAACCAATACGATGTAGTCACTGTAGTCAGTCTTATATTTCCTTGCCTGTTTGTCCTCTTGTGTCCAATTCAGTGTCTTTTGTCTCAGCATTCCAGAAACAACCAATCTAGTTCTTGAAGAAAATCCCCTCTCAATCCTAACATCCTTCCTTCTAAGGACTGGGTATGAATTTTGCAGACCAACCAGCATTAATAGCTTGTATTACATTTTGCAAAGTCTCACCTTGTGCTGTGGCCTCTGCAATGACAGACCACATCCTGCCTGAGACTAGGCGTGTAAATACACTGAAGAAAACTTTTCCCGGTGTCAGACTCTGGTATGCATTCTCCCTCTGTATAAAGTTTAGTCTGCGTTTGTGTACGTATATAATATTAAATATGCACACACCTAGGAAGGTGTATGTATCTACGTATGTGTGTGTTTATATATATTAGTGTCTTTATATATACATATACGTATATATACACATGCATACACACATGCAAAATGATAGGATAGGTGAATGCTACTAATGCCCCATTAGATGCTTTTCAGCTCTTTTTCCCATCCTCTCAAAGATATTCTGGATTTGAGCCCATGGAGGCAGAAGCCTGTCCTGTGCTGTGCTTCTACTACAAATATGGTGGATTCCGTCATTTTGAGGTCTTCTGTCTGCAACTTAATCAAAACATTACTGTTCCATTCCTAAAATTAAATCAGAGAGATGGTGAAAAAAAGGTCTGAAAGCAACTCATCCACCTGAACAGGAGTAATCTCCCTGCTGCATAGCAAAGTCTGTAGCTGTTTCTTTAGCACAATAGATTATCTCCTTGAGACCTAATAAGCAAAGAGATTTCTTCCTGTTCAGCATAGTTCAGTGTGCACTTCCAGAAGCTCCACTTAATTTCATAAACAGTTCAAACCTCCTTCATGTTTGGAGAATGATTGGGAGTTCAGCTGCTCAAGAGTCCTTTAAATGTTCCGCTCTTCATTGTCATTCACTGTGTTTTCTTTTCCTGGTTTCTTGATTGCCATTGGTTTCTACAGCCTTGGTATCATATTATGTTCATGGGCATTTCTTAATGAGAAGCCTGAGAAGAGTTTTGTAAGTGGGATGAGTCTTTATTATAAAACAGCTAAGCCAGCCCTCCAAGATAGCACTTCTGAAAGAGGAGTCTATGTGTGACTGTCTTTCTCCTAACCTGGAGGAGAATATTCCAAGCAAATGCAATAACTTGATGCATATGTTTGAAGCAGCTGATTTACCAACAACATTCCTGTTCCAAGGGCTTTGAACACACATAATGGACATGCAAAATGTGCCAATAGTTCGGTAATTTGGTTTAAAAACTGCGGCTTTTTTTGTTTTGGAGCTGGTAGAATATGGCTCACATTTGTTGCGTGTGTATGGGCCTGCTCCTTATTAAACTCATGGTCCTTTTTTCCAGTAACCACTTCAGTGCTGTGAATCAACATAACCGGTTCAGAAAAACACCATCTGTCAATTGGATAAACAAAAGTCTAGTTAGCTGGAAGTTTAATAGATTAAAAAGTCTCACCAAGTCCATTTTTAGGTTAATAAATTCCACCATGGAATATTTTCTGATGTCACATGGCAAAACTGCCCTAAATAAATAGCAGCTGAAGCATTTTCCATTATTTATCTTAGTGTTTTGTGAGCTTAACAATAGAAATTGGCCAGGATCTGAACTATCCAAATCTCAAAGTGCCATATGGGTCTGTATGTTTGGTTTCATGAATCTTAGACAAGTAGGTTTAGGAGGGATCTCATCTAGCCTGACCAGAGTTGGGTCAGATGGACTTCCACTATCCCAACCAGATGTTTGTCTCACTTAGGACTGGGGGCTGGCACTAATGCTCAGTAACAGCCACTGACCTCATTTTATCTATCCTGTGCCCAAATTATTCTTACCCATATTATTCTTGGATAGTGCCATGGTGTGAGATGTCTCGTCTGTCACCTGTGCTTGGAAAGATCTCCTCTGAAAGTCAGCTATTTCTTTCCCTGCCTATCTAATCTGTTTTTAAAAAATTCCCATGGTGGATATTTAATGCATCAGCAAATATAGCTCAGGTGGTCCCTTCATGTCCTGTCCCCATTTTCCTGAGCAGAAGATAGGGCCTACAGGTGGATTCTAGGAAAGTTCTTCCAACAATAGTCATTCTACCTTTCTGAGCTATGGAGTTTTTCAGACATGGTCTAGGTGATCTCCCCATGAAGGTGATCAGACTGCCAAGTTTCACTAGGAAGCTTTCATGTCTTGAGAGTAAGGTCATTCAGGCTCCCTGCTGTTTCAAATTAAGCACAGGCAACACTTCCACGAGTATATTCAAGTCCAAGATCCTTTCTGAGTGAGACTACAGTCAAGACTGTACCAGTTTACCAGTTAGTATAGAAGGGAGTGATATTGCCCGGTTGCCTTTTGTGTGGCCACTGGATGCCTTTTTGGTTCTGGTCATCTGCATACTGTTTTTTAATAGTAGTCCAGAACAAAGCGTACTCTTGGTCCTCTGGACCTGTATGCAAATACTTGATGAGACCTTCCAAGTCCATTAAAAAGGGTGAATAACAGATTTGCCTAACAGGTTATAAAATTAGAGAGGAGATCACTAGACCAAGGAGGAGGACTCTGCTTTAGGCAGAACTGCTAGTCACGCTGAGAGACCCTGAGGCTGGAAGTTTATGCCAGCACTGCAGCAATGCTTTTGCATGGTCATCACAGGGATGGTATTCTCTCAGTGTCAACACAGCCTGTGGCAACGTTTCCTGATAAATGGGCTACTGGGGCTGCTGCAGCCAGTATGTGCTACCCTCTCTGTACATAGCCTTCTAGGGCACCTGCTGCAGGAGAAATTTGGCTGCCTCTCTTTATGAGGAAACCTGGTGGTGGTTATTAGAAGGGGATCCTATCCCTCTCCATGCTGTATCCCCTGTCCGCTCCCACAGGAGCAAAATGACAGGGACTTTTT
Source organism: Pelecanus crispus (assembly GCF_030463565.1). Lineage (NCBI taxonomy): Eukaryota > Metazoa > Chordata > Aves > Pelecaniformes > Pelecanidae > Pelecanus > Pelecanus crispus. The sequence continues at coordinate 69,699,916 of NC_134647.1, read as the reverse complement.
CAATACCTGTCGTTTTCTTGTAACACTGCCATTTCTCTGTCCAAATCATGAAACATGGTTTGCCCTATTTTTAGGAAGCCTCAGGTGAGGAGCAGGACACATGTATGTTGTACACCCACACACAGTGTGGAGTCCTACTTGTTTCTTCCTGTTCCCTGGAAACAACTTCTGCTGGTTTAAGTAAAACATGTAAATGTACTTAATCATATGAAAGAAGCTTTAACATTTCAGATCATAGTAATCTTCCCCTTTCCTTCCTCCTGTGTAACTCAAAGTGGCTTATATATTTGAGATCCAGCTGTGCATGCTTGGTTCTGTAATACTCAGATTGTACTTTGAAGCTACTCCTGCCCTGAAATCACACTGTGTATATCCATTACAAGCTGTAGGGAAGAGTTAATCAAATAAAACCTGATGCTATGCTATGCTAAAGCAGATCACAACTTACCTATCTCTTCTTACATATTTTCTAATTATTGCAGAACTGTAAAGCTCTTCTCATGTTTCTTTGAAGCAAATTTACAATAGCCCCAGTAATCCTTTTGCACTTGAGAGAAAGTAAACCTTTCACACTATTGCAAGTTCCTAAAATGCCTACAAGGGCTCTTCTGCTGAGCTTTGTCCTTACGGGTATCAAATCTCAGCTGTGAACTGGAAGACTGTGTCTGGGTCACCTCTTACCTATGTGGTAGGATCCCAATATCAGTTTATCACAGAAGTTACTGTTTTCAGGATTTTTTTCAGTGCACTCCTTTTTCAAAACATTTTCAGCAGACAAAGAGAAAATACTGTCTGTTTTGAAAGTCTGTTTATAGTGTACTGTTGGTCCCAATTTGTGTCTAATCACTTTTAGTCTGCCTGCATGAGGGGTTAGGCTAGTCTCTCCTGTTGTTAGCATTGGTCATGTGGAGAGCACCAAGAAATCAGGGAAAAAAGAACAGAAGAAAAATGTCATAATTTGGCAAGAAGAATGAGCTCTCCCCACTTTTTCAGAAGCTAGCGTTGCTTTCATATGGAAGTAGATCTTGCAGGCTATGTAAAATCTGAGCTGTGCTTTCTGAACACATCCTTTTGTTGAATCTCTATCTATAAATGCCTAGTGCGATGGTGATAGCTATTCTATAAACATGAAACAAAAGGACAGGTTATGTATGTATTTTTGTCAAGAGCAGAGAAATACAGCCACAATAAACCCAGAAGTTTGCAGGGTGAAGTAAAAAAGAGACTTTCTTTTGGGAAGCCAAAAGTTACGACTATTTGAATCTCACTGGGATGGTGTTCATTGGGATCATCAGTCATACTTTTTGTTGTTGCTAACCTACACATACACACAGAAACTGCCTTTCATGGATGAAAAATGTCTTGCTTATTCACAAGCCCTGTAGAAATAAACATTACTTTATATATATGTACTGCTAGCAGTGAGGATTTTATTTTTCATGCCACGTGCCAAGCTTTCATTAGTCAAAGTGTGAAAAATCCCATTTGCTGTGTTTTGGAGAGTTCATGTTGGAAGCACGTAGAGAGCATTCACTGATCTTTCAATCACTGGAGAAGGAAGGGATCACCCTGGGAGCTGGCCAACCACATGGGACTCAGGGGTTGTGCTTTAATCCTCCGCTTTGTAACCCACCCTTTTCTTGACTTTAGGCAAATTGCTTCATCTGTCCGCATCTTGGATCCCCAATGACAAGGATCAGGCTTTCAAGTCGTAAATTTGTTTAGTAGTATAAACTTAATACATCTCAGATACTAATACAGTGGTAGCCACATGGTCAGACTCTTCAAGCTAAATAAGCTTGATAAATGGAGGCAAGTCTGGGTCTGAACATAAGTTTTGGAGAAGCTCCAGAGCACAAACAACATGAATCCTTGATTTCACTCTACACTGTCACACAAAGCCAATCACACTTTTCTGTGCACTTGGATCTCCCTGCTGGAGTCCAGGTCCTGGTCCCTTCATCCCAAGCCTACCTTGCTTTGGGGCTGATACAGGGAGATAAGATCCCTGCAGTGTCCTTTCTAAATGAGGTTGCTGTGGAGACAGTAAGGGATCATGGAATAAGTAGAGCTGTCCTGGGAATGGCTTCAGCTTGATGGGTTTAACTCCATGAATCTGTGTATGTACCGATGAATATGTAAACTGAACATGAGTTTGAGGTCCCGTTCCTACCTGTGCTGGTGAACTGTCTCTACTGTCCCTATTCCTCTATGTAAAATAGGAAGAGCATAAGAGCCAACATGAGCAAGATCAAACCCTCTGCTTATTCAGATGGAAAGTATTGCTTAAGTCCCCAGGGTTACATGAACTAAACCTAGGAGTTTGCTTGCTTTCTTAGAAGTGGTGTTGCCAAGTTCTGGACAGAATTTACAGAACAAATCTCTTGGCATTGTAATTCATTGCAAAGGAGACCTAAGTTTATCAACTGAATTATAGATGATGGAGCCTTATATCAATTCTTTAAGTGTCCTTTTTTGGCTTCTTTTTGTGTTCCTTCTCTGCCCTCATCAAGATGCCCAATGAAAGACTTAAATCCATTTTCACCCTCTTTAGAGGCACCGATGATAAAGCAAATGAAATATTATTCTTTCTGAGTAGTAAATTTATAGCAGGCAATAACAAATCCATGAGAATTTATATGGCCTTTTGCCAAAGAAACCAAGGATTTGAATCCATATACAGAAAAATATATGCATATCTATTCCGGTGTTTAAGGAGCTGTGGGAAATCCATTTTTTTAAGTGAAATAAGAGAAAAGTACCCAAGATCACCTATGACCCTCCTTTTAAACACCCTCAGTGTCATCAGAAGGTTAAAGCTTTATTAAGACTTTCTCATGCCTTTAGCTCCCTGACATATCTAAGGGAATGAAGGTATGAGAAGAATGAAGGCATCATACCATCAAACAGCCAAGCTTCCCATTATCTATGCATGGGACAATGTGACTTGGGGCTCAGTGTCAGCATCTGCCCACTGAGATAAGGACTAGAAGCCTTACCAGATCCTCCCCTGAAGGAGCCATGGAATATGGTAAGATACTCCCTTTGAACTGAAGCAACATGTACCAGCGTTCCTAAAACCAAATTGCACCTGGTCTCCTCCAACCTCTGTTCATTGCCTTTTGATAGCTGTCAGCTTGCTGCGCTTCTTTTAGCTAACTCCCCACAAAAGGCAGTATGTTATCCTTCCAGTAAGCTGCATGTTCACCAGCTAACCACTCTGCTGGATTTCTTCTACTCCTCCCATTCTCCTTGGTTGCTTCTCTTGTCCTTTGGCCATGTTGGTAGGAGGATAAATGAGGTATCAGTATCAAACCAATCTGGAGCCCACTGAGATTTCCTCTTCCAACTTGGGATTTGGACTTCCTGTTCTGAGAAACCTCTTAAGAATGACTGGCTACCACAGTGTCTTTTTTATCTTGTATTGCTCAGGCAGCTCAGGTCTCTATGGCTCAGTGGTTAAGGGAACCTACCAGATCTCTAGATGGGCATTTCCCAGGCTGCTTACTACCAGTGCACAGTTGTGCATCATGTCTCCTGCAGAGCTTGCTTTAGTATTTTTGGCAAATCTCGCTATGTCCTCACCAGTCCTCATTTGGCTACACATGTGGAAGTCTTCAGACATGTCTGCAGTCGGATGCTAGCCGTGTTTTCAATCAACATGATTCAGTTTTAAATTATAGCTGTAAGAGCTTTACAGGCTGTGCTGACAAGCCTGGTCCTTAAAAAAAAAACCAAAAAAAACCAACAACAACAAAAAAAAACAAGCTCCAAACCAATGTGCTTTGGGGAGAAGAAGGGAGGGAAAGTGACATCCATTCTGGGAAGGAAGAAGCAAGAATAACAAAATCTGGCACCCTGGTCTGTGCTCTAATGATGCATCTCCATGTGCTTTGTGTCCTTTGGTAACACTGCCCTTTCCATGCCACGTCGTGGATCGTCAGATGAGGAAGCTTGGCCCAAAATAAACGCCAGGCTGCTTTTCATCTCAGGGATTTGTTTGTGCCAAGTGAACAAAGTGACTTCTTTGTGGCTTGTTTGCATTTGTCGTTCCAAGTTGTCTGAGCACTAGGTTATAAATACACACCACCAATTGATAGCCTCAATATGTCCAGTCGGACAAACTTTCGTGCTGGCAAGAAAAGGATTTGGCTTGCCTTAATTATTTTTGTTTTAATACTTTTTTAAAATGTTTGATATAAATCAAAGATACTGTAAATACAGCTCAGGAGGATGGGTTTCCTTCCTTACCCATATTGTAGACTGGGTTTCTGACCAATAATTTTAGGTAAACTTTCTGTTTCATATTTGTATTCTTTACAGTCATGTATGTAAAGGGATGCTGTCAAGTTAGGTATGTAATTTAACGTCATTGACATTTTTGGATTGTTTTTAATGACGAAATAAAATTAAGTCAGAATTTTATCAACTTACCTCCTCTTAGAGGTAACACGAGGCTGAGTTGTTCTGAGCTCTGCCTTAAGAGTGCTAATGGTAAGCCAAGACCCTGCTGTCCTGGGCCTGTGACAAGAAGGCCCGTTAATCAGTGGCGACTCTGAGCAGTCTGAGCTAAATCCTGAGTCTTGGGGACTGTTAGCCAAATCCTGACTACTTTATTGGGGAATGTTCAACCTTCTAGACTTGATTTTTTTCTGCGCCCACCCCCAGCCCCCACCACTGTAAAACAATGCTGGTAAAAAATGCCTCTTTGGGAATTTAATCTGTATGGAAAACATGTTATTTTTGTATCTAAATCTTCCAGTCTGTGTAGGGTTTTCCATTTGCTTCCAGCAAAGACTTTTTTTCACTATTTTTCTCATCCAAAATTCTTATTAAGAAACCGAATGCTTTTACCAAAAATGGGTATCTTTTCCTTCCTCTTCTCCATTCACAACATCCCCCAGACCCCTGAAAACAAGCTAATTGAAAAAAAGCACGTTTCTTTTAAAAATTTCCCATGGAAATGATTTTGTTGTGGTTAATGTCTGCTTTGTCTGTCTCCTGTCTGGGGCTGGAAGAAAATTCCTCGAAAACACTATCAGCCAGTGCATCTCTACAGCCCAAGTGAGGATCTAAACATCTCATTTATTCATTTATATGATAATCCAGTAACAATAATTGTGGTCACTGCCTTATGTGCAATTTGTATACTGAAATAGTTGTGCACAGTCGTTTGAAAACTGGATCCCTGTTCAAAGATCTCACAGCTTCAGACACATTTCAGGAAGAATGTGCTTACTGGATACAGCAATATGCTGTGTGTTATTATGTATACATGTATATTTATTTTTTATGTGAATATGCACACACACATATATATAAGATATGTACATATGGTTGGAAGTGAAAGATCATGAGATGAGCTTTCTGTGCCTGATTTTAGCTTTGCTTTGAAACAAGCTTTTCCAGGGTGACCTGAAAACAATGTCCATCCAGAGTAGGAGGCAAATGGACCCCGGTCAGTTTTACACAGTGGTTAACGAGTTTCTCTTCCTGGTTCTGGTGCAAAAGGAGAATATGGTGCCCTGTACATGCATTACAGCGTGGGAAGGTACATGCTGTATCTGTGTGGACTGAACTGGCCAGCTCAGTCTGCTCCAGGCATTCTGGTATAGAGTGAACAAGCCTTCATAGAGCCTGATCCACGTGTAAAAAGCATGAAAGAAAATAGACATGTGGATCTGTGTCCCTTTGTAAATCCAGTTTGCAGGAATGGGTTTCTTACTTGCACTTATTCCTGTGTATGTAAGTTAGGAGGCGTGTAATATAAATTGAAACCTAATTTTTTCTTTGAAGCTATTAACACCCACCCACAAGCAACAGGAAACAGACTTCAACTTTAATTAGTACCAACACATTCAAAATTCACCCTATATTTGCCTTCAAGTGCAGCAAAGCAGCTTCAAAGCTAAAAGCTTCTTCACTTTCTAAGTAATAATGAGGTATTAATGAGGCAATTAGGGGCTTGTAAACATGGTGTCAAAGAGATATGAACTAATCACCAGCAACAGGAAAAAGACAGATCCTTCTGACTTCAGTGCTCTGCGCTCTCCCTAGCCCCCTGAGGCATTCTGTGCTTGTAAACTAATCCGCAAAAATGTTCTAGATTAATTCAAAACACTATCCTCTTTCTAATTCCCTGACTGTCTTCGGGCTTGTTCTGAATAGATGCTCTGTGTGAAGGCTTTTAAATACGCACTTTTGTTATTGCAATAAAACCCAGATTGAAGTTCTCTTGCACTAAGCTGTCAATTTGTATTTGGCTCCCTTCTTAGATACATATGAAATACTTCTAAATAATTTGTTAGAAAATTTCTTCCAGTTTATTTCTTCTTAGGCTATTTAATTAAAAAAATAAAGCATGTAATTTAATTAGAACTGATGAACACCACTTTTTTTTTTTCTTGAACGAAAAATGTTAGTGTTGAAAATGAAGGATTAAAGACACCAGTTAAATCTTGGAGTGATGCAGATAGGGCAGGGACAAACATTTCCCTTACACATTTGTTAGCTGGAGTGTTGGACCAGGATTAGTGCGATCTGATCACACTAATTTGCTGCATGATTTTATGAGAGTTGGTTTTATGATTCTCGTTTCCTTGTAGCAATGCTGTTCAGATCTGACCTAGCTAAAAACTTAGATGAAATCCACCTCTCATGCTGCTTTCTGTTGCTAAAGGAAACATCACAGCAGATTTATCCACAGGAAGATATTAAATGTGGTCCCACCTTCATGATGCATTTTGAAGTTGTTCCTATTAGAAAATATGACTCCAAAGAACTTTTTATTTTCTAAATGGAAGTAGAGAAAAAAAGAGAACAACAGGAAAAACGCCTCAGATATTCACGAGACTCCAGGTGGCGAGGCTTTAGGAAAGCATAGACTGAAGAATTTCCTAAGCTGGGAGCAAACATATCCTTAGAGCATCCCTTATGTGTACACTCCAAATCTTCATGTGACAGCTGAAATTCTGACCTTGCTGCTTCTTTCAAATTATATCCACAGATGGTGTTGCTCCACGACTGAAAGTACTACTGATTTGAGAGAGGATTTTTGGATATGGCCTGTTGTCTCCTGGAGATTAGGGTGAAACTCCATATCCTTTCTCTGTGTGATCTCATTATAGTCAGCTCTCTAGGGGTGAAAAGTGAGTTCACTAAACCAACTTATTGTGAAAAAATATTTTGAAACATAACACATTGTGGTTTGATCCTGCATTCTCACAGGTATATGTTGGAAATCACTTGGTTGAAGTCAGTAACATGTGTGTTAAGCTCTCAGAAGTGAAAACAGAACGGAGGCCCTAATAGTTTTTCCTACATCAGGAATTTGATCTAATCCACAGGAAAATTGTACATGAGTTCAACAGTCCAGCACTTTGCCTAGTAGTGTGCAGTTGATTATAACTCTGGAATTGCCCCTCAACAGACCGGTTAAAAATGGTCTCCAAACATTTCTGAGAAGAATTCTTACAGAGATGATGGTGGTGAATTGTGTCTGCAAATGTGAAAGCCAGTACTGGCCTCTCCAGAAATTCAGCTTCTTGTTTGAATTTTCAGCAGTATTTTATTCTGGACACGAATAACCTCTCATAGCAGCTGGTTATGCAGGTTATACATAAACTTTATGTGTTGCAGTAGAGATTCATGAGTGTTCAATACTATCACAAATGGCTCTCTTTTAGAGGTTAGCTAGCAGAACTTCATTGAGTGTCTCCTTCACCTAAGCCCATTTAATTTATGGCTGATTTTGAAAATTTCAGTATCTATTAAAACCTCCGCACAATGAAGAATCAGCCACACCCTGTGGTCCTGTGCAGTCTAGTAATGTCTCTCCCCTCAGTATCAATACTTGCAAAGCTTTAGCCTGTACTTGGATAGGACCAATTGTTTTTTCTGGACATGAGATTTTGTTACGACATCACTGGCCAAGCGAAGCAGCTCTTAGGTATCCCATTTTGTTTGTGGTGGCTGGCTTTGGGGAAGATACCACCCATTCCATGTTGCATGTAAATTCCCAGACCACAAGCATGCACACTCCTGGCTTTCACCCAGAGCTTTGTGCCTGGGCGCTCATAGCCACGTGAAGATTTTGGTGTGTGGTTGTAGGGCCAGGATGACACTTGGATGAAGATTCCACTAGCTCTCATTAAGCAAACACACATAGGCCAGTATCACGACCTTTCCAGTATTTCTTTCACCAAGCATAAGAGCCAGTATCTCTGATCATGTTAGGAAGAGACCACAACTACAGGCATCAGCTACAAATACATCTTGGGTGGTTCCTTCCAAGCAGACAAAGAGCCTGAAACCGCTGAATCCTACTGGGAGTTTAAAGGAGTTTGGGACTGGTGACCCTAACTGCAGCTGGTCAATAAATCACGTCTGGCCCACAGAGTCCCAGAGAGGAGGGGAGCCTGGGTGTCCTGCCGTGAGTGCATGAAGCAGAGGCCGTGGTGTTGGGGGGGCAGCCAGAGCATCCCCATTTCAATGTGTGAGATGCAACAGACTTGCCTTGTTAGCTCAGAGCTCTAGTGCTTGGGACATTACCTTTCCTTCACCCCTTTTCTTCCTCTCCCCTTGTGTTAATCCTACATAACTGTCTCTGCTCTTTCCATCTGGGTGGGGATCTTAAAGACCCCTACAGTTCTGCAAGGCCTCTCCTGTTTGTGTGTAATAATACGGGATGGCTGGACCATTAACACCTTCTCTGAGCACAGCATGTTGGAGTTGCAACACTTTCCGGCCTGGGCTCCTTTGCCAAAGGGTATTGTGTGTGCGTGCTCAACTCGTCTTTTAAAATCCCAAATAGGGTTTTCTTTTCTCTTGTTCTTGCAGTTTGTGTGTATTTTTGCCATTGGTATCCATGGGACTTTTCCTCTTGTGGTTCCTTTAGAGGTAACAGAGTCTGGGGTTGTTTTTGTTTGTTGTTCTCCTTCCCTCCTCCTCTCCACCATACCATGGTTTCTGGGAGGCTGGTGACTGAGAAGGAGAGGCTGAGTGAGTCTGCGGAGTAGTAGTTAAATGTGGAGCCCTTTGTTTTGTAGTCAATAGTTCAAATAGAGCTGAAGTAAGTGACATTTGCAGGGTTTACCATCTGAGAGCTGGTAGCTGGATTTCCATCACAAAAACATAATGCAGGCCGGTTATTTATGACTGAGTTGGATTCTCTGGGATATAACAAGGTGAGTTGCCACTGAAACCTTTTTCAAGATTGAGACGTTCCTAGTATCTCTGTCATGTATGTACTTTTGAGGATCTAATAGGGGCCAGCTCAAATCACAGCTGTGCCTCCTGGGTTTTCGCGCAGCTGCCTTTTGGAAACAAGGCCAAGGTGTGATAGCTTTGCAGAGAAGGCCTGAGGCAAGTAAAGAAAATGATGTTTCATCTGTTTTACCCAAAGAACACAGCTTCACGCATTCACGCATAGGTATTGTAAACATACAAAGGTTTGTGATGCTATGGAAATGAGGACCCAGACACAGATGGCGAAGAATGATCTGTAAGTGCATGTGAGGTTGGTCTGAAATCCAGGTAAGCAGTGAGCAAAAACATTCTGAGGAGGAGGTATTTCTACAACAGCAGAGGTGTCTACTGCTTCCCTTCATGTTAATCCCCTGCCAGTTAGTCACAGCAAAACTCAGAGGAGGAACTTCAGATTGGCCAGGATGTGTCTTGTGGTCAGTGACAACACAGCTTTGTTTCTGTGTAGATGGGCACATCTTTGTAAGAATCAAAATGTGACTGCATGCCTATAGCTTTCCAAGGTGAAATTTTGCTCCGTCAAAGCTCAGAGTCATCCTCTTCAGTTGGATGGGTACAGGAGTTCTGTCTCCTCCCTTAAATAAGGAAGGTGATACAAGTCACTGTCTGGGATAGGCCAAAAGGATCTGTAATATAACACTAGCAAGAGAGAGCAGTTGCCATGAGTGATCTTGTCACCTGCACTGCGGAGTGGTGGAGATGATGTGTCCAGAAAGAGGTTAACATTTTGTCAGTGGTTCCAGGAGCAGCAGCGTAGTCTTCTGTTGAAAGGCAGCATGCGCTCTCTGTCCTGATGCACAGGAGTGGCGGTTCCCAGCAGGGTGAATCTGTCCTGTACATGTCAGGCCAGTAAGCCTTCACCTGAACTAGGGTCTGCCCTAAATCACACGGGTAGCTATTTGAGCTGTAAACCTGGAGCACTGGTTGGCTGTGAGGTTAGCAATGAGCTAAAGTGCCGAACACCATCGATGACTCTTCTGTGGGTGAAGAGTCTCTCAAGGATCTCTTCACATGGCAGAATGGTCACCTGAAAAGCCATGACAAATGACCGGGCTGTTCCCTTTAGCATCTGTTAAGAGTTTTGTTTCTTCTCTGACCCAGGCTCCTGCAGTGACTGTCGCTAAACTGCTTGAGTTTTCTGCACTACAGTTCCCTGGCATGGGAACGGGTTAACAGTCTGCGTAGCTGGTCTTTTTAGACTACAAGCTTTGTGTATGCATATGCTGTGTGAGATTTGTCAGAGTGTTTCCTGGAATGGGGTGCTGATTAGCCAGGGCCTCTTCAAAACTCGTAATGGTAATCAATATAATGATTGTAATAACTAATGACAACAAAGTCAAGAATGGCAACAAAAAGCTTCAGAGTATGGTGTCCTTTGGTTCTGAGGCTTTTGAAGGGGAGCAGAAAAGAACGATTTGGGGACATAATAAAGGAACCCCCTCCCTTTCACAGATTCCCTCCTGGGAAAAATATTTTATTGAGAGAGAGTATGTTAGCCAAAGCAAGACATAAATATTTTACTTATTAGAGCACAGGCTGTTTCTTTTCTTGTTGGCTCCGTTGCCAAGGCTGGCCTCAGACAGAAATTTGCAGTGTCCATTTCTGTACTGTGTGGTGGGGGAGCAGGGGGGCATGGAGACCCAGGCCATGGATTGAAAGCCTGAAAAAAAAAGACAAGAAACAAGCCCTTCTTACAGCAATTGCCTTGCTCATAAAATGTGGTATTTGCATGGCAGCCGCCAAGTCCCTGGTTTTGTCTTCATAAACAAGGCTTTGGAGCAAAGATGTGGAAAGCCCAGTGTGGATTGAATTGGGCAAATGGACCAGGTCTCAGCAGTCAACTTGACAACAAAACCAATTACCCTGTGAGGGCAGAACACGTACTGCCACCTTTCCAATATGCACCACCCTGTGTGAGTTTTCTGATGTCTAATAGGGCTTAGGCTGAGCATGCTTTCTCTCCCTGGGAGAGCTAATATGATTTCATTCCCCTCTACCTGACTATTTCCACAAGATGTAGCATCACTCAGCTCTCCATCTCCATTGTGCTTCATTGAATCAGGCAAGGCTTCAGAAAGGAGATAGGCAGGAAGGCAGAGATACTTGGGCAGCTACACTCATGTAAAGACTGAAATCATAGGTGGATTTCCCTCCCATTAGAGTTGTTCAATCACTTTTTAAATCTATCAAGGTAAATAAACATCCATATCCAGCCTCTGGCTCAGAATGCCCTTACACTGTGGATTGTGAGAACCTACGTGGCAGGGGGCAGTTGCTGAGAGGAGCTGGTCTATATTTCTTTCTTGTGCTCCATCCTTTAGCATGAGCATGTGTCTGGTTCTGAGCACAGACGGATCTTTGGCCTGACCCAGGGTGACAGCTCTGATGTTCTTATACCCGGTTTCTTAAGGATCCTGCCTGCACTGGTAGTTGATAGCAGATGTCCAGGGAAAAGTATAAAGACAAGGCAGATGATATCAATACTTCCCCAAGGTGTTCTCCTTCAGCCTCTGGAAAATTGTGGTTCAGAGACTTTGAGCCAGAAGTGGTATCTGTTGTGTTTTAATACCTCTGCAACTGATTTTTCTTCCATGCTTTTGTCTAACTAACTTTTGGGCCTATGTAAATGGCTGACACGTGGCAGAGAGCTCCATAGTTTAAGTGTCTGTGCAATTGTATAAGACCTAACTCCCCTCTTCTGCTCTGTACCCACCTCCAGCTGATTCCAGCTGATGTCCTGCAGCTCTTGGAACTTGCAAAGTACTGCCCATCCCTCATCGCTCACTCAATGCTCCCTGTAGTTTTACAGACCTTGAGTATACCTGTTGTCTTTTCTACCTTCAAGCGTTCTCATGTCCATTCTCACACAGAAGTTCTCCAGCCATTCTCTTCCATACCTATTCCAGTTTTACTATATCCTTTGATGTTCAGTGAAAAGCTGGATGAAAACTGCCTGTTTCCCAGGGCCAAGCCAAGGATTGTTTGGCTTGTAACATCACTTAGAGCAATTCAGGGTTTATTCCATGCTTAAATTCCTACTGGTGAGCTGAAAGAGGGCAAGAAAAGGTGATCCAGAACCAGATATGGCTGGTTCCTGCTCTGTTCTATCAGGTTAACTCTCCAGCTGCACTGTCTGGAATGAGAGCAGGTTCAATTGAATTAGAAGTGGAGAAAGTTTGTCAGTGAGTTGGCAGATGAATTTTGTTTTACACCATGGAAACGGATATGGTAGTAGAAATCATTGCCAGTCCGTGTGCGTTCTTTCTAGCTGTATTTGCCAATGAGAAGATACAGCAAAAGCCAACTTTGTTCTTGCCTAGTGATCGCATTATGAATCTGCTTAACCACGTATTCATTCCCTGATCTGTGAATACTTTACAAATTGAACATCTGTTGGTGAAAGTAGTTCAGAGGTGACTGCTTTCTTTTTAACCCCTGGAAACTGCTTTCAAAAAGCTTTTTGCAAATGCTGCATTTTGTAGCCCTCTTTCTTCCCACACAAGGAATTCAATCTGGGCACAAGGCTATCTGTTAGGGGCTTGCAAAAGGTTATGCTCCAAAGCTGAGCATGTGTTTTTATGAAATGCATGAATAACTTTGACCACACTGAAGGAAAATGCACTCTGTAAAACTTAAGCCATTGCAAGGCAATCTATGAAGCTGGAAATGTTGTGCTGTCAAGAAAAGACAGTTCCTTCAGTCTTCAAAGGTGAAATCCTAGCCTTCATCTAACTATATGAAGCTTGTGGCAAATTTCCTGGATTTCAACAGGCCAGGGTTTCGCCTACACTTGTTAAGGACTGCAGGGGCTGTAATGGACTGGACAGAGTTAACTCTGATATCATCCAGGCAGTGGGATTTTTCCCAGTGTTTTCTGCCTGTGAGTCCAGGAACTTGCTATTGAATTAGAATCTGTCTAGGAGGAGTTCTGGTAATTGCAGAAACAAATCCCAGGGGTTGCCATTTAATCTACGAGCTCAGTTTTGTTTCAATTAGCTGTAAAGTTGGCAATGAGCACAAATGGGGAACCATGAAATGAAAGCTCCTCCAGTGAACACTATGTCCACAAACTCTTCAAATCGCTGACTCTCATTAGAGAGCCAAGGGAGGGGAGAAAATAAAACCACAAACAGTGAGATCCAATTATGATCTTTTTCCTTTGTTCTTCCACCATCTGGAAATGGCTGGTTTATGTTCTAGAAAAGCGGCATGTTCTAGATCTGGTTGTGCAGTTGCTCTGCAGTGATATCATCACTCTGGATTGCGGGAGAGTGCTAAGGTTTCATTTACATGGGACAGAGGTCCTCTCCCATTCTTTGCCCAGGATTTCTGTGCCCACTCAAGCATAATGACAGATCGTGCTGTTTCCACGTGTAGAATCACCTTCAAAACAGAATTAAAGCCAATTAATAGCTCAGTTGGTTAGAGCATGGTGCTAATAATGCCAAGTTCACAGGTTCAATCCCTGCTTACTGCAGGGGGGTTGGGCTCGATGATCTCTCAAGGTCCCTTCCAACCCAAAGCATTCTATGATTCTATGATTCTAATGTTGTGTCCAGATTCCTCCAAAGAGCAGAGCTTAACCTCATCATATTTGAAGATGTAGGGTCTGAGAGCTTTTCCCCAGTGGCATTTATTTGTTGAGCCAAACTGAATGTTTAATAAAAATTAAATTTATCACCTGGTTTCTCTGCTCATAACTCCTTCTGGGCTGTCCATGCTGCTTGTCCCTAATATCAGTGTGAGCCTGGCAGACAGAGAGTACAGTCAGGCTGTGCTCAGAGCCCTGTGTTTGGAAGTGACCATCCTTGCTGTAGTCCAGCTTCCAAGAAGTATCTCTGTTTTGCAAACAGCATGGATAACTTTCTCATTTGACCAAGCCCTGAGCTTGGGCTTCATTAAACCTAGAACTTTTCAAGACAAGTAGGACTCAGGTAAATCCCTACTGAAAGCTAAAAATGCTGCTTCTCTGGCAGCTTTTACCTGACTTTGTTTCAAGAAAAAGTTATGTTTTCCAGGCTTTTTATATCAAGCATTTAGTCATTCAAGCAGGACTAAATATACTCCCAATTAATACAATAAGTTGTATTTTCAAAGTTCACTCATAGAGATTTTCATCAGTACATCTCAAAGGACATTTTGCAGATGAGGGGAAAAAGAGGACAAGAAAGAGCTAAAGTGAATTGTTTGAGATAACAGAGCAAGCCAGTGTCAGCTGGAATCAGGATTCCTGACTCCTGGGAAGTGTTTTATCCACTAGATGAAGCTCTCTGTTACTGCTGCTGAAGATGGTGATAGCATTTTCATTAGGCAATTTGAAAAGAACAATTGTTCTATTCAGTGTTATACAGCAAGAGAATGTATATTCAAAACAAAGCCAAGACCTGGCTGTTAATTCCTTGTTCCCAACCCACTGGATGTTGCTGCCTTATGAAGACACCCTTATTAATTTCCGTAACAGGAAAAGCAATAAAACCATCCTAATCATCAAAGATGTTGCTATTACAGATCCCAAAGCTATCTTCATTGTGTTATCTTTCCTTTTCCTCCAGACAGATCCTGGTGGAACCCATAGAAGTCTTGGGGCGTGAGTTGGACCAGAGGCCTCCAAAGGTGCCATCCAGTCTAAATTATTCTATGCTTTTACAGGCTATGGGTCATCAAATCAGCCTCTCTGAGGAAGGTCCTGTGCCAGAAAATACTTGTTTGGGAATACTAAAGTCTGCAGGGGCAAGTTTTATCTTTGAACAATGTGACTGCCACAAACTTGGCTAGAAACAGTTTTTAAAAAGTTTTTCCCATGATCCTTTGCAATCGTAAGCACCATTTTTTTTTTTTTTTTTTTTTTTTTCATTTGCAGGCTGTTTACCCAGTGCAGAAGTGGTGGGTGAGCTCATGTCATTCCCACACCGGGTTTTCAGAATGAGAAAGCTATGTGTTACTTCATGTTCCTGTGGCTTTGACCAATGAAGCAGTCTCTGACAGATGTTAGTTCACAGATCACAGGGTACAGAGTGACTAAAAAATGTGGTTTGGGGTAGGTTTACCATGTAGTATCTCAGATGTAACAATAAGACTTTGGGGGCAAAGAACAAGTGGCAGGAGCTGAGAGACTGTTAAAAAATAGTACACCTTTCATGTGCCCTCACCTATTAATGCAGATAATGCTCAGAGAGAAATAAAGAAACACAGAAAATTCCCAGAGCTTTGTTTCAATTGATTATAAGCTCTTATGGCTTCCATGATATCTTATCTTTACCAGCACATTAAAGACATCCTAGTCTCTAACACTTTCTCCTTGCTGCATTCCTGTGTAGGAACTCTGTGATACCCTGCCCATTTTACAAATGAAACACTGCAGGGTTGAGGGACTGCCTCAGGGTCATGCAGGGAACCAGTCTTAGAGCAGAGAATTAAAGAAAGGTCTCCCAAATCCCCTAACCACTTTTGCCTCCCTACCTAGCATGCTTCGGCACACAGAGCAAATTTTAATTTGATGCTGAGATAGACATATGCACCTCAGGCACTGTATAAAGTGGAGCATGGGAGTCCTTTTAGAAAAGTATTTCTCCAGTGAATAGTTACTCTTTCAATCCTACTGACTTCCAGAAGTCTCTGGTGTCAAGAGTGGCTCAGCATTGGCCTTTCTCCATATGCAATGACATCGGTCAAGAGGACTGTTGAAGTCAAAATGCTCTGGAGACTAAGTCACAGGATCAGAATCTGGCCCAAGAAAAGAGAAAAAGAGTGTCAGTGCTTGTCAGGGAAACTCATCTGAACACCTCTAGCAATTTAAGGAAAGTCCTAGAGACATGCCAGCAAAACATTTCACTGGTTTCCATTAAATAGTTATCACAGATCCTGCTTGCAAGCAGATCCATTTCTTAATATATAAAGTAGTTTAGCCACAGCCATTATGTATTTAAACAAAAAAAAATCTGTGAGTTCAGGAGCACTTGAGCAAAGTAATAAATTCTCCTTTGAACCATTAAAATTTTTGTTAGGCAACATCATAGTGCGAACATCGCCTTGTCTTCCGACAGTGGATTAGTCCCCCAAGCCCTCCTATGCTCTTCAGGTCACTAATGAGCTGTTCAGCCCTCAGTAAATAAACTGTGTGGCAGTCCTCATCCAGGAATCTCCATGCCCCTTTCAGACATATAAATACCTTTATTCCCATTTTATAAGTGTGATAACACAGGTCAAGCTGGAAATAGGATTCTAGTTTCATTAATCTAATTGGACAGCAAGGTGGATTAAAGGATTAAACTAATAAATGGAGATAACTGACTTCTCAGCTGTTTTGGACTGGCAGAGCAAGTTCATTCTAACATGGATTAACCCTGTAAGCCACATTTTTACCACCTTGCACCCCTCTGAGCTGATGGTTCTTTGACATCCTGCAATGCCATCTTGGGATAGCTCTGCTAATTTCCATGCCAAAATATTAGCTGCCATCCTTTACCCTCTGCAAGTTACTGGGTCTAAGCCAAGAATCTGTCAGCATAAGAGAAGCAAAATCAGATGGTGCAAGCCTGATTACAGTCCATTGCTGTCTCACCCAGCCCTCCCACTGGTCGTTTCTCAGCAGACTCACTGCTCCACCAGATTGTTCTCCTGCCAGTTCATCAGTCGACGACATTAATAAATGGTTATAAAGATAAGTTCCATCTTATCCTGAAGGCCTGCAGGTGATGGAAAAGATCCCTGCAAAAAGAAAGAGATGCAAGAGGTGGTCTTGGCTTGGGGCTTTTTTGGTAGAGCAAAGGTAGGCGAGACCTTGCTGGGAAACAGTATGCTCCACAGAGTCAGCAGCAGTGAGTGAGGCTGTGATGTGTGATCTCAGTAAAATCCCTCTGCCTCCAATTTCTCTCTAATCCCGGTACCTGCATCCAGTAAAAGAAGACTGTCACACACTGCACAGCTCCCCACTTCCCTTCTGAGGTAGGTCTTTGCTACAGCAGAAAAGGGAATCTGGAGCAGACCCAGGTATCTTTTTTTACTTTGCCATGTACA
Organism: Pelecanus crispus; assembly: GCF_030463565.1. Classification (NCBI taxonomy): domain Eukaryota; kingdom Metazoa; phylum Chordata; class Aves; order Pelecaniformes; family Pelecanidae; genus Pelecanus; species Pelecanus crispus. The sequence continues at coordinate 69,682,636 of NC_134647.1, read as the reverse complement.
AGTGCCCTTGGTAAACATAGCTTTAGCAAAACCTGACCAAAGTTATTTACATACCATCACATTTACACAGGATTTTAAGGTCTTCATCCTTTGAGTGGGCTCCTCATGTGTTAAATGTCCTGGTTTCGGCTGGAATAGAGTTAATTTTCTTCCTAGTAGCTGCCATAGTGCTGTGTTTTGGATTTAGTATGAGAATAATGCTGATAACACACTGATGCTTTTAGTTGTTGCTAAGTACTGCTTATGCTAGTCAAGGACTTTTCAGCTTCCCATGCTCTGCCAGGTGCACAAGAAACTGGGAGGGGGCACAGCCAGAATAGTTGATCCAAACTGCCCAAAGGGCTATTCCATACCATATGATGTCATGCTCAGTATAGAAACTGGGGGGAGTTGGCCGGGTGGAGCGATCGCTGCCCGGGGACTGGCTGGGTATCGGTCAGTGGGTGGTGAGCAATTGCATTGTGCATCACTTGCTTTGTACATTATTATTACTATTATTATTATTATATTGTTATTATTATTACTATTTTATTTCAATTATTAAACTGTTCTTCTCAACCCAGGAGTTTTCTCACTCTTACTCCTCCAATTCTCACCCCCATCCCACTGGGGCAGGGGGACTGAGCAAGCGGCTGCATGGTGCTTAGTTGCTGGCTGGGGTTAAACCATGACATAAAGTTTCTGAGATGCTCCCAGGCTAAAAGGTAATGGGGTCCTTGGATTACACAGGCATCATCACACAGTTCCCCTCTAAAACAGGACTGTGCTTACCTTTACTGGTGACTGAGGTAAAAGGGTAAATAATGTTGCTGAAAATCTGACTTTTCATCACAAGCTTTTTAGTGTATGGATGGTCTCTTCATAGGACACAAGTTGCAGTAAGTTAACCATACAGTTCCCACAGAACCCCTTCCTCCTCCTATCCCCTCTGGATAAAATTAATTTCATCTCCTGCATCGGCCTTTCTCTTCTGTTCCGAGGACGACTCCTAGGCTCACACTGAATGTTCATCTTTATGCATAAATCAACATTTTGGCCCATGGACCAGTTTCATCTGGGCTCCTGGAGCAAAGAATGCCCCTTGTAGCATTCTCCCTTTCTGCATATCCAGCCACCAGGGCTGGGAATGTGAAAGGAAAGATGGTGTTCCTGCATCACATGATATACAGCTCCACATTCAGTCTGCTCTTATGTTGGGCCAGTGGCCAATCCTCCCTCATAACTGCCTGATCTTGTAAGCCAAAGAGTCTTGGATCTGTATTATTTCTGGGTGGGACCAGATATTGAAGATACCAGCCGAGGTGTCATGTCCTAATGCCAGACCACAGGCATAGAGTAAGGCTTAGTTTAATCCGATTGTCATCACAGAGCTGACACACTAGGAATAGCTCTGCTTACAGGCAACACATGGGAAGCTTCCTCTGAATCCATGGAGGAAATACTCTCCCAGGCAGGACCCATTTCAGCCAAGCCATTTTTTAACGAGTGCCTCAGGAAAAGGCTGTGGTCAAAGGCAGAACCTCGCCTAGCTCACCATAAGATTGGGGAGGTCTAGGCAGAGACAGCAGAAAGACTTTTCCTCCCAGCTGGCAGAGACACGGCCACAAATTTCCCTACAGCTCCTGGAGCAGAGTTGAGAACGGGAGCCAGAATATGGCTGATGTGAATTCTCTCTGGGGCCTTGGCAGAAAAGACATGCTACTTTGTCAAATTATCAGAATTTGTGGTGGAAACGACCTATTAAACCTCTTTGCTCTTCCCACTGTCGTCACCCTGGATTCTTCCTTTCGTAGATCTGTTAATGCTTTGTCAAAAGGCAGAAACACAACTTTGACATAAAAAGCTGCTGTTTACAGTTGACGGAAAGCTTACATTAGACTGGGCCACCTGAACCCCATCACCCAACATAAACAGAATCTATCAACACTGCTTAAGCCATTAACCCTGACAACTGAGGCTTTCCAGGGAAAGCCCTTATCAAAAGGGGGCTGCAAATGAAACCTGATGAGAAAAATCCTCATTGCCCCAAATGTACTCAAATAACTTCCATGAGGAGATGTGGATGAGCCTTGTTAGGCTCACCCTAATCCCTTTGACAAGCCAGGGATTCCTTCAGGTTGGAACACAAATCCTCCACGAATTTGAGTCTTCAGCTTCCTCTGCTCTCCATTGCGATGGCAATTATAATTTTTTAAAGATCATTATCTGATCAACATGGGATAGGAATGTTTGAAGTTGAGCATCTGAGTCATTAGTGGAGAGGCCCTTCCATACCCAGTGAAGTCTGTTCAGAGACCTTGAGAGCTCCCCACAAGGTTTATGACCCCTCTCTTGTATGTGCCCGGACACCAACAATTTGGAGATGGCTTGAGAAATGGCTGTCTGAGGGAACCCGCATGGAGAGTTTCTCCTGAAACTCTTCCTTCTCATCAGTATTTAGAGAAAAGGGTGAGGCAAAGGGAAGAAGTCTGTAAAGAAAGCTTCACATGGGCTTTCCAGATGTGATCAAACTCCTATTACCTCAAACATTTGGCCCTTGTTTGTAAGACAGAAGACTTCTGGAAAAAAAGCATTTTCCATCTCAGTGCTGACTTTCCATCTCCAAATTGAGACTCTGGAAAAAGCTGAAAATTAGAGACAACAAATAAAGGGTAATAGGAACTTTTTCAACTTTGTGATGAGTATTTAATTGTATCCACGCAGGATTTCCCAGGGATTCAAGGGAGACGAGGTATTTTCACATTCCAAAAGCAGAATTCTTTTTCCTCTTCATTCCCGCAACTGTGTTGAGAAGGAAACAAAAGTGAGTCATAAATAAAGGGGAACTGTAGATCATATAGCAAATATTGCACACAATTGTTTAGATGCATGTAGAATTGCCTTCTGAGCTATATATCTTGCTTGTTTTCCCAAAGGAAATCTAGCACACATCTACCTCCACCTGCTGGAAGAAGATTAAAAATGTTAACGATTATGATTTTCAGGTTACAGACTGAAGATCTTCTACATATTTTATGAAGCTCAAGGGGGCAAAAGATAACTTCTTATAGTGAAGGGAAACTATACCAAGGCCACAGTTTTTGGATTTAGCAAATCTTCAGTACATGGTAATAGTTAAATATTTAGCATAGTAGGGTGAGGGGAGACTTGTCTTTATACTGAGTACATTTTTGACTGACTTTTCTCCATGTTGGATAGATATTTAGGGAACAGTATTGGCCTCACTGGACAGTGGTGGAAATCCAGTGGAATTTAGCTCAAGGCAGAGCCCAGCCATTGGTATGTGAACTGTGCAAGGCAACTGAGTCTTTTCCTCTCTGCAGATGGTAAATTCACAGACATTCAGGACAGAAATATTCTCATTTTAATGCTTTCACTGCTGGCTGCAAAAATGCAATATGTTTAAATCACAGAGTAATCTTTTTGATCTAGGTCTGAAAACCAAAAAATTTGCCTGTTGTAATTTTGAAGAAGGTTGGAATTTTCCTGCATTTGTTTTTTTTTAGCTTTTATGGTAGTTGTAAAGAATATCAGATTGGTCATGAGGAAAGATTCTTCATGATACTATGCTAGCCTGGACTTTGGAAGGTTCAGTTTTGAGTCCATATTTCACCACTGATTTCCCTTGTGGTGGCGGTGGTGGCTGTAAGCATTTTGTGAGATCAGTGACACTTTTAGAAGAAGTATCTTTTTCTCCCAAATTTTCCACAGGCATTTGAGCTAAAGATGCAGAATGGCAAAGAGAGATTATCCAGATCATTAACGAAATAGTCTAAAAAGAGATTTGCTAGCACTGTCCCCAAAATTAGGATTTTGCAACTCCAAGAACATGTTTTCAACATTCTGGATTTGTTTTGAACCAGGCAGGAAAGGCAGGCAGACTGGAATACCTAAATTGGTAATAATGGGGACTATCACTGGATTCTTTGACTGCATGTCTTTTATGTTGACAATAACCCTTTGTTGGTAACCCCAAGCAATAGAAAATACAGACCCCGAGGGAGAAGGGGAAGGGGCTGGCAGTATAACAGCGCTGCCAAGTATCATTTTCAAATCTTATCTCTGCCCTCTGCGGCTAGACTTTTCCATGCGCATTACCAATGGAATGCTACATTTTTGCACAAAGCATCCATGGGTCATTAACATCTTCTTTCCTCATCCCAGGAGGACACATGGAGAAACCAGAAATCTGACAGATCCTCCTAAATCTAGGGACTCTCCCACCAGATGGCTGGTCCACAAAGCGCAGTGTCCCACCACAGAGGCTGAACAATTCAGAGGGCGTGACAATGGAATGCTGATATTTTATTGCTGCCACATCCCGCCCTGCTTTTTTCTTCCCAATCAGTTAAACATTGCATCTCTCAAAGCTCAGTTTAGGTGACCTTGAGTATCCATAAAATAGTAGAGAGAAAGTGTGCGTACTTTTTTTCTTTTTTCTTGCAAGTCTCTAGAGAATCTTCCACAAACCAAAGTGTGTTTTCTATTATGGTTTACATCAACAAGCTGATCTTGGGGACTTCCGTCTGTGTGTGTTTCTGTTACTGATTTTTTTTGTGTGTGTGTATGTGTGTGTGTCTATCATGGCCCTTGTTTCCTCTGGAGAAAGGAGACAGTAAAACCCACTTGAAAATTTATACACACAGTGTCAGGAGCCCAGTTCATTCATCTGAAGACGCTCCTGCTGTGTTGGGTAAAATGCCCAGAAATATTCAGAGCTGTGTTAACCACAATTCTCCGCTTCCACATTGTGTCTGATGCCATATTTGGAAGCTGTGATTCCTTTGCTCCATGTGGCTGACTCAGAATTTGCATTTACTTGATACCAGCATTGATTTCCCGTCCCTTTGGGTAGCTGTAATGGATGGAGTGGCCACAAAAAGTTCAGCAGGACAAGTAGAGAGAGTTAGTAAGCTCACTGGAGCAGTATCAGATGTCAGCCAGTGGCTGCTCAGATGTCAGTGATGCAGATTCAAATGCTGGAGTCTGGCAGACACATGACCCACGGGTTGCAATGCATTGTTAAAGAAATGAAACCTACCCAAGTTATTCATACTTACTGTGACATATTGCTATTGGCAGCCTCATGCTGGGTCTACCCTAATCACTTGCCAGCATAAGTTAAGAATGTGATTTCACTTTTAATGATACTTCTAGACTAGCAAAAGACTTCTTTGAAGGAGTGGCCTAACTTCCCAACCCTCTCTGCCTCACAGCAAAATCTTCGTGTAGCCAAGAGCCACAAGACTCAAAGTAGATCTCTCAGAAAACAGGACTGCTTCTCAGCAAGAGACAGTGGGTCCCTTCAGAGTCCCACTGGGAAGTGTCTTGAAGTAACCCATCTTTTTCAGATTCAGCTGTCCATGCTGGCTTATTTCCTGCCACAGCTAGGAATTTGGATTATCCAGCAGCTCTCACATGGAAAGCTGCACTTGGACTGCTTACACCCTGGAAGCATCCTGAGTCATAGGATACCATCCTTGTCCTGAGACAGGACTAGCAGAAAGCTTTTACCCATTTTGGGCAGAGAGTATTTCATTCAGGGTAGAAGTTATAAGGCATGCTGATGCTGATGCTGATGCTGAAGATAGTTTGCCATCATGGTAATACTTGTAACTACATCAGAAACATTTTCCAGGGTAGGCTAAGTGAATAACAGAGATGAAAGCTGTGACTTTGGCTGCCATTGAAGCACTGGTGCTTGCCGGCAGCTACCACATAGCTCATACCATTTTGTCTGATTTCAGCATTGCTAAGGGCTTCTGTGTGCTGGTGGGTGCAGGATGTAATACAGAAGCCAGAGGTGCTGGGAGAGAGAGGTCACATGTAATTTTTGTTTGCATTACTAGAACTCTCAGAAGCCCTTGTCCTGGAGAAAAGCTAACTCTGCTGGTGCTATGTGATAAAGGTAGTGTGCATAAAGGCAGTCCCTGCTCAAGAGTGAGATGAGAGACAACAGCAGATACAGCTGATGAAATAATCTTTCATTGTTTCCTCATCATAAGAGGCACCAGCCTCAGTCTGTCAGTCTATTATCAAAGCTTTTACATGCATTGCAGCTTTGAAGGAAAGCGACAAGTTGCCTCTATGGCTTCATGTCAATGCCCTCCCTAGCATGATGGCAACACACTGAAAAGACAAAGTCCATATTTGGTGGGTTGTAAAGGCAAAGACCTGTGACACTGAATACAGAGAAGGGTGCAGATGGGATGTTAAAAGTCAGAAAACTATGTTTAAAGTAGCAAGAAAAAGGAGGGCACTAAGGGAACACAAAGATAAGGGCTACATGTTTAAAAAGTATGTGCCTAGAAAATGGTTGTATCTGTCAGACTGCTACCCATAGGGCTGGTCATTCTCTTTCACTCTTTCACTCTAGGACAAGTTTGGAGGTCCAATTTCAAGCCATGTTCTTCCTGCTGCCTTTTTGTACCACAAAACTGTATGAAAGTTGCACTCTTCACCCAATGTCTTCCCCCACAACCCATATTCCATTTAGTAAAATTTTATACAGGTTGCCATGGCAATCTGCCTCCAGATCCCATTCTGGCTCTCAAAATAAATGGGGAAAACTATGAACACGTCATAACATTTTCAGGCTCACCCAAGATTGGAAAGAACCTCTGGGAAAGAAATCCTGAAACAAAGGGAAAAGCAACATTTTATCACTCTTGGCAGAGAGAATTCCAGTTGTACGATAGCCTGTTGGGTTTTGGTTGGGGGTTTTTGCGGGTTGGGTTTTTTTGGTTTTCTGTATCTTTCCCAAAGCAGCAGTATGATAAAGAAGAGAGCAAGAGACAAGGAAAATGGCTAGTATGTCACAAACACATCTGCTGGAGATGCAGAAAACCTTCTGGAGCAGATGGTCTTGAAAGCTTCTCACTGCATTTTGCATAAGCCTCAAAACTGTCAGCTGCTTTGCTGCATTCGCCTCTTCTATATAAAATATAAACCATTTTTGGTTTAATTAATGAAAACATCTTTCCATCCCTCACTTAAATAAGCCTAACCAGCTATCCTATACTGTGTGATAAAATTCAGGCTCTGCTGTACTATGCAGATGCAAATGTTTGCAGCCATGCTGATGAATGTCTCTCCAGATAGTCTTCAAGAGCAGTGTCTAGACTTGAAGAATGAGCACAGTGCACTTCTGACTCTGTTGGAATAATTGCAGCATTTCATAGAGGCTCTCTTCTCTCTACAAGGGGACAGCAGGACAGTCAGCAAATATCCTTTCTTCTTCTGTAACTCTGCACAGGGCTTTAGATCAAAGGTTGTACAAGAAAAAAAGCTTGTATAGGAAGAAGTGACTATCAGAAGAGGGAGGGAAGTGTCTGAAAGCTGTTGGGAACTGCCTCTTCCATCCAGTTGTCAAATTTCCAGCTCTTTGTCTCACTTTGTCTTTGCAATTAAGTATGTTCAATGAATTCTTTCTCTTTTTTTACTAGTCCTGTACAGCTTCAGGTGATGAGGACGAAGCTAAGCTGAGTCATTGACAGTTAACAGAAGAAATTGTATTTCCATCAATATCTGTAAAGGTCATAAGGCATAAAAATTCATGTGTGTTTCTTGAGAATAGTCAGGACTTCCAAGAGATCTGCATTATAGATCCTTCCAAACCTGAGCATACTGATCTGTATCAAATATTAACCAAGCTTTGAAATACCATAAAGAAATAGCTCTTCCATAAGAGGAAAACTTTGTCCTCACGTGAAGAGCAAAGATAAAGCATGACACACTGGCAGTCTTCATATGGTTTAAGAATTCAACTTCAATAGCAGATAAATGTCTCAGTGCTTCTGAAAAACATCACTGAAATGAGAGAGAAATGGGCCTTTTCAGAGTGCAGTTTATCCCATCCCTAGAAAGACATCCAAAACAGCTCAGGGAAGTCACAGCTATAAGTGCTCATTTCACCTTGTGGAAAAAGTGCAATTAAGTATCTTCTATTGGTATTTTATTCTGTAGCTCTCTGCAGCTGGGAGAGGCAGATCTGATTCTTGGTGTTCTTCATCATTGTTCAGGATTTAAATACCACTACAAGTCTAATTCAAGTTGTTAGATAAAGAGAGCAAAGGGCATGTTTTGACAACCTGACTGCTGAGCAATCTGAATCTTTGTTTCAGTCCTTTAAAAAAAAAATAGGGCATTCATCAAATGACATTCATCAAAAAGGAATAAAGTTTATATGTGAAGATTTGCACACCCTAGTCTCAGCCAGCCACATCCTGATTCTGCAGTAGATGTAGCTTTCTGGCCTTGAAATCAAAGAGTTTGCTCCACTGTAATTAGGGACAACTGGGAAGAGTGGTTGATCTTGGTGGTTTGTGCAGCAGTGCAAGCCTCCAGTCGTCGTTCTTCTGTTCCCTGTGGAAGTCCGGATGGTCATCAATAGGACTGAGGTGTCTGGGTGTCACCTGAGCTTTCTCATTTGTAGCAGTCTTTTGAAATCAACATATCCATGCCATTTAAACCAGATAGCGTTCTTGCCCGAAGAGTTGATAAGCAAAATATTCTCATGCTTTCTCTTATGATATGTTTACTAATGTTCTCTTTGTGGTTGATTTTGCCGTCATGCCTAAACTGCACAAGGAAGAGCTATGGACAAAAGACCTGCTTTTTTAAGCCATGCCCCATAAGGGAAAGCCTGGGTGATCCTTTCCAAATAGCAGCTGGGAAAGCAGGGCCAGAAAATGGCTGTCAGGTTCCTGCCAGCTGAGAGCAGGGCTTGTCCTCTCTGACGCCTTAATTCCAGTCTGCCAGAGTAATATTACAGAGAAATGTCTTATTCCAGAAGCTGTTCGTGCATTTAATGAGAGGCAACCACAGTCCCAGTAGCCAGGGCTGCCTCTCTTAAGGTGATACCCTGGCAGGTTTCCCACGGTAGTTCAGTAGCTTGGCTATTTCTTTTCTAAATTTACAAGCAATCTCCTGTTACATAGTGGGGCCAGCTTCTGGGATATCAAGTGGTTTTTCAGGTGTTGTATTACAGTGAGCTGGAAGCTTTTATTCAGCAGGCTACGCATGTAACCAGTGTATGTTCAAATGACTGTGTCTCCAGTGTTTCTTTCTGCTGTAATTCATTGCTCAGCTTTGCATCTTCCATTGCCCCCGTCTCTACTTCAGGTTCCCATCTACCAAAAAAAAAAAAAAAAAAGTGTGTGTAAGAATAAGGCTCACCTCAAAGAAGTGACGTCCCACTTAATCACAAGCCCCATGAGCTCCTCAAAGGGACAGTGTTGCAGAAGGTTTTAAAACTGGTAGCTCATCCAAGTTCCAATTTATGACAAGGAAACTCAAAGTGTAAATGTAGTTCACAGGACTGTGGATCAGTGTCTGGCCCAGGGTGATGAAGAGATTCTGACTCTAAAAAGTTTAGGACTGTTCTTGTGTTGTTAGTATCTGTCTAACTGCTTAGCTGAATTAAACAAAACATCTGAAAATGATCAGTCCCCCCCATAAACGTCACTGTTTCACGAAAGAAGACGCTGACTTACCAAAGATTATAATATATACACATGTGTTTTATCTCCGCAAGATGTTTTCAAGAGGTTGAATAAGCCAGTCTATGTGCTGACGTGAACTGTAAGCAGAAGATCAGCTTGAAATATTAGGCCAATAATATGGATAATATACATCCAGTTGCACTGCAATCCATCTCACTAGGTGACTCAGGTCGTGGTTTTGCCAACTGAAGTTAAAGTGCACCATCTGGGATAATCCCACATTTCACATGTTCTTGCTTTGTTTTCTCAGTGCTTTGGAGTTCTTTGTAACCCCAAACTTTGAAAAAGCTGCACCACCACCATCTTTGAGAGGAAGACATTAACTGGGCTTCATCCCAGCTTGGTCGTTCCAGCGCTATCTAAGGGTCAAGAACAGCTGCAGAAAGAAAGCTCTCCCTAGAGCTCTGTCTCTGCACGGGTGGCAGAGATTCCTCTGCTGTGAGGGTCAGCTGGGTATCTCAGCGTGTGGTTGGTATTTACTAAGTCATTGTTTAGAAGAAGACAAATTGTTTCAAAGGCCAGTTCGTTTAAGACATGTAAGGGTTCCACTCTGCAGGTACTGTTCACTGTTCCTGTCGTCATGCTTTCATTCTGCCACAATCATACAGGGTGAATACTGTGCCCCCAAACTATCCCCATTCTAGTTTACAAGAAAGATCAGATAAATCAGTGTAGACTGGACTTCATCCTTGCGAACTCTTGAAGATAAGGCTAATTGTGCATTACGTTTTTTTTTCACATGAGTTCATGACAGCAGGCCTGTGAAATAGTTCATGATCTGGGATCCACTTTCAGTATATCTATGGTACAGAGAAAAATGAAGTGTTATACCCGTGACCTCTAACATGGTAGATAATTCAGATAAAACTTGTAGTGAGCAGAAAAATCTCATTTTTTGTAATTCTGGCACAGACTCCATAGCAGCAGAGAGGCTGATGGGTAGAACAAGAACACATTTAAAATCTAATAAATTGTAGGAAGGAAATAGTTGAATCATGTGTAATTCCTTCCCCACCCCTTTACTGTCAGGAACAGTCTTTATTTCTTATGCATATCTTGTTAATGTGATGTTCAGCAACCAGTTGCAGAAGGGACTTTTAGTTTGACTGGAAAAGCAGGGAACACTGTGGCATCTTTCCTTGGGTTACTATTGCTCAAGCTTTCAAGCTACTGTTGTTTTCTAGCAAAGCTCACTGCAGAACTGGACAGGGCATTTTTGACAAAACTATAGGCTCTTTGCAGCCACTTAATGGTTGTTGGTCTGCAATCAACACCGAGCTGATTGTATTAAAGGTATGATTATTCTAATGATTTAATGTAAAGTTTGTGTGGACAGACATACATAAATAAATTTCTGGTAATACCAATTTTAAATGGTTAGGAAAAGGTTTAAGATCAACAAAAGTAATTTTTAATTTAACTAAGTACTCATTATGTATGGTTTTCTCCTCATTTAATGAGTCAACTTAAGAACTCAAATCAAACTGAAGTGATTTCTGAGTAGACAAGTCCCATTCAAGGCAGGGAGGGAGCATTAGCTGCTGGACAATCCACAAAACCACTTTGCTTTTGATGTCCCCACAAAGTAGAGGTTTGGAAAAGGTAAGATGATTTCTAGCATCATCAGTGTAAAATATTTATCTCATTTAAATACACTGCTCCTTCTGTTAAGATTTCTACCCAGAATGTTTCGGGACACATGCAACCAGAGCAGCTCCTGGGAAAGTCACTCCGCAGTAACTCAACAAGCTGCTCCAGCTTCTCAGTCAGGACTTTTCCTGGATTGTTTGTCCATAGAAAGGTTTGATAGCAAACTGAGAGGTGGTCTCTCTTCAGCTTGGACTATATAATCTATTCTTTAGTGAGCATCTTTAGAGAAGCTGGATCCTTCCCTTGCTGAGACAGTTGTATTTCAGTATTTTACATTAATAGACTGGGAAGGAAAACAGTCCTCACACCTTCCCTGGTGCCACTGGCAAGTCCAGCTGGAACTTCATGGGAAGACAGTGTACTTGAAGGAGTTTCCTAGCTCAGTTTTGGAAACACAGATGAAGCTACAGGTTGAATCTTACCAGTTTTATAACTTAGTGGGGTGAAGAATAACCACAGATGTCAACCATGCTACTGCAGGACCAGGAGGACTTGCCCAGCATCTAGACTTTATTGTACTATGCGTTATGTACAGCAACTGAACACAGACCCTGATAAGCCACTGCTTTTCAGGTACCTTGATAATGGGGAACATGCCTGCGTAAACCAGACAGACACAAGTACGGGAAGAAAATAGATCTGTCCAAAGCCACAGAGGAGGCCAAGTATAGAAGTAAGGTTAGAACCCTAAGTCACCAAATTATTTCCACCTCAGTGGCATAGCCCCTAGGATTGACCCCCTCACTCCCAGCCAGCATGAAATAGTATACACCTCTTGTGACCTGTCATAGGCAGGCAGGGATAAGGGATAAACACACCAATGATTCCTCTGTATTAAAACTGACCTAGGATAAAAATAGATTAAATGGGTGTGTGCTATCTATATTGATCTGTTTCAGTAGTGGTGTCATCCATGGATTGGTTGGCAGAAGGAACCTTTTTTTCTTTGGACACAGTAGTATTTGGGACTCCTGTATGGGCAGTCATCAGTGCTATTGTCAAAAGTAAAAGAAGACAGTAATAGGTATTATTTGTATGGGCTCAAGGAGGATGTTCTGTAGCAGATGCTAATGAAGCTCCATCTCCAATGGCAAGGGTGAAGAGGGGAGAGCCCTAAGCCTGTTCATCTCAGGATGAGATGGTAATGCTCAGAATTAATGGTAATGCAGACAGCTAACCGTTAGCATGGGCTAAGCAATTCTTTCCCTTGCAGACCCAGACCCTTTCAGCAGAGGTCTGAGAGCAGAGGTCACTTTTTGGTTAATAGCTGCAGAAGGATTCCTCTTCCATGAATTTGTCCAGTCCCTTCCTGAACCTGTCTGTGTTCAGGTCAAATCGCTTCTCCTCCAGTCTGGGCTTCTGTCCTGTCCCTTGACGGTGAATTTTCTGATGCTGCTTCACTCCGCTCTTCTGCAGGGACACAAAGTTCATTTCCCAGAACTGCCACAGTAACATTAGCCTCGAAGGAAAAAAGCATTTTTGAAAAGGGAGGAGGAAGAGTAAGAAACTTGAACTGGAGAAGCAATGAGATCATTTAATAACCAGCAGCTTTTTTCTATTTGGTGTCCCAAAATTTTAGGAGTAGATGAAAACCACAGCATGCAGGTGATCAAATGGAGTACTTTGCCTCCTAAATTGGTGTAGGAAGAGGGACTAGCTGGCATTTGTCACGCCCGCCAATTTGGTTGAAGTGGAATTTAAACCACGCTGCTGGAGATATTAGACAATTTTCTTTCATCTGGTTGTGGGTCGTGTCACATGGTCACCATATGTGTTGTTCCCCGGCATGCACACACACACCTCTCACTCTACGCAGCTGTCAAAACAAACATCAGCTGCCTTTTTTCAATCCAGGAGAGTTTCAGCTCTGGAAGCAGTGGAGACCATAGGCTTTTCTAACAGGATTTCACATTGCAGATTATCTTTAATCCAATTCATCTCTGACTGATACAGTTTTTGGAAGCCTATGGCCCATCTGCAGAGTTTGCTAGATGGAAACTTCTGTCAGTTGTGCTGAAACTGCTTTCTCTGCTGGGCTGTGATAACAAGGAAAATCCTGTAATGATCTTCCTCAACCATTGAAGGGCTTTGTTGTGGTCATGAACAAATCTGAATTTATGGCAAGAGCATTAGATTGTATACAAGGGATAGATTTTACTTGACCTCTTGGAGTCTTGCATATTAAATTGGGCTCTTCTCAGTTCTTCCAGAAATGAATGCCAGAAAAATACATTTTTTGTTTTTAAAGTAGTGCTTAGCCTTAGGATTGCACCAAAGACCTGGAAAGCCCAAGGCAAAATGTTCTGTCACAATGCAAAAAAATGGAGATCTTTCTAATCCCTCAGGACAGAGGAACCAGTCACGAACTGCTTTCTTGTCTTAATAACTCTAGGAAAGGGACCAGAGCCACAGCACAGCATTGGGAGAAGGGATGGGATGCTGGAGTATGCTGTTCTGGTTCAGGCTGCTATGGAATGTAAAACACAACTGGTGACTTTTTTTTTCCTTTCCTTCTCTTTTTTTTTTTCCTTTTCTATTTTTTTTTTTTTTCCTTCTTTTGAGGTAACAGCCAGCTAACTCAAAAAGAAACCTGACCCACAAATTAAAAATACCCTGGCTGGAAGTTTCCATTTGTGTTGCAGTCAAAGCAAGGGGAGTAGCCTGGGCTGATGAACGAGGTAAGATGCTGCTGGGCAGAAACAAAAGTGATTTGTGCTTTAGTGTGGTGGCCACAGCTGCTCTGTTTTTGTCCCAGTGCACTGGCTGAGTTCAGGAGCAGGGTTTCTTTAGGGTTTGCTTCATTCCTTACTGGTGTTTCCAGACTGGGTACAGGATTCCTTCTACCTGCAGTGGGCCTGTGAGCAAAACCATAGCTGTTGTACGAGTGCCGGGGGAAGGGAGATTTAAGCAGTGCCAGTAAATGACACATTCCTCTCTGCCTGAAACCCCACCTCCTGTTTCCCAGCAGGGTATTCAGGGAGGAGGCAGGAAAGACAGAAGTGTTTGTCCTGAGATGCTACAGTCTCTTTCAGATCCTCTAAAGGCCAGAATTTTCCTTATGTTTTTTATCCTTGTTGCCATTTAACATTGCCTGTTCCTTCTTTAGCCACAATCCCCATGAAAACACCCATTCTTCCAAATGTTTCTTGTTTCTTTATACTCATGTTTTCATGCCACCCTTATGACCACAAGATTTTAGACTTCTAGTAGTAGAGATGACTTGTGTCTATGACATTATTTGTTCTCTTCATCTTCTTATGGGGGTAAATTATCTGAGAGCAGTGAACTGCTTGTTTTGATAGGGTTTTATCATACAAATGATGTATGTGCTTTGTGTGTGCAGGAGGGTGTATATATATGTGCTGATCTAAGTTTGTTTTAGAAGAGGCCCCCAGTTCAAAACAACCCAAAACTGCTGAACTCCAAGATATGGCGTATAATCGATGTATTTCCTCAGTGTTTGGAAGGGATGAGGAGTAGCTGGTCCTATGAAGCTTTTTCCTTGGCAGCAGGGCTGAACTGATGCTGCTCGATTTTGTATTAGTACTGCTGTTTGTCTAAAAGTGAAGCCCACAAACCTTAGACAAGCTCTAGTACTAGCTGTAGCACTTACACAAGCTCTAGTAAAGGTGCTGCACAAACCTATCCCAAGCAGAGATAACTGTGCCCAAATGAGCTTGAAAAATGATAGCAACATTTACCTTTTTATTAGTTCATTGTATTTTGACTTCAGAGATTTTCCTGCAAGCCATGATCATATTTCTACTTAAATCTTAGTTTTCATTAGAATGAAATAAGATAGAAATGGGTAAAATCAGCTAACATTTTTAAATGAAAATGTATTTTGAAAAAAAAAGTGCTGCCATAGAAAACAAATACTGGAAAATCATAACAGTCACAAGGTAAGGAGAGAATAATGGCATAAGTGAATTCAGTAGTTGATTACAAAGCTGTGCTAACAATGTAAAAATTCAATTTCTAACAATCACAACATTTAGACTGCAAAAGAGACTCTTGGTGTGGTTATTCTTCCTGCTCCTTACAATCCCAGGGACTATGGGAGCGTACCAGAGGGTAAAAGTTTTCCCTATAGAGTAAATCACAGACAAGGTAGGCAACTACATTTATACAGGAGGAGCAGAAGCTCAGAGACATTAAAGGTGAGACATCTGAAAGTGCTGAAACAATGCCCCCTTTGAAACATTCTTTGACACCGTCAGAGTTAGAACAAGTAACATACCCTTTGAAGATACCACTTAAAAAGCTTTCCAAAATCTGTCAGTAATTTGAACCTCTTCTGCCCTATCTCAGACCACAGAATCCACCCTTCCCCTCTCTGGCAGTGTCAGCAATGTACGAGCTACTTTCTCCCATTCACATGGCCATGACCCACAGCACTATGGTCATTGTGCAGTTGATTCACTGTAACAAGCTCAGTAAGTGCTTTTTCAGAGCAAGGTTTATGATTCTGGGCACTGGCTGGGAGACGTCTCATCCCTTTGACAGCATCAGGCTGCAGGAGAGTTCAGGGTGGCGGCTGGAGGATGGTGGGGCTGGGCCCTGCTGACACAGAGGCCACAGGCTGGCAGCCATTCAGAACCAACATCCTTGGCTTTTGTGTAATTACCCCTTCGTTCCAGGGGTATCAGAGGAATGGCATGAGAAGCCTTCTTCCCTCAGCTCCCTCCCTCCCCCAGCCCATCCGAGGAGGGTTCCGCATTCTTTGGTTGCTAAAGTGGTGTGGGTATGTGTGTGTGCATATATTCCTGTGCTAACAGATACATCGGGAAAGGAGCCTCCTGTTAAGTTAAAGTGCAACCAAGAGAGGCTTCCCTGCAAGATCACATATGTTTTCCTTAAGATAAGACTTTAGAGGGATAATATCATTCCCTGCAAAAAGATTTTTCAGCTCCCATGACACCTGAAGCAAACAAACGTCTTGTGGCCCAGCATTGATAGATGCAACTTTAAAAGCAATTTGATATCCTCTCCAAGGCTAAAAGGAAAGAGCCTTCTCACATGCTATACCCGGGGACTCATGATGAAGGAGTTTTGTTCTTCCAGCCCTGGGATTCATTCACCCTCTTCCATTAAATGTAAGTTTGCTGATGTGAAGGGAGTTGCACCACTGAGAACATGAAGAGAATGAAGCTTTCTGTTGTGACAAGACCTGGAGGAATGGGAGATGAAAAATGTTTTCTGAAAGAATTTAAAATCTCCTTTAGATACAGAAAAATCGCTTCCATGTCAGCCTTCTGCTCCTGTTCCCCTCATGGAATGATATTAGTTCCCCACACCCATTTATCTCATGTCTTCATCTTAGCCTCTCAGCCACTCCATGCTCCCAAGCTTGACTTGTTGCTCCTCTGTGGGAGGAGTGCCTCAGGCATAGATTATTCTCCAGCCTCAGCTCATATCACTACTGCATTTATTGATGTGGTCTCATGCCAATTCATCTATTTCCTTCTATACATGATGTGCCTGAAAATGGCCTTCAACTCCTAAAGCACTGCTTGTATACTCTGCTCTCTGGACTGCTCTTGTTCCTATCACCACGAAGAACTTCTGTTCTGTTTCCCTGAGCTTTCCAATACCTGAAGTCTCTGTGACCCTTTTTTATTGGTTATCCAGACTCAAAGGATCATTGCATGATCAACACTCTCAGACAACCCCCACAACTCTTCCTGCATTGCAGTGTCTGTTCAAAGCACCATTCCTGGGAGAAGCAATACCTCTCTGAAAGGGTGACATGTTACATGTTTAATTAAATAATGGAACTCCTTGTCATGTGAAGCCATAGAAGTGAAAAGTTTATATGGGGGTCAAAAAATTAGGCAAATGCATGGAAGAAAAATCCATCAAGTCCTTTTAAAGCCAAAGACACTATCACTGGCTCCAGAATTGCCTGAATTTATGATTTCTGAAATTTGGATAAATGTTTTAGAGAAGCAGGACTATCTTTGCTTTGGTTCTAGACTACCTTGTAACTCTCTGCGCCTCTGTGCCCTGGGAGAAAGCTTACACTGGTAGCTTGGCCTTAGGCCTGACTGGCTCCAGATGTTATTATACCCACCTGGAGTTTCCTTTGCATAACCCTGCCCAAATCCATCTCTCACCCCCTTCACCTCACTGACTTTCAGTCTCCTTTACCAGTCCGTTGCAAGAACCTTCTTCCCTACAGCCTCCTTCCAGCTTTCTGCTTTTCTTCTCACTCAGAGATCTCTCCCCCACACCGTGCTTAATAGCTGGGGGAGAAAACAATTACTTATCATGTAAATCTGCAAAACCTCTTAGAGTTCAAGGCAATTTACATAACAGAGGCCGTGCACCTTAAAGCAATACCAATCCCTCCGGGGGACCTCCTGGAGGAAGTTACTCATTTTGTGGTTCAGTCAGTTTGTCCAATGATTTCACATTTCAATCCACAGTTTGCTAACCTCTTCTTTGGAAGTGCTGATGAAAATCTCGTAGAGTTCAGTTTAAGGTTTCTGGATTGTAGTCCCTGCAGGTGACTTTTACTTTTCAGCCTGTTTGGCTACTCCTTTTCCCCGGGGGCTGTATTCGTCCCTCCCCACCAGCCAGTTGTGCAACACCGGCTACAGTTATTTACAGTCTCCCTTTGCATTGACTCACTCAGTGGCTGAGGTGCAGGACAGTCCTCGTTGTTTGCCAGGGAAGCTTATCCTTCACCACAGTTGCAAAGCGCCGAGGGAGGGCTGATAAAATCACTGCATTGTTCTTCCCTGGGATCCCTAAGGACAGTGTTTTGGGGAAGACCTCCTGAAGGTATCTTTTACTAATGAGCAAAGCAACTTAAATAAAAAAGCCATGGCAGCTTCTGTCTAAAACTGAAATTCAAGCTTGCTTCCCCCCCGCCCCCCCCGCCTTTATTTTGGAGGCAATGAAACATTCCCTTTTGTTTTCTTGCTGTTCACGATGAGGGGGCCGGAGGGGGGGAGGGGGGGAGATAAGGAGAGAGGGGTCGATCAGTTAAATATATACTTGAGCCCTTTTTATTCCCTTTTATTTTCTTTTTGCTTTCCTTTTTTGCCTAATTCAGGGCAGGAGCTTTCTGGAACTCGATTTCTCCTCTTTTTTCTCAGTGTACAGACTGGACCTCTAAAGTTCTTTCAGAGTGGCTAATACCTGTTGATGTATATTCAACCCTACAAGCTTTCAAAAGTTCACCAGTTCTTAGTGGATATTCAGTTATATTTCTTCTTACAAATATAGTTCATCTCCCTTCAGATGATTAAAAAAAAATCATACTAATACTGATTTCAGTAACTACATTTAGGTCATCTTTCACCTGAAAAATCTTGCAGTCAGAGTTCAGGATACAGGTAACTACTGATGGTGTGCATGTTAGATCTACCAGAAAGCCTACCAGAAATTTGGCCACTATTATGATTCTAAACATTTAATAGGTGTAATAATGCATTAGGTGATCGTTTTAACAGTAGCCAGTTCATAGTGAAGATCTGGAATGCCTTGCTGGGGGAAGTTATGCTTGTTGAACACTTGAAGGGGTTCAAAAGATGACTGGACAAGTCTGTGGAGAAAAAATCTATCAAGGGCTATAAATACAAAGCAACCAAGTCTGGCTCAGGAAACCCTTGGAGGCTGAGGGTTTTCAGAAGTGTTGCTGTATATTTTCGCTGTTCTTATTCTTTTCCCAAGACATCCATTGTTCCCATTTGTCTTCCCCTTAGAAGTGTCATCAACCTATACCTAAAAAAAACTAAGAGCAATACTTTACAAAGGGGGTTTAAAGAAGAAGAAACTGAGGAGAAGCCAAACAATTATAGAGATAATAAATTAAAGAATGGGGCAAAATATTAATTTTTTTAAAAAATCTAAGCACAGGGATGCAGAGAGGGACACTGAAAGGGACACTCCTTATGCGGCACCAGACACTCCCTGAAGTTGTCCAAGGAGCCACAGCAGCAATCTAGGGCTGCAGACGGGTGGGACTTGGCAGAAAACACTGGTCTGACAAGGCAGCTCTTCTCATGTCCATCCTGCTGAGCTTGTCTTCGTGAATATTTCATGAGACTCCAAACTTCAAACCCATTTTACTGGAGGGGAAATGTGGCTGCAGGACATTGTGATTGAATAACCTGTTTCAACCTGATGACTCATAGGTTGGTTTTGGTTTCTTTTTTTTTTTTTTTTTCTTCTCCTTTTCCTAGAAGACCAGCTTTGTGGAAAACATCTTTTCATCTGACACCAGTTCAAATGTAATTTAATTTTAGTTTTGTTAAGACTGACCTCATCCCATGCTTGTCCAGCACTACTTGCTGATTTAAAGCCCCATTATCCTGAACACATTCATATGTGATATACACTACAGACATATCAGCCTAGAGCATGAACCTCATTAATGGCAGGAAAAGCCTATAGGCTTCCAGGGAGCCCTTTTCACAAGAGATGTTTGCCTAAAACTTATTATCTGCTTAATGTCTTTTTTGTCCATCTGTCTGTCTCCTGCGTTTGAAAACATAGCCCTGAATGTAGGTCTTTATGTGGTCCTTTTGATGTGTGCTGGTGACCTGTGAGCCTCACCTCTTGCAAATGAAGGGGTCTCTGCACCTGCACGCCTGGCAGACCCGTTCAATAGGTGAGGCAAGTCAAAGGGAAAGCACTAGACCTTGCAAATGCAGCTGTTTTATCCAGGCACTGGTTCAGTAGTGTAGCTTTGCAGGCAGTAGGGAGATGACTTGGCTGAAGAGACCTACAGCTCTACTGCAAAGATGGGAGAAGGACATAGAATAGTTTCTTGCACTCAGTTGAGCTAGCTGCTAGGGAAGAGCTGTGTGTGAGAGAGCACTGGGGAATGCAGTCAGGTTGCACTGCTTTGAAGGCAGCGGCTGTGGTTCTGGTGGACTGGGTGGGAAGAAAAAGGTGTGCTGAGGATGGGTAAATCAGAAAAGCAAGCCTACTGGCTTTCCCTTTCCACCCATGCTTAAGGGTCTCCAGCAGAGCAAAAAGGTGAACACTCCTGATTGAGGCCCAAAGCAGAAAGAGTGGAAACACGGAAGGCGGTGGAAGAAGGTTGAGTCACTTCTTTTGAGGGATGTCATAGTGCAGTGGTTCCCAACCTGGAGTCCCTGCGGGGAATTAAGTTGGAACAAGTCCCCCAAGGCATAAATCTAGGTTTTGAATGGCTGTAAAGTGTCCCTGGGTGTGGCGAGAGCGTGCCACAGGAGGGGGTGATGTCCACATCCTAGTACACACTTCCTATCTGGGCACCTACGTGTAGGTCATAAGAAGAGGATGTAGTGCCAATTCACTACTGCTTTAAAAGCAGGATTCCTGTGCTGTTTCCCATTGTCCTCAGCCAACCCTCTAAGCAAAAAAGGGTTGAGCTATTGGAGGGGATGGGTAGGGGCAGCCTAAATGGAAAAGAAGTCAAGGAAGCCAAAAGAGAAAAAGAGAGCTTTGGAAATTCAGCCAAGTTCCAGAGAAATCCCTGGCAGAAAGTTTGGCATTGGCTCTATTGGAAAGGTCTGAACATCCTGAAGCTGCAGAGTCTGAAAAAGTCATCCAGAATATCTTGGTGCAGAGCAAGGTGGCAACATGAAGGATGCATCACTCTGTGATTACCTCATCACAGAGTTTTCAAATGACTGTGGCCTTAGTTGCACTTCCAGACCCAAAGGAGAGATTAGGACCTCTGTATATTTGGAGTTTGTGCAACAGGGAGAGTCTCTGCCCTGTAGATCCAGTATGTGGAGACTGAACTTTTATATCAGGGCTGAGGAAAGATCAGCCCAATGCCAGGAAAGACTCCCCCACCAGCAGGAGCAGAATCACTCTCCCGGGAGAAGCTAGGTTATGCAACAGGGACCCCTGAGAAGATCTTGAAATTGAATCCCGGCAACTTTTGCTCATCAGCCTTAGAAAAAAAAAAAAAATCTGTTGGAAGGCTTCACATTTAATTGCTGGGGAAACTTGATCAGAGCAGAAAGGAGATTCCCAGCCTCTGGCTAAGCTGTTGGCTTTGCTCAGTGGTTTCTATCAACCATGTGCTTCTCAGAAAGTTCCTTTCAGGTGCATCTTTCCTGAAAGATTAAATGCCTCTGTACGGAGTACAGTGCTGGGGATTAATTGCCCCCTGAGGCTGAACAGCTGATCTCTTAAGCCATGTGCACAGGATGCAAACCATGTATGAAGTAGGAAGCAGAGAGGGCTTGCCACAGAAAACAGTTTGGAAACAAATTATTTAAGGTTAATCTAATCTCTTACTTAAGGAAGAGAAATGAGGGAGGAGTACAGAGCAAAGTCTGTCTTTGGCAGTAAGAAATATCCCATCCTAGAAAGACACCCAAATTATAGTTGCTGCAGGAACCTGGGGCTTAATCCAGCTCCACTAAAGTTGATGAAAAACTTGTGAAGGTTGTATCCTCCAAGCCACAAGAAGCGAAGAGACATTTGAAAGATGGGAGACAAGGGGGAGTAAAGGTTGCTGAAAATAAAAGAGAAGCCTGAACTGGCAAATTCACAGAAGCAAGCAGTTTTCAAACTGGGGGAGATTTGGAGGGTCTGGAATTGAGGATACTAGTTTGGACAGTTACCAAGAGAGAGGAACTGCCTCAATATTTTGATCATAATCTTGCTTCTGAGTCTGGTGTTCCTGCCCTCCCTTTCCCAAATTTATTTAGGTTTACTGAGAGCAACTTCCTAGATCCTATCTGTTTAACTAGCTACATCCATGTTTGTGTAACTGTAAGTCCTTATGCAGCTCTCTGTGTAATATTTTGGCCTTGGTAGGTACTTCAGATGCCCCGTATCATAGTGTACATCAGGCTGTTGCTGGTGTGGGACTGCCCAAGCTCCTCTTTACCCTGTCAGATGTGGAAATGAGCTTTGAAAAGGCTTTGCCTGTAGGACAAAGATCCATGGGCTGCAAGATAGGAGCAGATGTGTTAGATGATATCTAGAGTTCACTTGCAGATTAAATAAACCATTGTGATAATATACCAGGACTTGTGGTTATGGCAGACAGCACACTTCTCACATGAGAGTGAGTCACATAGTGGGTTTCTTTTCTTCCTGTTCATTTACCTCTTGTTTAGTGCTGGTGGCAGGTAAATATTGAAATGGGTTTCTCAGAGTGTGATCTTTACAAAGGCCACTGAAACACTTCCCTTGGAGAGAGCTGATTTGAGACAATTGGGGCTAAAGGGCGAGGAAGTGTCCTGTTTGAAAGTTTTTGGTGAAAAATGCAGATTCAGTGACACCAAACTGTAAATTAATTTATTTTTCTGCTATAGAAGGGGAAAAAAAGAAGTAAGAAGCCGGAACAGTTCTATTTGATGTTTTACAAATGAAATGCTTGGATTTTCCCATGTGAAGAGATTTTTTTGTGTCACAGATTTTTTTTTTGTTTGTTTCTTGTTTGCATTCTTGAAATGGAAAAGAAAACATTTGAGCTGATTTTTTTCCCCATTTCATCAGATACTTGAGAAAGAAATTTCAGATCAAGCCAACATTTTATTTTAATATTTAATTTGGAAGTAGCAGGAAATTGAAATATCCATCGTTCCAACAGTTCAGATTAGAACTCGAATTTTATATTTCAGTGGAGCTTCCACTCCTCATCCCAGGAGTCCCCAGCCCTTTGCACAGTTATTGGGGAGGACTGAATAAGCACCTGGCCAGTGCATTGAAAAATGAGTGTCTGGTGCCCTCTATGGGTCCATACAAAACGATGGGCCTGAGTCTGACCCCCGTATTTCAGTTTCATACCTGAAAACCAGATTTAGGAGACTGTGAAATGAGCAGATTACCCCTCTGACCAAGACAACATTGATGAATAACTTGCAAGTTCTTTTTGAAACAAAACTTGAAATTGAGCTTTAAAAATGTGTCTTCTGCCCCAGAAAGCAGGAGCATGATTTTTTTGGAAGACAAGAGCTGAAATCAGAAAAAAAAAAAAGAAAAGTTTATTGGCTCTTAACCAGGTCTAATACAGCATGAATTAAATGTGACAGGTCACACCCAGGAAAATTATGCAAAAGGGTTTTGCTCAGGACCTTTCCCTTAAACTAGACCTGTACTGTGGTTGAAGGTGCAAAGTCTGTATATCTGCATACCTAAGTTGGCTTAATTTACTCAGTCGGGGTAGTACTAGTGACAAAGCTGACTTCTTGAACAGACTCTGCCCAGAGGCAGCCTTTCTTATTTAGCAACTGAATTCAATGTGTCTAATCCAGCTGCAGTGTCGCTAGCCCCCAAGAGGTGCTTCAACCTGGCAGTCTAGGAACAGCCCTAATTTTCAGTAAAATGCTCAAGGTGGAACGAGCTGAGAGGTACGGTCTGCTGAGGGACTCCTAGGTAGTTTTTGCAAACCAATTTACAAAGGTGCCAGAAATAACATGGAGTGCTGGCTGGGATGAGAACAATTTTTGGTACTGAGACTTCCTGTGCAGTGCTGATAAAATAAACTCTCCTTACCTTTCTCTGCTTCCCTATGCTGATGTGGCTTATTACCCCCTCTTTCTCAGTTATTTCCTCCAGTGAATATGAAGCTGGCATGGGAAACTGGATTGACAGACTTGAAAATTGAACGTGCCTATGCTCAGACCTGGCAAAGCCCAAATTATGAGCAAGTCTAAAATCTCTTCAGCTTTTGAGTTGTGGTCAGAGAAGTCTCTCAAAGGGGATCTAAGACCTGTGCATCTCACTGGCACCCAGCCTCTCTCAGGGTGTGTGGGGCAACCAGGCTCTTCCAAAATGTGGGTTGTGACAAGCTAATGAACAGGATGCCAAGGGCTGAGCTCCAGCAGGAGAAGGGACAAGACAGCAATGGTGGTGGGACCAGTGTCCCTGGCAGACAGATGGCTCCCAGGGTGGCTGCTGCTTCCTGAGTGAGTTGTAGCAAACCTAACTGCTGCACCCTGCCCCTCAGAGCAGGGTGACCCAAATCCCCAAACTCTTGATGGCATCTAAGCTCTGTCAGCATGTGGCAAGCCTGTTGGATTTCTGTGGCCACAGCCCATCTCCATGTTGCAAGCAGCAACTTCCCATCATCCTGTGCTTTGCCAGCACCAGTCCTGAATGGAAGAGATTGTATATTCACCTAGAATTGAATTTTTTTCTTTGACAGAAAGCAAAAGAGGTGCATATAGAGTCAAACTTACAGGGCCTGATTGATTTGAAAGGAGAGGGAAGGAAAAAAAAGTCTTAGGTGCGGTTTACCTTGTAAAGTATGTGTTTCCCTGCTGGCAAGATATATATATATGAGTTTCCCTCCAATTCAAAGCAAGCTCTGTTCATCTCTTAAGCTCCTGTGTTGCCAGGATGGGCACTTTATGAGGGAGCAATCCATTCTGCGAGTGGGAGCAAGTAAGAGTGAGGTTGCAATGTGCAGCTGACCAGACACATTTTCCTGCCGCAGGTTATTGAGTCAGATGGTGTGGCTTATTGCTAGGTTTCTTCAGCAATGCAGAGACCTTAATGCCAGAAATGGTTTGCAAACGATTTAATCAGATCCCTTGTGTGTCACTGACTGATGGATCCCACTTTGTGCTGACCTGAATCATATGAGAATTCACCACTTCCCCTGGTAGTTTATCCTAGAATTAATCATCCTCTATGTTCAAAATGTGTCTTTTATTTCTCAGTTTCTGGCTCTGCCTTTCAGGTACAGGCTATGACTATGCCTTTCGCTGCTGGCTGAAAGAGTCCATTCAGCTGTGGTGTTTTCACTGGGTGAAGATGATTTTATTTCTTCTAATCAACTTGTCTCTATCCACTTTGATAACCAATCAAGCTCTAACTTAATTGTTAAGAAGGGTTTTGTCTATCCTTTTACTTCTGGTATCGTGTTTTTCCCCCCCCAAAAAACCCCTTTCCAAACTTTGGTATGTATTTTAATTATTCACACAAGAACCGGTGTTGGTATTGCACCAAGATTACACAAAGAGAGAGAACCACCTGCCTACATGGCTCTCTGTTCCTCTGTTGATCTAGTCAAGTAAAAATCATATATTTAGTTCCTTTCCATTTTGTCAGTGTGTCCTCTCTAGAGTCTTCTGCAGATCTCAAATAACTAAGCTTTGCCTAAAGTATGCCTTTATCAATATGTTATAATGCCAGTTTGTATGTGGAATGTTGTATTGTGTACAGTCAAATACATAACCAGATTTCGCACATTACATTTACCAAACTTCTATCCAACTGATACCAGCTTTGCATATCAAACTCTATTTTCTATAAAACTTTCTTGACTGGCATTAGTTTTATTTTCAACCTTCCATTCTTTCTTTGCCTTTCAGCTGAATCATCTATCAACTTTTCCGTTTTTTTGCCTGTGCTGGTTTCAAGCTCCCTGGATTAAAATTGGCAGGGTAAAAATGCTTTTTTTTTCTGAAACACACCCTTTATTTACCACGTGTCAGTCCTCTTGAATTTCTCAGCTTTTTAGGACATGCTAATCATCTACTGACATTTGCCTTAAGTCTTTGGGAGTTTGCATGTGCATATAGACCAGACTGTCTAAGGTGAAACATCCTTCTCCATATTGCTATCCTCTCTTATAAGTATTCCAAATCCAGAGCTAAACTACTTGCTGAATATTTTTTTTCTTTTCTCAGTTGTCTCTTATCAGCAATTTTACACTCTCCAGTTAGGTATCAGACAATTGTAGTTGTTAGAATTTCTGTTATTACATTCTTGCTTAAGCACTTGTCTTTGGCTTTCACTCTGCTAGCAGTAATTTTCCAGATATCTTTTGCCCCCTTTATCAGTTACCTGCAGTTCATAGCTTCTAAATGCTATTTAATGCTATCTATTCCTTCTTTAAAAAAATGTTTTCATGTAGCTTTTTCTATTACCGTTTTCTTTGTGTCTGAGTTCGGCTTTTAGCCAAAGCTGTCCATGCTCCTTGCTTGGGAAATCAGTGGCTTATTAAAATATAAATAAATAAAGAGGAGGAGGTGGTTAATGATGCAAAAGTTGGCTGAAATAGTGATCCCCTTTAAAAAATAAATCCTATTCCAAGAAAAATATGCAAAGTCAGGTCAGAAAGACCCAGCCTCAATAACTGTGTTACGGGAACATGTGAACATACAGAGATAAGAAGTTGTTATACATCCTAGGATGTTTAGGGAATAGCTTAATAAACTTAAGCCTTTGACAGGAGGTAGTGAAAGACAGAGGAAAGCAGCACAGTCCATCTTCAAGTTCAGAAAAAAATTTGTAAATGTTGCAATTGCTTTTCTAGTGATCTGTTCTGGGGCTGCCACACCTGAAGTGGATCTTCTTGTCAGATTGGATATTTTATTTTTATTTTAATAATGAAAATCAGCAGTATAGGTTTACAAAAGTTTACTCTTGCCTGGCAAACCTGTATTGTTTTATTACCTGGATTTTAGGGAAATATATAATCACACTGTCTTGCAATGAAACCTACTTAGGTAATCAATGCAAAGTTGTCTTGGAGAGAGGTACTGTTGCTGGACTGAAAATGCTCTCTAAGAGAGTAATGAAAACCAACAACTTTAAGATGCACAGAGGGGGGTTTTTTGGTGGATCACTGAAGAGATCGGTATAGAACTAGGTTCTTGATTTGCAGCACTTTATTAATTAAATGAAACAAAACAAATTTTCAAGAGCATTATATGTTCTTGGTCATGAAATCTGCTTCAGTCCTTCATGGGGAGATGGGATGATGGCTAATAAAGGCAAAGATGGGTTACTAGAAAGAAAGATGACTTAAGAGGGAGAGAAGCAAGCAAGCAAGAAGGTTGTGGAGAAAATAAATCTGAAACCAGACTATTAACTAGTAAAAAGGAGCTTATGCAGCAGCAGGACTGGTGGCAACATAGGGGTGTTTCTGGAGAGATCATTCTAGCACATAAAATGATTCAATGGGATGCAAAAACACCCCCACAACTAAAGTTTTGAGGCTGCATACGCAAAAGGCATCATCTTACAGAGCAAGGAAGTAATAGCTTCTCTGTTGTGGCTGTACATGGCATGTGGGGCCAAACACTGAATTCCTAATATTGACAAATTGGTGACAGTTCAGAGAAGAGCAAGAAAAAAAATAAAGATTGAAGGAGCTAACTTTGTTGTTTTACGTGACTAATAGCCCGTGCTGAGTCCAGTGGAGTTACTGTGCATTCACATCAGAGTGAGACCAGAGTCCGGGGCTCTCCTCTCTGCATGAACCTTCTTTAGCTCCACGTGCAGAAGACATTTGTAGGCCCGTTTGGCTGTTCCTATCTTTCCTGGGCCAGTGTTTCAGTCAGTGATAATCCAGTCCATTTTCTTTTGTCAGCAGTCCTACAGAAACCTCCACAAAACCAGCTACTCATGGGAAAATAGCCACTTTCCACGCACAGATCAAGACTATATCCCGAGCCACTGCAGGACATATGAGAGTCATCACTGAATGCTAATTCAGCTTGCAGAGGAGCACATATAGTTGCTTTGACCCTTGTCATCGCACCCCCATGTTGGACCTGCTCTGTAGAAGCTGATCAATTGCATGCAAGTTTTGGGACTTGCTAGAACTAGTAGGATACAATTCCTGATTGCCAAGCAGCCATCACAGTTAGGAAATTAAATTAAAATCAGCAACATTTCACCAGAGCTACACTAGTTTACAACTATTGAGAAGTATCCTCTGTACAACTCTTACTATACAAGTCATGGCAGTAAATAACCCATTTGAGGAGCAAAATGGTACCTGAAGCACAAAAGGACAGTAGATCCCACAGTAGCACAGTGTGCTTGAGAATGTGTCACAGCATTACAGAAGTATGAGCAGCAAAGGCTATTCCATAGGAAGGTTTCCTGATAGCATGATGTATTCAGGGGATGGCTATTTTTGGAAATAAGGGGGTAAGGAGTAAATGCCATCATTAAAATTGCATGATAAGGTTCCTGAGTTACCAGGATAGGCTAGTGGATCTGTCTCATCTACTTCTGTAAGCCATTCCTTGGCAGCACTCAATCTGCAGGTCCCTAAAGAGGATGGCAGTTTGTACTTACTGACTGTCTGGTGTGCAAGGGCTTGAGAGTAAGTATTGAGTGGCCTTATAGGTGAGAAACAAGACTGGATTTTACAATCCCCCAAGATAGCATATGCTGCAGATTTCTGACTGTCTTACACCAGCTTTTCTGACTTTCTTGTGCCTGCTTTCCTCTGTCACTGTCCATACTGCACCATATCATTACTCTTCTTAGCCTGGGACAACTTGGGATGTCTTCTGTTCCAGCCAAGGTTGTCAGCATTGTGCCCCATGGCTAATGGTCTGCCTTACGCAGGGGTTGATAGCATTTTTTCAGAATCTTTCAACCCTTTACCCTGTCAGAGTGGGCCATCAGAGATGGCTTTGAACTTGCTGTTAACTGACACGTGCCCCAGATTTTCTGAAGAGCAGAGGAGGATTTGGCAATACTCCGAGATCTCAGTTGTGGAGATCTCACCATGCCCTTCTGTACCAGCCAAGACTCAGAGGCAGTGCGTGAAGAATTGACTAGACTGCTTGCCATGACAGCTATAAATTGTCCCATCTTTTCAGGCATACAAAAGAGTAATGACAACTGTGTTGTAGACATCTGCTTTTGTGAGAAGTCGGATGTCACCTTCCTTCCAGACACACTGCATTAATCTCCCCAGGGCTACCCTGCCTTGTGCTCGGCAGTCATGCCTTTCCAAGACAGCACGTTGCCAGGGTAGCAGTTTCTTTACCAATGTCAGTACTGCATTGTTAACTGCCTTTATATGCTTGCCACCAAGGCATTTCTTTTCCTAATGCTGGCATTTGGCCTACCTAAGCAACTAGTAATGATCAGAATATTTCTGAGTGTGTGTACAACCAACAAATGATTGTTAGAAAATGGCAGATTGCAGGCCAGCAGCTCTGTGATTTTTTGCCATGGAGAGCCCCGTGAGAATGTCTGTAATGCACCAAACCACAGTTCCATCAAACTCAGGATCCTATTTCCAGTCATGGCTGGAGTAGGGAATTAGCAAAGGGTATGAGAAAAGGGTGAGTGCAGACTATAGTTCTCCCTAATGCATTCCTGACCTCGAACTGTTGTCACCTTGAACTTGCTAAGGCAGGCACAGGCTGGTGGTAAATTAGTGGATTTCTCTTCCCTGAACTTGTTTACTCTCTCCTTGAGTCTGTGTAAATTCCTAGTGTCCACAATGCCTTCTAGCCAAGAATTTAGCAGCTCATCTACCCGGTCCATGCAGGGGCATCTTTTTTTGTCAATTTTGTCTTCGCTCATAATAATGACATTTACTGTTTGTAGTGTTGTACTCTACTGGGTAGCAAGTCAGACTGACACACCAGTGATGTGCACTTGCAGAAATCCACTCTGCGATATCAGTGTCTACCTCCCAGCTCACCCACCTAGTAGAAAAGATTACTGACTTCATATTTGCTAATTGAGATTTGCCAGCTATAATAGTTCTGCAAGAAACTTGCGTAGCACTGTTCTAGTGACCATAAGATAGAAGGTATCTAATTCTCAAGTCTGAGATATTCCTCATATATTCACACTGCCTTCTTGGCTGATTCTCTCTGCAGTGTGTATGCCATCATTCTGCAAGGAAATAAAGCTGAAGTGTTCCTCAGGATTGTGCTGAAACACCAGAAAGACAACCGCACAGGGTATTGTCTTTTTTTTTCCCCTGTAATCTTGAGAACACTTTGTAATTCTCTTTCAAATAAACAAGGGCAAATGAATGGGAATTAGAATTGTAGAATCATAGAATCATAGAATGCTTTGGGTTAGAAGGGACCTGTAGAGGTCATCCAGCCCAACCCCCCTGCAGTGAGCAGGGACAGCTTTAACTAGATCAGGTTGCTCAGAGCCCTGTCCAACCTGACCTTGAATGTTTCTAGGGATGGGGCCTCCACTACCTCTCTGGGCAACCTGTTCCAGTGCTTCACCACCCTCACTGTAAAAAATTTCTTCCTTATATCCACTCTAAATCTATTCTTCTTTAGTTTAAAACCATTACTCCTTGTCCTGACACAACAGGCCTTGCTAAAAAGATTCTCCCCATCCTTCCTATAGGCCCCCTTTAAGTACTGAAAGGCCACAATAAGGTCTTCTTGCAGCCTTCTCTTCTCTAGGCTGAACAACCCCAACTCTCTCAGCTTGTCATCATCAGAGACGTGCTCCAGCCCTTGGATCATTTTTGTGGCCCTCCTCTGGACCTGCTCCAACAGGTCCATGTCCTTCTTGTGCTGAGGGCCCCAGAGCTGGATGCAGTACTCCAGATGAGGTCTCACCAGAGCGGAGCAGAGGGGCAGAATCACCTCCCTCGACCTGCTGGCCACACTTCTTTTGGTGCAGCCCAGGATATGGTTGGCTTTCTTGGCCGCAAGCGCATGTTGTTGGCTCATGTCCAGCTTTTCGTCCACCAGTACCCTCAAGTCCTTGTCTGCAGGGCTGCTCTCAATCCCTTCATCCCCCAGCCTGTATTGATATCAGGGGTTGCCCCGTCCCAGGTGCAGGACCTTGCACTTGGCCTTGTTGAACCTCATGAGGTTCACACATGCTCACCACTCCAGCTTGTCCAGGTCCCTTTGGATGACATCTCGTCCTCCTGGCATGTCAACCACACCACTCAGCTTGGTGTCGTCTGCAAACTTGCTGAGGGTGCACTCGATCCCACTGTCTATGTCATTGATGAAGATATTAAACAGTACTGGTCCCAGAACAAACCGGTGAGGGACACCACTTGTTGTGTTAAATATTTCTTTGATTGAAGCATTCATGGCAAGAGAGCAGCAGTTTTCTGTATCAGTTTCCTGACTTATCTTTAAAGAAACCAGGGTACCAGATCTTTACCTTAGCTATGTGGATGCTGGTGGATCTCTGCCAATCTATATCAGCTGGGAATCTAGGCCAACTCTTTTTATCTTTAGGTATCACTTACTTATGTCCTTGAATGTATAGGTCAATCTAGAAACAGACCTTTTTCAAGAAGTAAGCATGAACTTTTGTTTCATAGCCTATAGAGGTGATATATTGGTCCATTCAGTGAGCTTTCACAAATAGTTTGAAGAAGTACAGCACAACACAAGCAATAGAAGCAGTAGGAGGACTGACTTTTATGTCCAAATTCTATCAAATGACAATGAAGATGTGTGTGTATGGGGGTCATGGAAACACAGCTTGTTCTAGTCTAGCTAAACATGTCTATTGATAATCTAATTGTGGACTACGGAGCTCAGGCTAAGGTACAGTAACTATCTTATTGACTTTCATGATCACAGTGTAGCTGTACCATGTGTGTGCAACATCTCTTTATATTTTTTCTAGAAAGAAAGAGTTCATTTAATGAATGCCATGATCTTCTCTTCATAGGCAAAATCCTCATGGTTTGCTCAGATGTCATCTTCAGTCCTGAAGATTTTATTTGTTCACTCAGCTGGATTGCCCCTAGCAATGCAATATTTGAAATCTGAGCTGTGCTGTGATAAGCATATGATGTCACTTCTCTTCCCTGATTAAAGAAGTGTAATTCTCAAGATTTGATTTCTGGAGTGCATAATACATTTAAAATTCACTTTTAGGGTCAAAGTCTTAACTGGTATAAATTGATAAGGCTATGTTATCTTAAATATATAAGACAGCCAGGATATACCAGATAAATACAGCACTGTCAACTAAAATAACAATAGTTCCATGAGTTTTAGGCCTCCTTTTAATCCACAACACTAGTCCAAAATTTTGCTGTGATTTTTTCAAAACCACATGGGTCTCATTTTCTTCTCACATATACTGCTTATGTACAGATACAACACCACTGAGTTCAATGGAGTCATGTTTTGATTTAAACAGGTGTCAGGTCTCAGTCTAGCAAAGCACTTAAGCACGTGCTTAACTTGAAAGCAGGAATGTGCTAATACAACTTCTGATTCTGACCTTGAAAATGTTCACTATCTGCTTGAATGCTTACTATCATAAATGAGAATCAGGAAAATAATTACTTTGTTTCATCCACTCAAGAAATCAAATAATTGTTCTAAAATCATTGCCATTGATCCACAAGGAAAACTGTTATTTCACAAAACAATGGTAATATTTGGGGTTAATATAAACTGTTGTATATAATTTAAAAAAAAAAAAAAAATCTCTTCAGGAAGGAGGATATGGACTCAACCTGGGCGATTTTTTGAATGGCATGTTTTACCTTTTTTGATCTTTTGGAAATGACATTTTAGTTTGAATTCTAATGAATCTTATAGTTTTTAAAGCTGTGTTTCTCCCCCCGCCCCTTTGGCAAATTAATTTACTGGATGCTACCAGAAATGACAGTTTGTCCTGGTAAGATTTTAAACTTAGCTGAGTAGTACAATATGACATAGCTAGAATAGAGTACTACTAATATGGGTTCTTTTCTAAGCATCTCCAGAAAATTCAGCAATACCTAGCCAAAACCTGCATTTTGTTGGGAATTTATAAATTAGCCATGCAAATTATGTCTTCTTTTTAGTTATTTCAAGAGCTTCCTATGTGCAGGGTGCAGGCAAAAGGTATTTGGTGATGCAGTCTCACATACCATTAGCAAAACCTCTGTGCCAATATGAATGTAAAATATTGAACAAATATAAAATACAGTAATTATGTAAATCCATAAAGCGTGGATGAATTCCAATGTAAAATTCAGAACTGAGGTGGACAATCTTGACATAGCAGGCAGAAAATCTTTTCATTAAAAAAAAAAAATCTTTACCTTCTCTTTTTCCTGGAAAATATGCTTAAGGAGAAGAAAAGTCTTAAAAAATGTTTTCAATGTGTCTAAAATTTAAACATTAATGGTTTTATGGAGTGGAATTTTTTTAATCTTTTATTTGTGGAGTTCCTCTGTGGATAAAGATGAGATGATTTCATTAAGTTTATCATTCTTCTGGGTGGTGAAGGTTGGGTTCAAGCTAGTAACACTAGCCTGATGTTCTGCAAAGCTCTCCATGAAGGTCAGCTTTCTCTGTTGTCTCCCTCTGCTGGCAAGCTGTTTTGCTCCTTGTTCTGTTCCAGGGTCTTCCTTGCCCAGACAGTCACACTGCATACACATTAGCTTGCACCCAGATCCACACCCAGAAGGATCTGAGTGGTCCCCTTGTCGAAGGAAGCCAGACAAGCAATAGTGGCTAGTTTGCTCAAGTGCCCTGCTCTGTATTGGTGGGAGGCATTCATACCAACAGTTTTATGCCCATATCAACAGGGAGGATAAATTCTCCAAATTCTTCATCTATCTTGGCTTAGGCCGCCTTATTTCTTGAGATTTTAGGAACATCTTTTCTCTGTGAAGGCTATATACCACAATGTTTAGGGATCTTTCTTTCAAACCAATAGTTGACAGGCACAGACATTTGCATATGCAAATCCTGTTTGTGCAAAACCGCAAGGATTTCTACATGTGAAAATAGGTAAAGGAATATCAAATTGTCTCTGCAAATCCTTGTTTCAGTTGGTCTGGTGCCAGCTATTTTACTGCACTGAGCAATATTTCATGCAAT
Organism: Pelecanus crispus; assembly: GCF_030463565.1. NCBI lineage: Eukaryota > Metazoa > Chordata > Aves > Pelecaniformes > Pelecanidae > Pelecanus > Pelecanus crispus. Next base: position 69,648,981 of record NC_134647.1, on the reverse strand, counting down.
TCTGATTGTCCAACACAACAGCTTAGGCTGAGCCCATGAAGCTGGACAACATAAAATGCTGGTTCAAAGTTTTGATAAAAGTGTTGGAAGCATGTTCAGTCCCCTAGTTCATCATCAGAAACTTCATAACACTGATCTGCCAGTTTATAGTCCTGACCATAAATCTATAGACAAAGCAAAATGAGAGCCCCTGCTCTGGAAAAAGCTGAACACCCTCAAATCATGACCATCACTAAGATTTCACCTTGAGTTCTGTGGGTAAGGAAACTCCTAGTGTCCCATATAATTTTGGTGTGGGATGAAATATAAGGAAGGAGGACAATTCCCATGACTCAAACACATCACCACATTTAGAGAGCTTGTTTACATAGGTCTTGTCTTCAGTCACTGATGAGAGAGGAGTTAAAGAGAGCAATAATTTAAATATTTAACACTGCTTACCAGAGCTCTCACCTAGGAGGATAAGAAGGTAGACCATAGAGCTGTTACGTTAGGCGTTACCTTTTGCTCATGGGAATATCCCCTGCAGTTAAAAAAAGGCTCCCCCAAATTACTAATGTAAAGCCTTTCTGGTTTACTGTGGAAGGTGTATTTTGAGCTTCTAGAATACAATTTGCTAATCGGGGGATGGAGAATGGATGCCAGACAGTCACTGCCATGCTGTAGGGACCAGGTCTGATGTTTCCTTGCAGCAGGATGTCCTGATGCAATACTAACCACTGTGCTCCACGGGCAGGGAAGCAGTCTCCAGGTGGCAGTCAATAGGTGGACACAGTAGAATCATAGAATCATAGTAGTAGCAACTACAAGCATTGTTATGTCTCAGTGTAGACTTCTTTCTTGACTCCTGTGAACACAGCTGTGCTCATCTGGCCTCAGAAGTCCTCTTCTTTTATGTGTGGCAATTCAGGTCATAGGAAATGGGAAAAGACTAGATATTGTATTTGCGTAGTTTGCATACAGTCACAAGGCAGGATGGACTTTGGGTTTCATACTGCAGTCCTTGCTGTATGAACATCTAGCAACAGACATGTCCCTGCTTCCACCTCTTATAGTCCAAATGAGACAACACAAGGAATATTTTCAGGGGGGTCTTGATGCTGTTAGCACCTTTGGGACCTTCTGGTTGGTTTCAACAACCTTTGACTTGTTGGCAAGCCCATGGTGTCTGCTCTTTACCTTTGGTCTCACCCCCAAGAAAGGCAAGAAGGCAGCTCCATGTGCCAGGCATTAACCTGGGAACCTGACCTGAGGAAAACATGTCCCATTTGTGCAGTTCAGTGTAACAGGAAAACATATGTCTGTCATGTCACGCAAGATAAGGTGATTTGTGGGTCCGTTTACCTCAGGTGGATTCAATTTTTGATCTTGGAGGGAACCCAAGCCAGAGAAAGCTGTCTGCATACTGTGCTGTCCAGCCCACAGAGCATGCACTAAGGAACTGGCTGCTGGAGAGATCCTGTCTCCTGGATGCTTTCTGGAACTGCTTTGAGAGTCCCAGCCCCTCCCCACCCTCCTCTCATCACTAACAATAACCAGATACCCGTGTTGGCCTGCAGAATCTAAAAGAAGAGACCTCAATTAAACTGAATGTTTCCCATTATTTAGGCTGATACGGAAGTTTCTGTTGTTTCAAGCTCATCGTGATTCATCTATGCAATATTTTGTTTCTCATCATGGGTTTGTTTTTTGTTTGTTTTTTTTTTTTTAATCTGCAAAACTTTTGTTAATTCTGTAATTGTACTCTATTTTAAGGGAAGCTATATGGAAAAAGTGAGTCAGAGTAAAACCAGTTTCAACCCCAGCCTCACTCATGGCAAACAGACAGGGATGAAGTGCTGCCATATACTATTGATGGCCAGAAGACCTTGCAGGTGAAATTTTCAAGTGCGCCTTGCTCTCTGCTTTGGCCTGACTTAGCTTCTGTGGAAGTCAATGATAGTTTTATCACTCACTTCACGCCAGCAGAGTTAGGCAGCCCTGTGGAATAGCACAGGCTCGTAATCTCAAAATGTGAGTTTCTGGACTGTGGTTGACAGTGAAGCACTTGCATTCTTTCAAGTCCTAACCCAGGGTTTCTTGAAGAACAACAGAAATACAAGGGGAGAAAGGGAACTGTGGTGTTGCTGGGGGCAGCCAAATATCTCGTCTGGAGGATGCACGTTAGGTCTGAGATGTGCTAAGGGCTCACTGTGAAGGGCTACTGAGAGGCAGAAGCAGGAATAAATGTGTCTGCGACTGTACTTAAAATCTGAATTCCTCTACCCAGAAAGGAGTTCTTAAAACAGAAGCCTGTAACTCTCAGCACCTTAATTCATCTAGAGACAGCTTTCCTTCAACTGCTTAGTGCCCTGGCTTGCCACAGTGAAAGCAGGTAAGTGAAAGAGGAGTACAGAATGTAACATGCACAATTTTAGAAATTTTAAATGTCAAGATGCTTAGGCAATTTAGGCAATCAACAGGACAAAATTATGTGGGAAGAAATGTACCCAAAGATTGTTCCTGTGAAGATACATCTCCAAAAAAAGACAAGCAAGAAATGGCAGTTTCTAAATTTTGACTGGTGCTCTAATTTAGTGCAACCTTCCCCAGGCACAGCCAGGTAGTAAAAAAGGACAGGCTACACTTTCAGAGGAATAAAATGTTCTATTTAATTAATGCTTTTTAGTAAGAATATATGCATTCAAGCCCTCAGCCTGCCTTACACACTGGGGTGCTCAAGGTGTCCTTGCTCATTCACAGTTGTCATCAAAACAAGGGGAGGTGGGCCTAAAGCAAGAAAGCACAGCTGAGGGGCAAAGGGAGGCAGAATATGGAAGTGAAAAAGAAATACAGGAGTACTGCATCTCTGCCAAGAGGGTGGAAATATAGGTAATCTGGGAAAATACCACCTTTGGCAGGAGCTTTCAGGACAAAGAAGGAGCAAGAACAATCTCTCTCCATTTTCCATCTACATATCTTGAATCCTTTGCAGAAGGAGCTGCTATAACAAGGACAGAAGGCAGACTTAGATTAAGTGGACACTGGCTTCTTCTGCCTTACATGGGCTTTTGGCCAGGGCTGGAGTCATTCCCTCCAAATTGAAGTCAGGTATGAGGTCAACCTCAGCGTCAGGCTAAAAAGCCACTGGAAAGCCTTAAAGACAGTGTTACTAACGGGAGCTGCCTGCAGTAAGGAACCGTTTGTACAGGCTTGCAGAGGCTCAGATTGCCAGCACAAAGTGCAAGGAAGAAGGGAATTTGGCCATAATCTCTCGCTCTTACTTCATACTAGGCAGAGCAATTCAGGAAGCCAAACCCACTAGCAAAACAGCCATGCCTCTGAGCATCCTATGTGCCTCTGTAGCCAGAAGGACTGAGCACAGAGAACCTGGGTGCATTTCTTTCTCTGGGGTCAAGAAACTTTTGTCCAGCCAGATCTCTCTCTCTCTATCACCAAGAGCAAATTTTAGGGAGATCTAGGGTATGCCTTCTTTGTGTCTCACTGTCTGAAACATCATGAAATCCCATTTCCCACCTGATGGCACATAAAAGCTGACTGTAGTCCGTGTTAAACAGATGACTCACCAGGCATATTTTAATGGGAGTGAGCCAAGGAGCTAGGCAAACACACAAAGGCTCCAGACCTTCAGAGCTCCACCAAAGTCCCTGATAGGCATTGATAACTATGGCTTTGAAGCAAAATATCTAACAACAGACCAACACACCTAAAGCTGTAGCTCTGTCTGCACTCCCCTCTCCACCCCACCCCACCCCACCCCCCCCTCCTTTCTTTCAACACAACAGAATTTGCTTTCTTACAAGAAACCTCCATATCGGAGTTCCAGTTAAGTCTCAGTGCATCTGGGAATAAGGGTAGAAAAAAGGACTCCAGCTTCCCACTGTCCATCTCCATGTGTAGAGAGGCACAGCTTACAAGAGCCTGGAAGCTCCTGTTCTTTGGTGCCTGGACTGTTCTCGCCAAGGAAGAAAGGGTGTTTTCCTCTTTAAATACCCTTCCTCCCCTTTCCCCCAAACACACTGGATGATGGAGAAATCAGAATTTAACAATAACTGGAGATCACTCTGCATTTTGATCTCTTTCTTCCTGAATTATGTTGTGCTGGGCTCCACAGATGTCTTTATGAGTGGAACAGTGGGAAATTCAGCAAATACAGCAGAAAGTTTGGTGCAGTGCATAGACCTGGTGTGTTGACTGTTACCTGCATGTGAACTCCTATATGATGGGGTCTTCCATTCCCTGTTACAAACTTCAACCTCGCTCCTAAACATGCCAGACTCATGTGTCATAGCTCTCCAGTGTGATACATCATAAGCTACTTGGCATGTAATTCTTCGCAGGGTTGGGTACCTAGCAAATGATGGTGTGTTTGCTTGTTTGAGCATAGGAAGATGATCTCTCTAAGAAGAGGGAGAGACTTTAGTGTAAACTGGGAATAGACCCCATCTCTTCAGAGCAGGAACTGTCTGTATAATCTCTTTGGAAAGTACGTGTCACAACAGAATCTCAATTGTTTTCTGGGACCACAGCAACTCAGTAGTGTTAACAGTTGTGTTCGTGTATATAGGTAACATTTTTTCAGCCTCACCCAATTGTATTTGCAATTGTAATCATCATTGCTCCTTTGCAAATTTGTGTTGACAGTTTTTAATTAGAGCAGATTTTTCTGGCAAATCCCAATCATGTTGTTAATGAATTAGTCTTCAGTATCTGCTCCAATGCCAGAGCATTGGACCACGGCTGTCCTGCTTCCTTGATGAGTGAGAAAAGGAGATCTGGTTTTGTCTCACTGTCTGCAGATGAAAGGATTTCCCCAAAAGAACTCAGATATGCTGACCTGAAAGGAGAAAAACAAACATGAAAAACTCAGTATCTTCAGCTACTGTCAGCTACCTTCCCTATGGTGCTCCTTTCTGAAAGCTGCGGCTCAAAACCCACCCAAACAGAAGCAATACAGCAATACCCACTGATAAATGTTGAATTGTCTTTGCAGCCTCCAGGTTTTGGGCTGCTCTGGAGGTCTGAAGTACTCTCTGGCATAGTTTCCACCCATCAAAGCAAAGCTCAGTCCACTTCCAGCACTAGAAATTGATGCCTCAGCAACACACTCCATAGCATGGTGCAGGCTTGAACTTTGGGGGCTTGTGCATGGGAAGATGTGGGGGAAGACCGTGTGGGTCAGTGATTTTCAGCCTGTGAAGCAGGCTTCTAAAAATGGGACAAAAACAAGCTGTACTGTGTGACACAGGATCCCACATCTGAATTTTCTAAACGTTATTCATCTTTACTGGAAAATCATTCGGAGTCCTCAAACAGAAAAATGTTGAAAGCTTCTGTTTTAATGTAATGGAAACAATTCATATTTCTGTCCCTATTCCTACCAAGCTAGAACATAAATTTTTCTAGAGCAATAATAATTTAAATTACATTTGATCATGGTAATGCTTTAATCTAAGGAATGGGTAAAGATCTGTGATTATTTTAAATTTGCATTGTTAATTAAAGTAAGATGCTATGGTGCCAATGAGACATTTTACCAAAGCACCTTTTATTCTTTCTTTTTATTACACAGAGGAAAAGGAAAGCCCAGTTTATAGCTTAGAGAACAAACAAGTAGAAAGAAGGCTTAGCAGGAAAGACATTTGAAAATTTATTTCAAATGCAGGTTCAGTTATCATCCGGCCACCAAAGGATCTCAGAACTTCTTTAAAAGGCTGGCAACTACCGCACAACTTATCTTTGCTGTAGGCATTATTAAGCCCTTGAGAAGCTAAGGTGCAGGCAGTGGGTGAATTTTCACTCAAGGTTATTCTATGTGTCAGGAGCAGGGATAGGCAGACTATTCTGTACATGCTACATGCTTTGGAGAAGCATTTGGCTACTATGGTAACGCATGTGGGAGGAGAGAGAGGCAGGACATCTGTGAACTTCATCACAAGAAAGGATCCCAGCATCATGGCACCCCAGACAACACAAAGCAAATTCCTGATCCAAGACAAAAAATGAGAAATACTGAATCACAAGGCTGTCTTGCATTAACAAGACTTGCATCGTGTTGTTCCCTCCCATGTGTTCACTCCTTGTATAATTCACTGATTTTTCTGAGCTTATATATCATTATTTGGTTTTGATTTTAATGATTTCTTTTTTCTCCTGTATCTCTCTCTCAAACGTGATTGAGCATATTTGTGCAGTGATGAGTTACGATGGGGAAACACTACTGTCATGGTGGTGCTATAAAAAATGGGCAAGTTCAGATGGACATCTTAAAAAGTGGGCTTTGATTTCAGATCATTAACATCAGCTCCACTGATGTCTTTGAAACTGTGCAACCTGGAAATCATGCACCTCAACTTCTAGTGGCTTGGAAATTTACTTGGCATTTACTTTTTATGAGAAAGCATGAGAAAATGTTCATTTCTGTCCAGATCCCCTATAAAAATCTCAGAGGTAAAAGAAGCAGTGCCAGTGCTGAAACATCTTCAAAGCTGAAATGTATGTTTGAAGTTTTAAAAAAATCACAAAGCCCTAAATTCAGCCACTGGTTTTCAATAAAAACACTTACTAAAATATTTTCTTTCTTGCAAGTTTTTAAAGAAAAGCCATGGTTTTGTAATGAAAAATGACAGCAAGTTCTAGACAAAATTAGAAGCTACTTCTGATAGCTGGAAGATGAGAGTCTTTGCAAGGTCAACAGAAGATCATGTGGCCACTGCTGGAAGAGATGTTGGCTATTCAAGGTCGCAAGCATACAATGCCTTCATCAGAAGAGAGTAATTTGTCACATTGGAAGATGAAGGGTGAATATCCCATTGCACTGGCATAATTCCCTCCCTGCCCCCAAGAATTCATTGTTTTGCTAATTACATGCCTGCAATTAACATTTTCAATTTAGAAAGTGATTATATGTGCATCCAATTAACAAAAGCAGCTTTTCTGAAAAAAAAAAAAAAAAAAATCTGTTTTTTAGAAGTGTTTCACATTTTGGGTTATGCATGTAACTTGCATTAAAAACCCCAAACACTAACATATGTAGAAAACAATTGCTTTACGACCCTCTCCTATATCTTCATTACCCACATAACATGACTTCTGTGAGTCATGCAAATGATTCAGCACTCAGGGCAGAAGCACAAATCCAGTGGTGTAATGTTTTCTGTTCACCTGCAGATCAGAGAACATCATGTACTTATTTTCAGAGGTATCAACCTGCTAAAGAATGGGTTTTCCTCAGCACATGCTGATGCTGCTGAATGGTGAAGGCTGAGACCTGCCCACAACATGCGGAGCGTGAAGCAAGTTGTCCCAGAGTAATTCTGATCTTCGGCTGCCTTCAGGGGGTGTTGTGAAAGGGAGTTATTCTTGCTTTTCCTCAAATGGGCTCCCCACCCATGCTCCTAACTGACAGCTCAACTTGAAAGAGTTCGCCCTTAGGAAACTATTAAACTGATGATCATTCTTGTGGTTTATACATTGATACAAAAATGTTTCATTTCAAAAAGAAAAAAATGCTGTGGTAATTTTCATAATAGCTTTTTCCTCCTCTTAAATAAACTCGGGCAGGATCCCAACAAAGGTGGTTGACTGTGTTGGATAATTAAAGGATAGATCTTTTTCAGCATAACAGATTTGTGAATATTGTAAATACGCATTTAGGCAATTGAAGGATTGTGCTTCACAGCATAATCAAATTCATGGACAGCTGCTTTAGGATAAGGCCTAGCTCAGCCAAAATGAGTGTTAGAAGTCAATGCAGAACGCTTTCTGCCCAGGCTTTACCAATGTCAAACACAGCTGTGGTATTTTGTTGAAATCTCCCTGGAACCAAAGTTATCTCACCTCATCAGAAGGCTGTGTGTGGTTTCTGCTTTCCCAAGCTCTTTCCAGGGGAATAGGAAAACAGCAAGGTTGAGCTGAATAATTGGGATCTTCTCCCAAGAGGAGAGGAGATGGGAGAATGTTTGGGAATTTGTTCAATTGTATTTGAAGTGTGGCAGTGGCATGGAGCCAGGGGCAGGATGCTCTGTGAGAGAGAAAAGACAGTCCTTTCACCAAGTACATTTGGCTTAAAAAAAGCTGATTCCAAACTGGACCTCTTTGGACTAAGAAATGAGCTGGGCAGCTCACAGGAATTTCCCTGGAAGACTCCCACCTACCGCTGAGCCGTGGCCAGGTCAGAGAGAGCGAATGCCTTTCCTTATCAGTCTCACTCTCGCTCCTATTTCCTCCTCCATCTACCTGTGGCTGTTTTGGTCTTTTCTTTCTGTTAGGGAGTGAATTGGCTCTGAGTCTGGACCCAGACCAGTCAGATGACAGCTGAAAGGGCATTTTAACAGTATTAGACTGGCAGGTACAACAATCACAGACAGATTGAAAATCACTGACTTGACCAAGAAGTTTTCAGAAGCTTCCAATGGCCTCATTTTCCCCTTCTGTTTTTCCTGTTGGTTGTCCCTTTTCCTCTCCCACCTGCAAAAATAGGGCTCTGCCCATTTATGTCTGAATTGTTCCCTAAGGATTTGGGAGTGGATTGGGGGTACTGCTTGTGAATAATGTTGTTAGACTGGAAAAATTGTGCAAACACAGACTCTGAATATGGTCCACATGTTGGCTGTTGACTTTAATACTGATCTTTGCTTTCCTTCTGCTCCTCTTTATGTATAGATCTTGCAGGTGCTGGCACAGAGCTGGCACCAAGATGCCATTGGCATAAGTGATCCACGACTGACACCAAATAGTGGGAGTGATACCACGGTGGTGAGGTAGGCACTGCCAAGGAGAGCTGGCTGACACGGGAATTGGAGACGATGGTTTCCATGGAAATAAACTCTGGCAGGAGTTTGTGATTCCTGCAGAGGCTGATGAAAGCATCATTTGGGTGATAAATAATAAAAGGCAGGAGCACACCTGTCTTGCTACCAGCCCTGTCCCCTTGCACACTGGCTAACTCTTTCAAGGACTTCTAAGGAAAGGATGAAACAGTGTGGTGATTTGCCATTCTAGTAATATGTAATCTTATGTTTTGAGTTTAAAGTGCTAGTGCACAGAAGGTCCACGTGAAACCTTTCTGTGTTGGTTTGCTCTTTTCAGTACCAAGCTTCCTCCTTTGATTAGGGAAATAAAATGCTTAAGACATTTCAGGGTCAGGACTGACCTTGGGAATAAGCAGTCAAACCATGAGGAGGTAGAGCTAGGCAAGCACCTCTGTATCATGAGAGTGCTCAAAAGAGGCCCTGAGATTCAATGGCTCAGCCAGACTAGAGTCTTAAAAGAAAAGAGACTTAAAAATCAGACAGAACCCTACAGCAAGGTCTCCTAAATGTCACGGAATGTCCATCTTTCACAGGCAGCTCCCATGAAATGTTAAAACAAAGAAATAAATACTATCAAGATAATTATGGAGCTATTGTTGTGCTTGACCAATTAATACTTAGCAATCCACAGTTCACATCAAACTTAGAAGTGTTGGCAATGTTAGGAATCATTTGTTGCTCCTGATGTATTTTTTTGCTTTAGTTGAGGAAATTGAATAATATATGTAAATTCAGTCTGGTCTGTATGTCACATCCTAATTTCACTGAGCTAGTTTACAAACCTCTGATACATAACTTACTGTTAACTTATTGATAAAAACCTTACTGTTTGAGGGTGTGTGTGGTTTTGTTCTTGGGTTTTTTTTTTTTTTTCTCTTCAAACCAAAAAGCTCCCTAGGAAAGTGTTTCCAGGTAAATTATTGATGTGTGTCTTGCAGTGACAATTTCAGGAATGTTCCAACTCCTGTCTTCCTTTTCTGTATCTTCAGTAGGTTAGTCAAAAGATGACTTGAAGAGGTGGAGTCTGAGATAAAAGACAACATAAATCAGATTACAAAAGTATATGCAGGGGCCTTTCCTTAGCTGTTCCAATTCTCTAATAAGTTTAACCTCAGGAAGTAACTTGATGGGTAGACCTTAGATCATGCTCAGAACCACTAATTTTGCCTGAATCCGGTGTTGAAAAGGGGAATTATCCACTCTAAAACTTTATCCTCATCATCTGACTTGCATTTTAAGAAGTAATTAATCTTTTTCTTATTCTACCTCCAACAAAGGTGTTAGTTGTGTAGTTTAAGGGGCTGGATAGAGATGACTCATAAAAGAGCAATAAGCTCTTTTTCTTACTTTTCTTTAGTAAGGGGATTTTCTTGACATCCAGCTCACCAATTAAAACTCCACTCCAGCAGAATGTGGTAGGGCTCTGCCATCTTTATCTTTTAAGATTGGTTTCCTAAGGAAGTGAGAAACATGCCATTACATGCTCCATATGTCTGTTTCTCTCTGTCATCCCCCCTGCCCTGCCTGCCCAAACAGTGGTAAAATCTGCTGATTTATTTTAACCACAAGTATAACAGAGGAGTGCAGTTTCAAAAAATATAAAGCTGCTAGAAATGTCATGGAAATCAGAGGCTGGGTAATGTAAGACAATTCACAGCATAAGCTTACTCTTGTTAGAGAGCAAAGAAATTTAGCCTTAGACATTAATCTGTAGGAAATGAAACTTCACTAGTTCTGCTACTCCCAGAAATACATATTTATTTCTTTGATTCTGAAGAACAGTTATGTCCAGAGATCACATTTAGATATCATGCATGTGTTTCAAAGTGAACTCAAACTGTTGCCACTTCAATCTGCAGCCAGAGACAGGAGTGCTAAGACCTCCTCTCGATGGCAATCTACCCACATTCCTGGTGAGTGTTTCTTCTTCATTTTTGGCTGCAACACTACACAGATTTTCACACAGCTTTTGTCATTCACAACCTTAGAGTAGTTCTGAAAGAGCCATTTTGCCTTGTTGTCTCCTGCTTTGGGTAGCTATCTTGCCCCAAGGAAGGTTTTCAATGACTTCTCAATAAGGGCAGAGAAATTATGCAGATTGTGTTTAGCTATTTGGCTTATTGGTGCTAGAAAAGCTGCAGAAACTCAGACTCATGTTGCTCAAGTACTTTAGCTGACTCCAAGTTTTAAAAGAAGTTCTTTCAGCCATGTCTTGGAAAGACACTGGAGACGGCTTTTGAATGCTTAGTTCAAGATCAGAAATATCCTGGGCTTTTACTGTCATGTAGAGTACTGAAATGATTCAGGTTCTGTCTGTTAATTCAAAGAGATTCAGAGAAGGGATTTTGTCTAGGCAGATACTACAGTGAAATGGAGCAGTCAAATCATGTTAGACCCTATCTAACTTTATTCTGATTCAGGCTTTGTCTGTCTTCTTGCAGCTGGTGTACTGCCAGGTTAAACATCATATGGCATGCCCATGTAACAGTGAACTTGTACCTGTTCTCCATCAGAAGTGATGTTTCTGGGAAATCTAGTAGTGGGCACTAAGACTGGTGGAATCATGGTCCTACTAGGCTTTTTGTCAGCTACGTCTGCTTCTAAAGGCTTCCACTCGAAGAAGTGACTCCTGGCTCTATGTAGAGAAAAGTGGTTTGCATCCACAAAGTTCAAAGCTAGCCTTCTCCAAAGTGAGGGGGCCTTGTCCAGTGCTTCACAGTACTTTCCTTGGTCCCTTCTGAGCCACATGTAACATCCCTATGGCTTTGAGGAATAAGAAGAAATTATTTGTATGCTTATTGCAGGTAGTTTTGCATGGAAAAAGCTGCAGACTGTGTCATAGCCGGTAACAGTAGCCATGTTTTTGCATTAAGGATATGTTTCACATCATGGGACTTGAAATGATGGATATGTTTAACTGTGGTAGTGTTCAGGGGGCTGGACAGCATGCTCCTACCTTCTTAGTGGCAGGGGGTTCTGGAAGAAGCTGCTTCTAGAGAGGCACTGAGATTTCTCTGAAGCAATTAGCTAGTCCACTCCCAAAGGGATCCCAAGGGAAAGCACCATAGACAATTGAAGAATCGGGATCTGACAATAAACCAGGGAGCTCAGCTATTTGGCAGCGTAGATGTTCTTACTGCGGTTATTTTCAAACCAAATCTGTTCTTTGTTGTGAAGCAGTGGGAGTTGACTCTAGGCATGCTGCTCCTGTTCACAGCAGGGCTGTCTCGTAAGTGCAGTGAGGGGAATTTTAAGTGATCTCCTGCAGGATTATTCAGTTAATTGTTAGTGAGGACAGCTGGGTGACTTAGGTCCTCTCAGCAGGGAGCAATGTATGGTTTCACTGTGCTAGTAAGCCAGGCATGTTGCACTGTCCTCATGGGGAGAGTCTGCAGTGATACTATGATTATTTTTCAAGAGACAGCAGAAAATGGTGTGAAATACAAGATTTCCTGCAATAATGCAGGGGATGTATAGATGGGACTTTTAGTGAGATCAGGGCAAAATATTCTTTGGGACCTGAACCCAAATCAGATGCCGTGATGGAGAGGTCTTGATCAATTGCCTCTAAACTTCAGCCTTGAACTGAAGTGGTTATTAGGTCCAAAGTGCACTGGTTCACAAACGGAGTGTCTTAAACACAATCAGGTGGTTGTCAGTCAAACCCACAGTAAGTGGACTTCTACCCCGCAGACTTCTCAGCCTCTCATACAATGACCTGCCCTCTCTACCCAGTCTTAGGTAAGATTGATCCGGGCAGCTGAATTCCCTTTTGATTGAATGTGTAATGGACCAAATGACTATTATAAAGTTAAGGCTAGAATTAGGATTTAGGACATTTGAAAGCTCAGAACCAGCATGACTCAGTGGCAGATTCAAATGCAGCTTCATGCCAAACAGTTCAGACCTGCTCCTTCAGTCCAAGTCAAGTCATGTCATAACATAGGGCATGCCCTTATCTTTTATTTGGAAGGTGAAAAAACATACCCTGCTGTCTCAAACAGCAATATGAATGCCATGAAAGCTTACTGAACCCTGATGCTATACATTAAAGCCAGCATAAACCTCACAGAAGAATTCCAGCCTCATGGGAAATATTATATACAAGGATGTTTGAGAACTAGAGCTGAAGGGTTTAGTTTGATGTCTTAATTGGGACCTGATGCACAGCTGCCACTGGGTTTCTTTGCTCCCTAATCTTCATTTCTTTTGCTTGGCAGACACCCTGCAGACAAGCAAGCCTTCAAAAGCTGAAAAAATGTGTTCTAGGTGAAGGTCTAACAGGTTATATCCCAGAAACCTCTGCAGGATGTGCACAGTTAAACAGACTTTCCCACTGAGCTATTAGCAGCGTAAAGCAAGGCAGAGTTTTCTTTGGATGAGGCATGCTTCTCTGTCCCTCTCCTGATCTCCGGGCCCAGGCCAAGATGACTTGGGTAATTTTTTTCCCTTTTACAGAGTCCTGTGACCTGCAAGAGATTTATAGCTGCTGCAGAGAAACAGGTGCCAGAATGACCATAGTATATTGGGAAATTCCGTTGCAGTGAGAGAGTCCAGATCCAGGAGATGGTCAGAGTTGGTCCAGGACTTTGAAGAGACCACAGTCAACTTAAATGCCAACTTCTTTATTTATTTTCTTTCTTTTTTTTTTTTTATTTTCTCTTTTTTCCAGAAAGCCTAGGAATTAATTTGCAGAATTCCTTATGTCTAAGTGGTGCTGATACAGGAAGGAATACAGGGGACCCCTTGTGTTTGCCAGTAGTGAAAAATTATTTGCACCATGAATGATCAATAGCTGTCTTGTACGAGAGGTTTTTCCAAGGCCAGTTTTCAATCTTCCTTCAAAATCCTTGCCCTTGCCAGATTCACCACTGAGCCTGGCACCACCTGGATGTCTGAATGATAAATATGGAATGTGGAAATTCACTTGTTCCAAAGTCACTGTGTCTAGGTGCCACATAAGTGCAAAGAGAGAGGTTGTCAGACAGAATAAACCTCCAAAATGGAAAAGCAAAGCAAGAAGTTTAGAGGAAAGATTCTCTGCCTATGAGCTAGGCTTATCCTACAGATATACTCTGCTTGCAGACTTAACATCTGGCTGCTCTAAAATGTTGGGTTTGGGCCATGTTAGAAGTTGTCATCCTCACACTGTATATTCCTAATTTCCCCAGGAACATTGTTCTGCCTTGACTATTTTGGTTTTACCACTTCCTGGGGTCATATTTTCCCATATGACTTGTGGCCTGGTCTCCTCCTAGTTCCTCAGTGTCAAAAAGGAGAGCAAAAGCTTGGGCATACACTGCATCTCCCCACAGTACTGTTGGCTCCATGTCCCCTGGAGCTGTTTCATTCATACAAGAGGTAGTGATATTTGCTTTTGCCTTTCCTGCCACAAAAAATGACTACCCCAGAGTCAGCTTCTTCTCCAAACCAACCAGACTGCTTTATGAAGTCCTAGAAATCTGGGTGAGAAAATTCCAGCTGGCTCAATCAGCTGGGATTTTCTCTAATTTGTTTGTCTATACCATACCTACAGCAATGTGTCCGTCCTCAGTTCTCTGTTCATTGGCTTCCTGTTATACTGGGAAAAAGAAATTTACCAGAACACACTCTCTGATGAACTGAACTTCTACTTAATTTATTCTTTTAATAAAGTTGCAGATGAAAATTTGGGGAAACAATGGTGAAACATGTCCAAAATGTCAAACCACGGAGCAGAATGAGATGCTGAGATCCAGCTGTGAAATTCCACAATTGATCTCCTCTCAGAGATCTGCCAGAGAGGAGTTGGGCTGTGCTACTTGCAGCTTCAAGTTAACTCTACACTGAAAGTTGGCACAAAGAGGAAAAATGTCCCCTTTTCTTGCACTTCTAGCATTTTCCCAGCAGGGACCAGTGGCCAGTAGCCAGGTTTCAGAGAGAACTATGATTGATGGGTGAATATGTAATGGGGAAAATATCTTGCTGCTTCCTCATGTCTAATTCCCACTGCTTTTGCAAGCTGTATCCCAAAGTGCTGCTGGGAATAAACAAGCGAGTTTCCTTTCTTGGACGTCTTGATGCTTATGAGATGGACAGTTGAATGTGAAATCAGTTCATGCTCATTAAGTGATGATTTGTCATTTGTATACAAAGGTACATAAGCAGAGTTTCCCAAATAATCAGAATTAATAAAGACTCATTGTTAATGGGGGAAAATATGGCTTCCAGTGGTCAGATCTACTGCGGGTGGAGATTGGTATGTCCTAATCAGTCCTCCTAATGTCATTGAAAGTGGGTCTTCTTTCATTCCTGTTGTGGCTAGCACCACAATGAGGTCACTAACATCATCCTTGCAGAATGCCCGGTGGGTATTTAAATCATTTTTGACAGTGGCAGAAAGTCATTGAGATGTAAAGGATAGTTTTGTTGCATTTTACATTTTTTTTGTGTGTTTAAGACTTCTGCCAATATACTGGACAATATTTTCTACGTTTGGTTTTGGGAAAACCTACTCTGAATTGTAGAAGTGGACATTTAGGATCAAAAAGGCTGCTTGCAATAAACTGCTCAGCACTGACTGCTTCTAACTTGGAAGAGTGTATTTAGCATGTGTTTGCATGGTGCCTATCCCACTGGAAGGCTTGTTTGTGTGCATCTTCTACAGGAGATGGCATCAGAATGAATGAGTGAAATGTCTAAACAGCTGAATGAGTGGTAAAAGACGGAACCCAGAAGTATAAGCATCACACAAATGAAAACTTTCTTGATGTTCATCTAGAATAGTTCGTTGGGTATTTTTTGAGGGCAGTCGGTTGATTGGTTCTCTCTTGCTAAAAAGAACAAATTTTGATGAATTTCCCTCAAATCATTACATCTTCCATTACTTGAAAAGAAATGTCAAGACCCTATGAGTATGTCAAAAATATACCAGTGGCAGGAAGGACCTATTAAGGGTTTTTCCCCCCCCCACATTCTGATTTCACTGTTTCTGCAGTGACTATTTGGCCATGCAATCTCTTTTTAACCTTCAGATTCATTGAGTGCCACTGATTTGTTGTAAAGCAAAAAAATCTTCAGATGCCTAGATAGTGTTGTGCAGATGTTATCCATTGTAGGTGACGGTTTCTTGAGGTTAACTACAAAATAATAAAAACCCCAACCTCAGAGAGAGTCAGAGAGCTCTTGGGAGTGGTAATGCAGTACAGAGCCTTTCACCCTGAGGTCAGCAGGTCAAACCCATTCCAGATCAGGAGTGACCAGCAGTTATTATGTGTCTGCTTTCAGATTCGCAGAGAGGATTTGCAAAGTGTTGCTTTTTTTAGTGCTACTGGAAGGCCGCTCATGCACCTATATTGCAAAACCTGCTAATCTATGTCATTCTTCCTAGACAACATGCGAATGAATACTTTATAAATGTCCACAAATATGGGCATATTTACAGTACAAAAATCATCAGACTTGTCATCATTTGCCCTTTTGTGGGCCAGCACAGTAGAAAGATCAAAGATGCAATTGACCGCAATTAAGGACTTTATTCTCTTACCTCTAGATGTGGCCTCTGGGGTCAAACTCAGAACACTAATAGCTCCCACCACAAAGCTAAGTCATTCTTCATGGGTATTTCACTAGAGATGTTTATCATCAAGAAGTGTCCAAGAATCTTAAATCAGTGCAAACAGAACTGCACGCAGATCGAAAGAGCAAATGCAATAAAGGGATTAAAAGAGAAAAGCAAGAAATAGCAATTAAAAAAAGAAAAAGCAGAGAGGGTAAGAAAACTCATCAGTCTCTGTAAGTCTGTTACGGCAGTGCTGACACACACACTCACCTTCCACAAGAAACATAGCTGCAGGCAGCACATTAGACATGTGGAAGGAGTACTGCATGAAGTCAAAGCAAATTTAAACTTCTTTTCCTCTGCCGTAAATCATAGCGCATGGGTTTTTTTCCAAGGCAAGGTGAAAGATTGATTTTTACACAGTGTAGGGCTGCATATATTAGCTTCTGATTTTCAAGGAAATGGCACCATTTCTGAATGACGTGACATGCATTATGTTGTCAGTCTCAACATGTGCAGTAATACCTAAACTTACTCTGTCCTGTAACCCCATTCTCTTCTCTTGTGCACCTCCCTTCTCCCTGATTGCTGCTTTTCAAGCAATTTCTCCTAAGCAGCTTTCCTTCTCGCCTTTCAACTGAAATTTGAGGCTGTGAAAGATACTGACTTCTCTGAGGTGGCAGATGAAAGAAATTCACCCCCACCCCCAGCACAGATTGAGGAGGCTAAATGCTTTGGCCTCAGAGTACATCCACACCATACAAAGCAACACTATATAGAGGTACTCAGGATGGCACTGGCATTCTAATAAGCAGTATAACTAGATCAGACTAATTAATCCATCTAGAAGCTAAGCATGATGTTGATTTTGCATCACAGTGAAATCTGGTTTTGAGGATTGTGTATTGCTCATTACCTACGGTAAACAACGCAGAAGGATAAGGGAGAAATGAGTCTGAAAGAACAAAAAATAAAAAGGAATAACTGTAGAGGCGAGGATGAGGATGTGAGTTTTAGGATGAAAAGGAGTGGGACTGGAAGAGCACAGAAGACATGGAAATACTAGGCTTCATTAAACCTTGAATGGGAGAATCTATTGGGCTTTCTGCCATAAAACTGGTGGTGCTGATGGGCCACAGTATATGGTCAGTTGCCTCTTTGGCAATATTACTGTAGGGGCCCAGAACTGTAGCAATGTTGGCGGCTTTATAACAACTTATACAATGGTGTTTGTGAGCTCTTCCTATAGCACATCTTGCCCAAATATGGAGCACAAACTTTCATTTGTTATAATAGGAGAACAATGATGGAATTGCTTTCTAAAGTAATTTTCATTGGAAAGTAAATAGAAACCATCCTTCTCCATCTCAAGGGCTAAAGTAGTTCCCTTGAAGTCAGTGGTGCTCTAACAGTAGGAGCCTTGAGTCTATGCCTAAACCACCTGCCTTTATTAATTATTATCATCTGTCACATCTATGAGCATAGTCCCTACAGGCAAACTTTTTATGTTGGGTACAGACTCATGGGAATCTCCAACCCAAGCAGTGGAACTCTCCCAAGTTTATTTCATCCATTTCTCCACCTCTGCATAAACCCCACTTTAAGTCAAGCTTCACTATTGCCCGCAGTTTGCACAAGGAAATGGTCTGAAATATTTAGAGACTTCCAGGCAGTTTCATTCCAAGTTGGCTTTTTCTGTCTCCACATCAGTTGGGAGCTGGCTGTGCCACAAAGATGGTATAAAAAGAATTGTTTAATAGTAATCTATTTACCTAGCTGATCTGAAGTGAATTGAAGTTCTTCAGATCTATTGTTTTCTCCAGATTATTGGATCAGTCTCTGCCACAAAACTGGGCAGAATCCAGTGTGCTGGCACAGAGGAGCCTGACACCCAACAGTTAGTCTGAAATTTCTCTCTTCCTGCTTCCTGTCCTGCCCGACCTGCAGCTCTGCTGAATCCGCTGTGTGAAAGCTGCCCCTTCTCTCAAGCTCTGCGAGCAGTGCTGCCTTTTAAAATCTGGCAGAACAAAGTGGGTATGTTCGTACACCCATTTTGCTGCTCCAGCCTCAGCTTCGCTTACCCTCCCTCCTTCTGCTGCTGAACGGCCATTTTTTTAAAGAGCTTTTTAAATCATGAATTTAAAGAAATGCAAACAAGGTAGAAACAAGATTACAAGGTCACAGAGTTGAGAGGAATTGACCCCATCTGAGAATGAAGGAAATGTGAGCGCAGGGTAGATGTGGTCTGTGCTCTGGAGCAGTGACCCTGCCCTGTGAACTGTCTGACACAAGGCTGCCCAAGAGCACGCTGTTTCAGCTGATTTCACTTCCCAGCTCTTGGGTGCCAGTGCTATGAAGATGTACATCTTTTCCTACTGCATGTTACTCAACCCCTAGGTTTCCTGCTTTCCAATAAGAGGGCTCTTACGAGCTCTAGTAAATGTGGGAAGCAAAATCTTTGTGAGATCTGCGTCTTTGTGGCTCTTTATGTAATAGGTGTTTTTTGCTTAGAACTGGATCTGTACAGTGTGGCAATGGTTGTGTTTGGTTGTTGTGTTGTGTTTGGTTTTTTTCCTGTGAGGCTTGGGAACAGAGCAAGGAATATTTAAGTACCCCTTAGCAGGAAAACCTGATCTGCTTTGGTGAAAATCCCATGAAAACATTTCTGTTTACACAAAGGGGGGACCAAGGGTAAGCCTTAATTTGTGTCTCAGCTAATGACGAAATTCATCTGAACTGAGAATTACATGTGAAGTGATGACTAGTTGCTGTGGTGACTTTCTCCACAGTAGTAAATTCTCCCCTATCTACCCATTGGATTAAACTCTTCACAAGGAGAAAAATTTAATTTACGAGAACCGCAATCCTCCAAGAAATTGAACTTGTATTTTCCTTTGAAGCTTCATGAGATCTGCAGAAAGAAGTCCCTCTGAGCCCAACATGGAGGAGATATCATTAGAGAAATTAAAATTAGTAGGAGTGCCACAATAAAACTACATTGCATGGAGATAAACTGTGATGCTGCCATGTCTGTTCAAAGGCTCGTCCCCTATCCTAGGACTCTTTAAAAGGGAAGATATTAAATTAAATGAAAGTTACTGCCGTTATTCCAGTTATGCAGTGCTCTTCCCACTCTGATTACATTAATCTTGCTTCAGAAGGGGGTTAGAGAAATTAATTCTTGATACACTGTAAGAGAGGAAATCTTGTGCTGTAGTTGAGGGCAGGGTGACCTGAAGAGTTCCTTCCCCCACCCAATAAACATGCATAAGAAGCAAAGGGAACTAAGTCTTGGGTGGATCCCAAACATGCAAATGGAAAACAACCTCCCAGCTCCTCAGGCTGGGCCCTCGGGAGTCTTTTGTGGTTTAAAAGCAATAGAACTTGCTTCCCAGTTGCAGACTTTGAGAGAGCATATGTGTTTGTGATTTCTCTGGACAGCCCGAGATCTCTGCTACTTAATTTCTGTTCATGGATGGATACAGCTGGCATCTACTGAGTGTATTTCAAGCCTGTAAACTGTTCTACTGATACAGGTGTCATTTTCAAAGCTTACCAGTTGTTTAAAGGACTTTTTTGGCTGTGGACTTGAGTAGGCAATATTATAACCTTCTCTACTGCTCTAGTTTATCTGGTAGTGACAGCTCCATTCCTCCTCACTGCGCATTGGTATACGTCCTCTCCTTTGCAAGGAAACTGAGGTGGTCCTTTTTGTGTCTTTGGGTGATGAGCTCTCCATCCTTCTCCCTTTTCCCAAACAAATATTTTTTCATACTTAAAATCTGAGTTACTGTTTCTCTGTTCTACAGTGATATTGAGGGACAGGGCTTTTCAGCTTGTAAGGATTTCAATTTTTTCTCTCTCTCCCCCCAAATAATTGGCTTAATTGGAACAGAAACTATTATCCTTTTAATTCTTAATATACCAGAAGTTCCCCAGACCCTCCAAGTGCTCCGGGAAATTACCATCTTTTTAGTTTCTGAGCAAATGGCAGCAACACTGCTGACAGGAATATCATTTTACAGAGCAGCTTCTTTGGGGCTTTCCTGGTCTGCTGTATGAAGGACAGACCCATTAACAGAAGGGTTACAACTAAGGATCAGCACATCTAAGGTCTCCAGCCTCAGCAGAGACCCCCAGGAATCTGGGCAGATTTCCATTGGAAGCTTGCCTTGGAATCAATAAAATTTCATTAAACCCCTGCTGTGCCAAATGTAGCATATAAGACTCAATGAGAAAAATTTCACTGGCTCTCATAATTTTCCCAGTACAATTCTCTGGCCCGTACTTTCTATTTCTACTGTCTCCTTGCCCTTGATAGTAAAATTAGCTGTTGTAAACAACAGCTGTGAACAAAAGGACAACTAAACTATTAGCCAAAGGCCACTAACTACTGCCATGAACCAAAGTAATTCACAAATAACTCTGAAAAATTTATAGCTCAAACAGATAGTTGTCAGCTTTCTGTTGTAGACTTCTCTGTACTACTTTTTTTAGGATATATCAGCCCATACCAGTTTTTCTTTTGTGACTTTTAGTGCTAGAAGGGGTTGTGGAATATGCTGTCTTCAAAATATGGCTACTACTTTGGGAGATCCCATCACAGTCCCTATTCTTGTCAGCAGCCTTAGTCAAACCAATGGAGCTGCAAGTATTAATAGCAGAAGTACAGTTATAGAAGGCTCGAAAATATGAGAAAGAGCAATGTTGGCCTGAATCTAGAGAACATTCTTTACAAAGGGGAGAGAGAGGGTTGGGTCTTCTCTGAAATCTTTCCCCAAAATAGATCACTTGATCTATAAGCTATCTAAACTTTCTTTTTTATGAACTACATGGAGTAACTGCTTTATTCTACAACAACACGAGCAACAGAAACCCTTGCTAGATCTCGCAGTTGGAAGCTGCATCTTGTCAAATTCAGTCTAAAAATAAAATGCAGAACTTCAGTTTTGCAGGTAACTGCAGAACTGGAATAATGAACCTGAAAACATTGGGAATTGTCTCTAGTTTGCTGTCTGGATGTCAGGATTTGTATCTTGCAATGTTGGGGTTTTTTTCCAGCTCAGATAGAAATTGTAATTGTGGTGCAGGAATTCTTGAGTGACATGGGATTTTTGTTTGGCTGGAGCTTTGTAGAAGGGGCAGATTAGAACAGTCTCTTCTAAATTAAAGATTTAAAGTCTATGAAATGTTTGCAGCATCCATGTTGTGCAAGCTATTTCATGCTTACATATACCAAAGCCCTGGGGAAATTCAGTCCTAACACTTCCTTACCTATTTACTTAGAGGAACACCATGATCACACCAAGAGAGGTATACAGGAATAAAATAATAAAGACAGTAAAATGCATAAAAAGAAGCTGTAATTAATTTCCCTTTGAGTTTAACTTAATAAAAGCAGTGAATCATTTTATTTTTACCAGTAGATTTTTTACAAATAGACTTAAAATATTTCTCTTTAGATTTGTGGCTCCAACAGCTGCAGCTGAAACCAGCAATCAGCAAAGCCCCTTGTTTTTATTGGAGCTGAAGTGGCTTGTTGAAAATGGATTGGATTACAGGATCAATCAGCAGCAGGTCGAGGATGCAGAGGGAACTCTGCCAATATAGCGGGCTGCCAGGAGCAGTGAAAATCCTTGGGCTAGTGGCAAGTCCTAATGTACTAGAAAATCCATTGTTTGACAGAGAGCTTTGGAGATAGGAAGTAGATCGAGTTGCAGAAGAATGCAAAAATAACAATAATTCTCTCCCAAGTTCCTTTTGTTCCTTTGCACATGACTGAAAGGAAAACAAACTCCATGGAGATGCTGCCTGAGTGTATGTCTAGCCAATGCCAGGAGATGATCAGAAAAAGGACAGATGCTAAAGCATGATCTTTCGTGAGTCATAATTTAGGGAATGGAACACTTCTGAATTTCAATAGCAGTCATATTAGAAATTTGAAAGCCACCGTATGGTTCTGTCCTGTGCTGTTCTGGATTCTCCCAGAATGGTGATGATTGTTGTTGCTTTCTGTTAAATTAGAGTTGAATAATCATTGTTCTGGAGATGGGCAGTTCTCAAAATATTAAGCCTTGGTTAATGTCAGGATGAGCTGACACCCCTTTGTGTCCCCAGTTACATAGCAGATTCATTACACAGCTTGCTGGGAATATTACTAAACAGACTAAAACCAGAGTAATTAATAACTTCTGTGTTCAACTCATTTAGACTTCAGTGATGGTTCTCTACTTGTCATTTATGAATTAGCCCCCTCATTCAGTTGGAGTTGTCTCATAGCCATCTGAAGTCTGAAACTGCAGATGGCAGAGAGACGGTCATGAATCCTGCCTGGCCTTGTTGACACAGGAATCAGAGTTTCTAGATGAAAGACAGGAATTTGTTGATCTACACTCATGAGTATTTGGGAATATTGACCTCCAGCTGGATGCTGAATAGAACAGTAGTTCACAATTCCAAGAAATGTTTGTAGCATGTGGCTCATTCTCTTGAACTCTAGTCACATGATGAGGTAATACAGATGTTTTTCTCAAATATCACCATCATTAAAAACAGGTAGCTCTGCTAGAAGCGCAGAGGAGGAATGGATCTATCTGACAACAACATCTATTCCTGTGTCAGTGGCAGGATATGGTTCCCACAAGACCATGTGCCAGATATTAAACTGATACTACACTTGAACTTAGCCAAACGTCTGGCGTGAAGGAGTTAGAAAATCCACTTCACCAGCAGAGTTTATAAAAATAGTAAAAGTTCTCCAAATTTGGGAGCCTAATGAAAATCCACATAACACTCCAAGAAAAGCTGAACAGTGGAAAAAGTGAGGCATTTGAATATTCTCCCTCTTTTTGTGCTGGGCTCTGGTACTCTGGTAAACTGCCAAGCCCTGTTTACACCTGCTGATGCGAAAGCATCATGTACCTGTATTGCATTTAGAAAGTTGTAACCAGTGTATGTGGGTTTCATCAGTTAATATTCCCTTTGCATTTCAGGCCTAAACAGCTGAATGGCACAGTGATTAGCCAACCTTCTGTAAGAGTCTGTGAACAAATAAAATACATGTACATATTATTTTAATTTTGCAAACAAAGCCCACTTTATGTTGAAAGATTTAATTCATGCAGCAAGGCTTCAAATGGAAACATATCTTGCCTACGTGTAGTAGGACGAATAGCATTTTAAGTGACTCTTCAATGGCTCCCATGACATCCTCTTAAACAATCAGAGGCACAATAAACCAGTGATTTAGATGAAGAAGCTTCTTGGTGGAGAAATAGATCAATAGAATTTCATGGAAAAAGTCACTAATTTTTACTCCAGAGTAAACACTGATGATGTGACTGGAAACTTGATAGTTCCTAGGTTGGATTCTCAAGCATCTGACATGTTCACGTGCAAGATATTATTCATCTTTGCACTGACAAGGATCTTCCTTTCTGCATTTCCCCCATCTCTCCTAGGAATCAGGTTTGGCTAGCAGGCATCTACCTAACTTACATTTCATATTTATCTTGTTCCAAAGCAAGACTCAGCTTTGTTTACAGTGGCCAATTGATAAAACGTGTTTATCAGTGCCTTTGCCAAAGAATAAAGACCCTGGAGATTTCATGATGGTAAAGACTTTGTGTGATAATTAGGGATCTGCCACTTTTTTCCACATCTTTCCCCAGGCAATGGAAGCCTCTGAGTTTTCAAAGAGAATAAAAATAAATAGAGTACATCTATGTATATGTCTTTGCACTACTCCCTACTCGGTCCTCTTGCAATTTATCTTGCCAGCTCTCCAGAGCTCCTGACGCTTTCCTCGTTATCTGCACAAGCTCTGGGGATTTTCTGGGTCTGTTTGTTAAGTCACATCACTTGGCAGTATGCACCGCCCATGTTACGCCTGAAGGATGTAAATCCCTTGTGCTCTTGCCTGGACAGCAGTATTTGCAGCTACTTTGAACAGTAAAACAGCAACAACACAGACAAAGTGTAAATAGCCTCAGCTGGCTGCCTGTGTCTGTGCCAGACCTGTCTTGTGCATCTGTACAGTCATGTTGGTGCACCTGGGGCTTTGCTGAGCCTGAGAGTCCTCCATCCACCTCCTGTGCTCTGCCCGGCACCAATAAGGCAGTCACTCTCTTCAGGATCACCTTCTTCTTGCAGCAAACCTACATGCTAGATGGGAGGAGATCTTTGTGTCCCAAAGGACATGATGCTGCACTTCTTGCAACAGTTGATGGAGGGGAGAACAGCCTCTGCTGTTTGCCCTTTGGGATTTAACAGATGTATCAGCCAACCTATTCATGTTTTTAGGAGTTCAGCCTAGCATGAATTTGGCTGATAATTTTTTGTAGAAGCCATGAACAAGCACACAGGGAATCTGCATGTTGCTCTGGATCCGAGTGATATTCCACATCTGCAGGGAACTAAGAGACCCTGTGTCCTTAGCAGGATTTACTACATGACAGGCTGAAACATGAGAAAAGTAGGTTGACTGTGTCTGCCCTGCAAGGCTGAAAGAGAGCTCAAGAGGGATGATAAACATGCTCAGCTGTGATCTGTGTGCTCTCCCTTGCACTGTTGAGTGCTGGTCTGGCTACAGCATGGGCTCAAAGCAGCCACAGTTGTGTGAAAGCTGCTGGGTCTGGGCTCTCTCCTTTGAGCCTGCTCTAAGGTGCTAAGGGTGTTCAGGTCTTTTCTGGAGAGCTCTGCATCTCAGGCTGTCCCCTGAGCTCATGGTTGGTGAGAACTGGTTTGAGCCTGTGTTTGCAGATTCTGGATGCACCTCCATGTGTGTCACACGGAGGGTGTGAAAAAGTTTTAATATTTCTATGTGGAGAAATCTGTTCTGTTCATCAGGACTACCCTGGACATTTTTGATATTAAGAGAAAGCTGAGATCCCCACAGCCTGCTGGAGTCCTTGGGAGTACAGTCCTAGGCAATAGATACTGATAATTGTTGGGAAGGCCAGTGCAGAAAGCTAGAACTGATAATAACTTCTGCTTCCACAGAGGGTGGAAGCAAGGACAGGTAGCCTGAGAGGAATACAGAGAAATTGTCCGAGCAGCCAGGGATCAGGTTAGAAAAGCTAAAGCCCTGATAGAATTAAATCTGGCTGGGAACATCAAGGGCAACAAGAAAAGCTTCTATAGGTACCTCAGTGATAAAAGGAAGACTAAGGAAAATGTGGGCCCTCTCCAGAAGGAAATGGGAGACCTGGTGACCTGGGATATGGAGAAGGCTGAGGTACTCAATGACTTTTTTGCCTCAGTCTTCACTGGCAAATGCTCCAGCCACACCGCCCAACTGACAGAAGGCAAAGGCAGGGACTGGGAGAATGAAGAACCGCCCACTGTAGGAGAAGATCAGGTTCAAGACCATCTAAAGAACCTGAAGGTGCACAAGTCCATGGGACCTGATGAGATGCATCTGCAGGTCCTGAGAGAACTGGCAGATGAAGCTGCTAAGCCACTATCCATCATATTTGAGAAGTCATGGCAGTCCAGTGAAGTTCCTGCTGACTGGCAAAGGGGAAATGAAATGCCCATTTTTAAAAGGGGAAAAAAGGAAGACCCGGGGAACTACAGGCCCATCAGTCTCACCTCTACGTCTGGAAAGATCATGGAGCAGATCGTCCTGGAAACTATGCTAAGGCACATGGAAAATAAGGAGGTGATTGGTGACAGCAAACATAGCTTCACTAAGGGCAAATCGTGCCTGACAAATTTCTTGGCCTTCTACGACAGGGTTACGGTATTGGTCGATAAAGGAAGAGCAACTGTTGTCATCCACCTGGACTTGTGCAAACCATTTGACACTGTCCCACATGACATCCTTGTCTCTAAATTGGAGAGACGTGGGTTTGACAGATGGAACACTCGGTGGATAAGGAATTAGCTGGATGGTCGCACTCAAAGTGTTGAAGTCAACAGCTCAATGTCCAAGTGGAGACCAGTGACGAGTGGCGTTCCTCAGGGGTTGGTAATGGGACCGGTGCTGTTTAACATCTTTGTCGGTGACATGGACAGTGGAATTGAGTGCACCCTCAGCAAGTTTGATGACAACACCAAGCTGTATGGTGCGGCTGACATGCTGGAGGGAAGGGATGCCATCCAGAGGGACCTTGACAGGCTTGAGAGTTGGGCCTGTGCAAAGCTCATGAAGATCAACAAGGCCAAGTGCAAGGTCCTGCAAATAGGTCGGGACAATCCCAAGCACAAATACAGGCTGTGCAGAAAATGGATTGAGACCAGCCCTGAGGAGAAGGACTTGGGGGTGTTGGTTGATGAGAAGCTCAGCATGACCCAGCAACGTGCGCTTGCAACCCAGAAAGCCAGCCATATCCTGGGCTGCATCAAAAGAAGTGTGACCAGCTGGTCGAGAGAGGTGATTCTCCCCCTCTACTCTGCTCTTGTCAGACCCTAGCTGGAGTACTGTGTTTGGCTCTGGGGCTCCCAACATAAGAAGGACAAGGACCTGTTGGAGAGAGTCTGAAGGAGGGCCACAAAGATGATCCGAGGGCTGGAGCACCTCTCCTATGAAGACAGGCTGAGGGAGTTGGGGTTGTTCAGCCTAGAGAAGAGAAGGCTCTGGGGAGACCTTATAGCAGCCTCCCAGTACCTGAAGGGGGCCTACAAGGAAGCTAGAGAGGAACTTTTTACAAGGGCATGTAGTGATAGGACAAGGGGTAATGGCTTTAAACTGAAAGAGGGTAAATTTAGATTAGCTGTAAGGAAGAAATTCTTCACTATGAGGGTGGTAAGGCACTGGAACAGGTTGACCAGAGAAGTTGCTGATGTACCATCCCTGGAAGTGTTCAAGGCCAGATTGGATGAGGCTTTGAGAAACCTGGTCTAGTGGAAAGTGTTCCTGCCCATGGCAGGGGTTTGGAACTAGATGATCTTTAAGGTTCTTCCAACCCAAACCATTCTATGATTCTATCATTCTGTGAATAGAAGCTGGAAAATAGCATTGCAGCACAGAAGACTTGTGAGAGAAAAGGATGACTTAGAGGTCAGTAATAAAAGTGCTCATATCTCTCCAGGTAGCAAGGCTGTGTGTACAGCCAGGCATCAGCGTGCAGCTAAGCAGAATTTGGTAAATTGCTCCCATTTTAATGGCATGAAAATCAAGCTAAGGGCACAGAGAAGGCATAAAACTGGATCTGATTAAAGGCTCAGTCCTTTTCAATTTTTTTCCCTTGAAAAATTAAAGGCATTGAGTTAATAAGGTCAGCGTTGGGATGGTCACACAGGATCTGAGGAGTTCAGTTTTCAGTCCTACCCTGAACTGAGCATCTCCAGCAGGAATGACAAGACTTTTGTTGCTGTTCCCTGCAAATGAGCTTTGCTGGTTCCTTTTCACTCGTCAGCTAAGGGACCTCTGAGGTTCCAGGTTTTCACATTTTAACATGCATGTTTTAACTGCTCACTCATATAAAGCACAAACCTGGTTGGAAAGAAAAACATTGAAATCTATTATTTGTTTTGTTAATTGATTCAGACAGCCAGCAGAGAACTCATGTATGGGGAGAACCAATCTAAATCACTTTTATGAGCAGAGATAGTCGGTAGGGAATTTTGTTTTTACTGTGCTACAGTTGGATATTTGGTATCAGGCTTCCTAAATGGACTTAATCTCAAGATTATAGTTCTCTATGGAGCCATTTGGGTCACTTTGTAATTACACAGCTTTCCACACTTTAGGTGATGAGAAGGACATGCACGGGAATGGCATTCTTGTACTCATTTCATTATAGGAGGGACCTTTCCAGAAATGGAGGAGGTGCCAGTTTGCAAGGGCTGAGGTAAGGAAGAAAGACCAAAACACAAACATCCACGCATTTTTAGAAGTCCTGATAATTGTCCTTGGAAACAGCATATATGCACTCTGAAGTTGTGTTTCTTGTGAATATATCACTGTGATCTGGTTGGATTAATTACAGCTGTGACTTCCTCATTTAAAACCATCACTGCTAAGCCATGGGCAGGAGGGCTAGAACAGATAGCAAATTTTTTGCTGACTGTGATCAGCTAGCCTCAAAATTTATCCCTGGGAAAGGATGCCATCAAGTTAGACTGCACCCAGAGGAACATCTAAACATCAGCTTTGCAATCTAGCTTTATTCCTGTGGCTTAGAAACTTTGCTGCATCCTGAAGTAGTCTTTAGGAAAGCAAACAAACAAACAACCCCAGAAAAACAAAATACATACCTGAAATAACAGTGGAAAGATCAAAGCAGAGTTTGGATCATGGTTTCCAGTAAACCATGCAAACAACATGGAAGTCAGTGATACAAGCAGAAGTTGACAGGAGATAAACCCTTTTAGTCCCACAAGTCAGATGGAAACTGCATATGGAGTAATTTTAAGGCTCTAGCTCTCTAAATGCTCAGGCTTCCTTTCCTTTTCCTTTTCCTTTTCTTGGGTCCCACAATGTCCATGAATGTGAGAAATGGTTAGGGAGGCTGTAAGCCGCAGCACCAATGGTCTTAGGTTTGCTTTCACATGGACCAAAATAGACCAAGGAAAAGAATTAAACAAACTTGCCCTTTCCAGAAGTAGGGAGGGTTCTCCTTGATGTTTAACTGCAGCTCTTCATGTTTTGTTAGCAGTGTGTACAGGTATCATACAACTGAACTGTCTGGGAGTTTAATTGGATGAGAAAAAAAGCACAGGAACCACAGGAAGCTGGAGGGTGATCTATCAGCCTCCTTCTGCCCTGTATCATTCATCTGGCTGTACACACACAGTTCTCAAGGATAAACATCTTAAAAAGCGTTTGGGTGCATTAGCAGAGGAGAAGTTCAGCACAGAATGTTAAACATGATTTGTCCAAAGGCAACTCTTGCTTAAGAAGACAATGAACTGCTGCTTACTGAGAGCTTGAAGGGTAGAGGGGAAACTTCATGGTAGTTGCCTTTTTCTGCTTCTTTGCACACTGGCTACTGGCTGCTATAAAAGGCAGCATTACTGGACCAAAGGACCTCTTTTTGTGATTCAGTATAGCTGCTCGTGGCCTCTGTATTTGGCCTTCATGAGATTTTCTGGCAGACTTAGGAGGTTGATCTTTTGAGGAAGAGAACATGTATGATGTTGCTACTTGTTTAACAAGGCATTCGTATCAGGAAGAAGAAAAAAATTCTCAATTCATTTCATTGTAATGTTTTCTAAGTGAAACTTTGTTGTTGTTGACTCTGAATACTTTCAAATTAAATTTGTCTGAGTTGAATATTAGAAAAATAAATATGGAAGAAAATTGATGTCTGAGATGGATTAAATACATTGTTCATTGTGAGCCTTCTCAACAAAATTAAAAAAGCAGCTAGCACTCTCTCCTCTCCTATGTGCATATATAATATTTAGGTACTGTATGTAATATAATTAAATATATTCATAGAAGTTTATCTGTTAATACAGATTAAAATGTATTACACGTTAAAAATATAGGTATTTACATAGTTAGGTAAATCAAAATGTTAAGTGCATGGTTTAGTCCTGTGTAAAGAGTGCTCTCGAACTAGATAGAACTTCAGACTGTGCAAGCGCATGTAACTCCATGGCTTTCTTTGGCTTTACACTGCAGGTGTTACTATACTTCTGATGAGTGATCTGTATTTTTGCAGTGGAGGTTTCTGAGTTTTATCCTTATCTGTGACTCTGAAGTTTGTGCAACTGTGGAAATGCTGAAAAATTAAAATCACCATTGCTGGAATGTAACCTTATAGTCCAAATATCTCTTTCAGGACCTCACTCAAAAGGCAAGCAGTACTCAGTTTCTTCCAGGAGACCAAAGGAAGATTACTCTATGCTTGCCCTATTACACTCTTTGCTAAACATCCACTGCTGACTACTGCCAGATACATCTGGTGCTAGATGGACCTTTGGTTTGACCCAGTATGGTTGTCTCTGTGTTCTGCTACGATCTATGAAAAGCATGATTACAAGTGAGGTAGTGTTGTTACTAAAGAGTTCTTGGAATGGCAAGCCTGTCAGCAATTTTTAGAGCAAAATTTTTACAGAAACCTTTTGAGTTTTGCTCTGTTTTGGAAGAAAATTAGTCCCCAGGTCAGTCTGTGAGGTCACTCAATCACTCAGCACTTCAATGCAGATAGCCTTCCAGAACACACTGCGAAAAGCACTAGCAGAAAGCTGGCTATTCGTTCGTGTTTCACACCTCCTTAATTACCCACCTGTGTTCCTTTTATTATCAAAGCTTGAATAGGATTGCTCATAAAACAGAGGCCAAAAGGAAATTGCTGGTTTGCTCAGATTGCATCATCAGCGTAAAATGGAATCATTTAATATCTGAACACTCTACCCCTTTCATTTTCCTTTTCATTTTCCTTTGTTCCTTCCATGCCACTATGAATCCTGCCCACCCAACACCTACGATACACTAAGCAGCACATGCCTATTAGGGAAAGGGAGACATAATTTTACAGTTGTATACCTTTTTTTCCCAGTCTAACACCTAGATTTCACATAAATTGCCATTTCAGTCCAATGAGTTACTGGAAAAGTAGTGTCAGGTCTCCTCAGCTATAAGGAACTACTCACATATCCATTTCCAGTCAAGCTGCTCTATGAAAGGTGTTCGAACAAACCAACAGCTTGGATTAGGAGGTGTGTAGAGTGTCCAGTCTGTCCTGGTAACGAGTGGCTTCATTCTTACCAGTTCATTTCTACAAGTGGAAGAGTTTGTAAGACTTGTAGAGTTTTTAACCAGTACGTAGCATATCTGTAACCTGGATGTGATGCATGCAATCCGATCCAATCCTATATGGCTTCTTAGACTACAAAACCTAGTGCAGTTTTATAACCCAAGTATGTAGGAATGAAATGATGGATATTTTCCCACTGTGGTGCAAGTTTTACTCAGTTCAGGGGATTTGTATGCTTGTCTTCCCTGATCTCAAGGATTCACTTTGTGTTGCTTTCACTCATCATGTTTTCCATCTACATTTATCCGGAACTGGCTTTGGCTAGTCTGACCTTTTGGTATCTTCACTAAGGGCAAAACCCTGACATTATGGAGAACTTGTTTCATGATCTAAGTCTGTGTTAGTTTAAAACAGATTGTGCCATAAGCATCACTTCCAATGACATCCTATGAATTTGTGCTTCAAGGGTGGCACACTAATGTGGATTTCCAGCGGTTAAGGTGGAAATACCCATGCAGTCCTTCTGTGAGTGATTTGCCTCTACCCAGTGACCTCTGTTCAGGAAACAGGCAAGAACATATTTGTTTATTCTTCCACATCTGTGCTAAATTTGGTTGGATGAAGCAGACAGACTTAAAAATTATTGGGAAATATTATGATGTATTTCATGTCATGTACAGAGACACAAACAGGACAGGCTCACAAGTTTCATTTCCTTGTGAAACCAATCTAAGAGTAAATCCTTCTGACATTTTTGTTGTGTTTTCCTTTACCCAGCTCCCCTTCTGAAGGTGGTGCTTCGATTATTCCATGTGAGTTTGGAAGCGCAGTCAGTAATGCCTTCTTGTTCTTGACCTCAGTTTTCACCAAGGTGATCTCCTAGTTCTGTGAGAGCTGTAAGTTGGCTGCACACTTGACCCACCTCACCCAGGCCCTTTTATCATGCCATTCCCCTTCTTCACACCAGAATGTTGCTCTCATTCCCATTTTCCCCAGGAGCTACAGGTCCTAACTTTCACATTTCTTCCAAGTAGCAGAACATACATGGTTTCTGTGTATGTTGGAGAGAGACACAAAAGATACTAGAGGTATAAAAATATCTTCTTTAATATTTCTTAATCCATGCCTCTGCCAAACATAGTGCAGCAGAAACAGCAGCATGATCTCACCATCTCTGTCTATGATAGGACAGCAACAATTACCTTTAGGGTATAATAGTTGTTCATGAATCTGGCTCCGGATGTTAAATCAAGGTCATCTTCAATGCCAAGTAGTTCTTTTTGCGATGGCTTCTGCAACAATGGGCTTTGGAGAAATTTCCCCCAGAGGGACAGAAAATGGGAGTTTTTCTTTAAAAAAAATAAAAAGAAGAAGAAAAGACAAACAAACCATGCTGGCACAGTAAGTGATGAGCGTGAAGCTAGTCTGTGGCAGTGATCTTAGGGTTTTGCCTACTTTGTTTTTTGCTCCTGTTCTTCCTGCCCAGGCCATTGCATCCAGTAGTAGGTCAGGAAGTGAACATAGAGGTTCAGATTGTGTCTTCACTAGAAGAAAACACCGTGTTCCTATTTGGGGTTCACTGTCATGAGGCACATGGCCTGAGGTGAAAACCTAGTGGAGACAAGTCTTGTGAACAAGTGTGAGCAGGCCACAATAAAGGTTATGGGGAGAAGCCAACATTTACCTCTCACTACATATTTTTATGACTGCCGCTCCGTCTTTACTGGCTTTGTCATTTTACTTCCCATACTGGCAAACTCAAAAAGACATATGCCTCTTTCTTCCCTCAGTGAAAAAAAGCCTCTGTGTCTTTGAGAAAACACTTCTGCAACATAAATCCACGCAATTCTGCCCTTTGTTATTACTTTTGCTATGGGTAAACCCAATGGTTTTCTTTCTCAGCTGAGGGCCTCGCAAAATTATTTGAGGTGCAACCTAAGAGCCAAAAACAGCGACTGTTTTCCAGCACAGTGACATAAATGCCAAATTACATCTGTCTAGGTGGCAGCAGATCCAAAAGAGGTCAATTCTCTTAACTCTCAGGTACAGGAGCAAAGGGGCGAAAGTCATAGGGTGGGGTCTGGCAAACTGCGAAGGACAAAGCTCTGGTAATGGAGGGTGGAGATAAGAATCTGACTCTGTGCAGGTTTTGGCAGATTTGTGTCATTTTATCCATGCAGGGTGAAGGAAGAAAATCACAAAGGGGACATGCAGCAACAGGGAAAAACTGTTTTCTCTTTCAGATTCTTCCTGTGCTATTCTTCTTGTCCATTTTAACCTCCCACTTTCATGAAACAAAAATGATGGGAACAGATAAGAAGTGATTTCAATTAAGGCTGATTCTTTCTTCCCCTTAAAGAGGAATCCAGGAAGCTCTCCACAGCCTTCTTTCTCTCTTTGAAGTGTTGACTTACCATCCTCCTCCCATTAAAATATAATGGGCTAGCAGTGGGTGTGCTGGGATTTGACACCCAGTGGGGAACCGCACCTAATCCTACATGATCACCTGATCCGGTTTGGCTTTTTTTCACAAGTCACTGACCCCATCTTCACCATTCAAAGCACAAGAGGGGGAGGACCAGAGAATTATTGTAGAGGACTTAGCCCAAGCCAGCCAGTGTCCGCATAGGTGTCACAGAAGAGGGTTTCAAACACGGCCACGTAAGCAGATGCCTGCAGGAGGGACTGCCTAC
Organism: Pelecanus crispus; assembly: GCF_030463565.1. Lineage (NCBI taxonomy): Eukaryota > Metazoa > Chordata > Aves > Pelecaniformes > Pelecanidae > Pelecanus > Pelecanus crispus. The sequence goes on along the minus strand of NC_134647.1, from coordinate 69,615,284 downwards.
AGACCCTCCATGAGGAGGAGAGAGGGAGTGAGGATTTTATCAGGTATCTGGGTGCATTTGATCACACAGGGCTCCGGATGCCAGCTTTATCTTCCCAAAGCAGTAAGTTGCGTTGACTCACCAGTCACTTAGTGGAGTGGAAACAGCTTACAGGTCATGGCAACAAACAAACAAGGAAGGGAGCCAAAGAGACAGAAGACATCTGCTCTAACACCACCGGCCTTATCTCTGTCACTGGGCTGCCTGCCCAGCACCTTGGATCTGGCCATGTCAGCCCTGTAGGTAGCATAGATTTGGCAGAGTTGCCATGAAGCTGGGGGGTGTGAGAGGGAAGGATATGGAGGGAAGACGGGCTTTATGCTTTCACGAATGGCTGTGGCTTCCTTAGGAGGTAGACAGCTGTTACTGCCTCTAGAAACCTTCCTATTTCCCAAAGAGAATGTCTCGAATGATCTTGTCTGATTGTTTTTCCATCTGAGCTATGAACAACACCTGAGCAAGGTTTCACCTTCGGTTTCAGACTTCTCTTTCTTCACCAATGGAAATGCAACATGAACTGGGGTTGTCATACCGTGCACAGATGCAGTGTGTGCATCTCTTTTCTGGCATGGAAAACTAACCATATCACAGTGCTCACAAAGGGCAATCCTATAAGCGTCTCCTGTAGAAAGGAAGGCTGCTCCTTCTTTTCTTATGCTCTGTGGTGGGCAATGTGTTTTACAGCCCTATCTAGGAGAACAAATCTCAAATATTACACAGGAGATAATCTGCACAGGAACACATCTGCTTCACTGCTCCTGACCTGCTGGCTGCCTTGTCACATCATCCAGACACTTATTCTGGTGGCTTCAAAAGGCTCAGATAGGGCTGAGACTGAAGTTGTTCCCTGGAAGGGTGAGAGTAAGAATGAAGATATGAGGATTTTTGGAGCAATGGCTGTTTTCCCCTCCTCCTGCTTTTGCTTAATTTTGCTGGCCTAGCCCTGTATGTTTGGGAACATTTTTTTCCAGCTAAAATAGAATTAATTCATCTGAACTCTAGATTAATAACTCCAGTCGTTGCAGTCACTCGTCACTACTTGTTCACAGATGGCGAAAGGAAGGGCAGAGGCAGGTAATTGCAGGCATTTGGCATACCCGGGCTTTTCCCAGGCCTGTTTCTTCTTTCTTTTCTCTCTTTGTCCAGTCAGAAACAAGGCTGTGCAGTTCACTCAACACGGCCTTGATTTTATGATTATGAAAACAGCAGCAGGCAGAAGGTTTCCAAGAAGAGCACAGTCACGTGCACGCCTGTCTCGTTTGTGAGATAATCTGTAATGATTTTGGCTTCTGACAGTGGCTGTCTGCAGTTGCAGAGATCAAAGTCCATAAAGAAATTGTACCTAAATACACAAGACTGACTGGTAAGTAACACCAACACCTCATGAAAATCAAAGTAAAATGTTTGGATTCTTTGTTTTTTGCAGGACTTTTAATTTCAAAGTCAAACTAAGAAAACCAGAAGACAAAACATAATGTATACTTTGTTCTGGATCATAAGACTTTGTCAAAAAATGTAGCTGAATTGAGAGAAGAAATTCCAACTGGTTCTAGCTAGCATGATTAAGGTGCATCAGGCTCCCTGGCCAGCCATAAACAAGGCACGGCTAGCATTTGTACTGGGCTGCCTCTGGCTCCCCGACAGGAATGACCTGATGTCTTGCACACCTCTGTTCACAGGAGACAGCTTTTCATAGCAATCCAGAGCAAGGCGCAAACTCGTATCTCTTGAGATAGGGCAAGGCATTGGGATGACTCTTTCTCAGGAACGTTTTGGCTCCATGTCTGGGTTTTATTGATGCTGCTCACCTCACTGTCTGGAACACAACATCCCAAACTCCTCTTTACCTTTTTTTAACCAAAACTGAGAGGAACTCAAGTCCAAGCACACTTAGGCACATCAGCAGCCAGAACTGAGCTGGAAAATCAGATCTAAACACCATTTCTGTCAGGCTGACCTTGTTTTTTTTATCTCTTTTGGTGGTTTCAGGGAAATGTTTGTCACCTACAGGTTGTTTCTTGGTTGTTTTATCCCTAAGTAGTTGATCAAAGGTTTCTAAATGGACGACTGACTGCAAGTGACCATGAAATTTCAAGTTTCTACCAAGTAACCATTTATGCCAAAGTCTTTAAAGCTTTCAGGAATCATTAATTTTTACACAAATAATGGTGGATTTCCTAATAACTTCAGCTAGCACGACATGATGAATAGCAGGGAGCTGAAATCAAGGAAATAAATCTGTTATGGACCCAAACCAGTCATTTTTTCAGTTGAGTTCTGGTCCAGCTACAGAGAAAGTTTTGCTCTGTTGGTTGGGTTTTTTTGAGTCCCACATAGTCTTCAAAGTAAGAGTTTAGGTTCAGTTCTGGGTTTGAAAAGAAATAACAATTCAAATCAGTTTTCAATTTGGGTTTGGGTTTGATTCAAAGCTGTCAAGTATATTCACAGAGTGATTAAAACTGTTCCAACAGCTTTGGCCATGAGGAAGCTAAGGCAAACCCAGAGGACATGCAGATCTGGACAAGTACTCTTGTTATTAGCTAAATTTTTCTGTTAACTAAATGCTCACACAGACCAAAGCCCCATTGTTTTAGGCAGGGCAAGAAACAGGTAGTGAGAAATTACCCTGGCCTGAAAAATCTTCCGGTCTATAGACACAAAGCTGGTACAAGATGAGAAAAAAGGAGCAATATCTTCTTTCTCAGATGAGGAACTGAGGCATGGAGAGGTGAAGTGACTTGGCAAAGACAGTGCAGGAAGGCTGTAGTAGAGCTGGGAGGTGCACCCAAGTGCTTCAAGCCCCTCACCGCAACCGCAGGCTGTCAGACAGCTTGTATAGCACCCATTCAGATCTCCGTAAAACAAGACAGAACAGTGACCCAAGTGGCTGGGGAAAGAGGGGAGAAAGGAAGCCCGTTTATTTTTCTTTCTGCTACTTTATCTCGCTTCAATGGGAGCAGTTGAAAATGTTGAGGATAAATGAAAACAACTGTTGGGCATCAGTCCAAGTGGTTAACAAAGAACCCCAAACCCTTTTAAGTCCTACAACTAAAAGGTGCTGGCAGAAAAAGAATAGCATTTTTCTTTGTAGAAATCATTTGTTGAACTCTCTAGGTCTGAATAGGACTCCTTGCCTTCTCCCCCTTCACTTCCCCCACACTTTAAAAACAAATCACACAAAAAAAAATATCCCCCCCCCCCATATGCTATATTAGATGCTATATTAGATGTTTCCTGAGAAGCACTGTGTTGTCATCCACATGTGACATCAGTCTAAGGTCCTGCCTTAGATGGCACTTGTTGAAAACCTAGTGTGAGGGTCCCCCTCCCAAAATCATGTGCTACTATGGAGTTGTGGTCAAATGCCAGGGCAGGTAACTATTTTCATCCTCGGCCGGACAGAAGATTTCCTTTTCTTTGTGGGTCTGTAGTGTGTCCAAAAGCACCAGTCTGTCCCCAACAGGTAGGAATGCAGCACCAGAGAGGGAAGGCAGGTGGGTTTGGTATGAAGTTCCTCCTGATAGCATGGTGAAATGCTTTGGAAAATTAAATAGGAAGCCACGGGAAAATGTTGGACTTATGAAAGGAAACTGCTGATGCAATAAAGCAGAACAGACAACCAGAATAGGCTTAACAACCCAGTAAAGAGGTGTAATGCTTACACAGTTATCTGTGTAACTTGGGCTGTAGAAGAGTTTTGCTTGGTGAGAAGGACTGTGCTTTCTGCAGTGCTGGGAGCATATTGGTGCCAGGGTAGAAGCATGCAGGGGAAATTTGGCCTTGAGTCTTTGATGCCTGCAGTGGGGAGATTTTTAAAATGAGGAGGCAGCTGTGAATTCTATCTTGATATATGTGGCAAGGCTGAAGTTGTGTTTTTGCCTTCAATATTGTTTGAAGAAGGCAGTCTTTCACCTATCCTGTGTTTAGTACAGGTCAGGGGGAGGAACACAGCTGTATTATCAGGGTGGGCCAGACCTGGTTGTTATAAAACTCTGTTTTCACCTATTTGTAATGTAGTTGAACTTTGGGTTGAAACCTAACAAGTTGGGTGCCAACATTGACCTTATTGTACTAACAGAAAACAAGAAAAAATCCCAGAATATGTGTAGAGGGGAAAAATACATTATTTTGCTTGTGTAAAACCCACAAATATTCATCTCAAAAAATCTGAAAAGCATAAACTTGGGTGCTGTTGTTTGAAGCTGGCACATTATGGCCTGTGAATACCTCTGCCATCTCCTCCCTCCCCCTAAAGCTTCCCCCTTCTAGTTACAGCATGGTGAAAGAAATAGCTAATTTGACATTTCCAGTTTGTCTTTTGTTCTGAATTCCTGTCAGGGGGAACAGAATGAGGAAAATTGACATCTCTGGAAAGAATGGGAAGAAGAGACCACTTGCAACACCTCACTTGTATACGAGCTTAGAACAGGGCCTGTAATACCTGGCTTTTCCCATTCCTCAGCTGTCAACAGAGACCTCGGGTCCCAGGGGCAAACTGCCTTTATTAATGTGCTCTGCTGAGATGACAGCTAACTTGTGGAGCTGGCTGATCTGGCCTTTGTTCAGATGGCTGAAGTCAGTCCTATCCAGATAATGCAGTCTCTCTATTTCTTTTGTTAGCTATTTAATGATCAAGCCAAATGCCCTTGAAAATGTTAATTCAGCCTCTTCTTATGACAGTCTTTACTGTCTCAGATGATTATATGCATAATCCTCCCAACCCCAAACTCTAGTCCTTTTTTTAGTGCACAGGAAATTCTCACTCTGCAGATTGAAATGAGTTATCTTGTGGACACATCTGCCTCTGCTGCCAGCAAAGACCTAACTGGGAAGGTTGAAAACCCCTCCAAAAGTAGTTTTTTTCCCTACACAGTGCCAGGCACCACTTGCATTAGAAGGAAGAAACAGTGAAAGAGAAAGCAAACTCTAAAATGTTCATGAGGTCAGAGATTCAGAGTGGGTTTTCCATAGTATGGGAACCTGGACCACATCCAGTACTCCCTAGGAGGCTCCAGGAAACCAGTAGATGCCACCTGTAAAGCAGGCATCAATTGTCTTCTCTACAGTCTTAGCGGTGCCTATTTTGGCCATTCTGATACAGAGGTCTTGTAAGACTCAGGAGGTGCAAATGTGAGAAAGGGTTGAGGAAAGTGCAGCAAAAAACTCAGCCTGCAGTTCTGGAGGAGGCAGAACATGCTACCATGTTGTGTTCTGGCTCTGGGCAAATCCTTAAATCAGTTTCTCATTAAAAGTTATTTAGATGAGTCCTGGCTTTGCAAGGCTTGGGTTTATGGAAGTCCTGAGCTTTCACATTTTTACCTGTGGTAAAGGTAGTCAGAACATAAGCAATGAGCCAGGATGCACTATCAGCTGAAAAACCAAATCACAGGCCATTTGTATTTCTCAGGCTTGGGAGAAATGTGGATCTTAATACACCTGTGCATCCATTACCCATCCATAAAGCAGCGGTGACACCAGCCCAACTCCTCACCAGTAAACTGTGAAAACCCATTATCATCATTTATGCAATGCTTGGATTCCTTTGTGATAAATGACATAGAAGAGGCCACAAGGAAATTAATAATCCCAGCTTCAGAGCAGAGTTTGAGTAGTGCGCCAAAAAGAGATGACCTGGGACCACATGTTGATCATAGATGTTAAAGTAAAATATTCAGCATCTGCATATTAATCTAGCACTCCTTGCAGGCTGTTAAATGAGGCAAAGATGCTACCAAAACCAAAACATAGCAAAAACAAATAAACAAGGATATGTCTCAGCTGCTGGCAATGCCATAGCTGCAAGAATATCCTTCTTCAAAGTTTCTGGGCTGGCATATGTCTAAGCTGGGAATATCTAATGGAGTCAGAAAAACTAAGGGGGTGAGCAAACTGGCCCAAACAAGGATTTATGTGATAATAGCATCAGGGTAGTAAGGCCCACCCATTCAGTAGTGTCTCTCTTGCTCCCTTCTGTGTTCAGACCTAGGATATCTCATCCCTTCCTTGGTTCTTTTCACTCTGCTGTGCAGGAGGAGGGGGAAGAAGCAGCAGCAAAATCAGCTGGCCTGATTTCCCCTTCTGATTTCTGTTTCTGATCTCTCAGACCAGATTAATTCCACCAAAGTGAAATGACTTCAGAAAAACAGTGAGCAAGGTCAGAATTAGTCTCTAAACATTTATTTAGAATTTTCTGAGGATGACAGAAGAGAAAAGCTGGGGACATGTTGAAACATTGCCCCAGGCACATTCAGCAGTTATTAAAAAGAATTCACTTCTATGCAAATTGTATTTCATCAGCTAATTAAGAAGGTATTTATCCTCTGCTTTAATTAATATCTTGTATCTTCCTTCCGAAATACTTAATCATGGAATGAAATCATCATAGAAATATTGCCCTGAAGTTAGCATCGGCATTTTATATCTCAGCAAACCTCACGTGTATGTATGCATATATATGTGTGTGTGTGTGTGTGTGTGTATTTTAATAGCAGTAATTATAAACTACTCTGCCAACTTATAGGGCTGCTTTACATTTCTGGCTTGCTGCCAGGCTTTTTTTTCCCAGTGCCTGATGAATAGCAACTGTTGTGTACACTGGATCTGTGCTCCATTTAAGCAATATCCCCAAAGAAATCGGTCGTCTTAGCCGTTAAGTACAACTTTGTTAGGCAGTGCCTGGGGCAATTGACAAAACCCATTTGTTAACTAAAAACTGTAATCAGTGGTTTGTATATCAGCAGCGTATACTTTCAGTAAGGCCGCATTATAATAGATGGAAAATCGGTTATTTCCTGAGCATCAACAACCAATTTTCCACCAGTTAGGCTAGAGATGTATATCCCAGAGGTATGTAGGAAACAGAATTAACTGGTGTCAGCTTAAGCATGGGAAAGATGCTAGCAAAACACATGGTAGTAGACTTTCTAAATAAACTAAATAAACCATGCTGGAATATTGTTATTGCCACCTGTAATTCAAGTACAAGTTATGAATCTTGCTAGACTATTAATGTTGCATTGAAATGGAATAAATTTTCTTGGAGAAGGTGCAGTCTCTGTCATTTGGAATATCTCAATCCAGACTGCTTACAGTCCTAAGAGAGGTGTTACAACTCAAACAGAAGTTATGAGCTTAAGGCAGGTGCTGCTGAAAACCTTTGCCACACAGGAGGCCAGTCTGAGGATAATAATCCCATCTGGGCTTACAAATAAATCTATGCATTTATGAAAGGAAGCCTCCCTTCCTTAAGCAAGCCTTACTCTTGCCATTAAATCAACAGGCAACGCTCAGTCTATTCTGCCATTGGAGCATCACTCATGAGCACTGTCTTCCCATTCATCTTGGAGACATTCCTCACTCAGAATCCTTGATTCAGCTCAGCTAATCCATTAATATAAATAAAACTAAACACCAGCAGGATGTAGTTTATCAGTTATTTCTGAAATGTTCTTATCTCTTCTAGAGTTTCTCACTGGGAAATGATGTGCAGACTTTTTTTTCCCATTCCCTTTCTGTCAAATGTATGGCTGGAGTGTGCTATAATTGGTAAACTGCAAACCAACAGTCATAAGCCTAATTGGAACAATTCACTCACTTCAGCAGTCTTAGAGATTTTAGGGGATTTGAAGTTTCCCTTTTGATTCAAGAACTGGAAAATCAGGTCCCAGATGCAAGCGATTACATGTGTCATCAGCCAATGGCACAGGGAGGTCGCAGGACCCAGTTTTCAAACCTGTAAGTGTGTGTGGGAAATCTCACTGTGCTAACAATTCCCTTCTTTATTTCTCTTCTTTACATGATAAATTATTAGAACATTATTAAGTCAACCTTTTGTTAGAAAGCATGACAAATCCCTAACTAAGTGAAAGCGGGATGCCATTGGACTGAGTGGCCTGTGGATCTTGCTGTTATAAAGAGAATGATCGCAATTCCTTGTGATGTTTTTCACTGAAAAGATGGATTAGTAGGCAGGCATGTGCTGGAGCTGTAAGTTACAACTTATCTCAGAAAGTTTTAACTTTATGCCTTTGCATGCCTAAGAAGTCATTTTTAAAGGCAGCTTTAGCCTTTATGAGTCCCTGTGGATCACTGCACAAATCTGTAGCTGCAAAGACTGTCCAGGCTCTTTGATGAGGGCCCGGGAGTTCAGACAGGACAAGAGGAGTCACAACTCAGTTTCTGTTCCTGAGAGTGTCACCGACTCTGGTGGTGTCACTAAAGTTCTCCAGGCTCCAGCTTTTCATATAAAACAGGCATAGTAAGATCTGGAGTCTTTCAATGTTTTGTTAATGCTTAGAGAAAGGGTTGGCTAATTGGCATCATCGAGAAGACCGAAGAAGTGTTTCACATCAGTGCTGTGTTATGGGATGCCCTCTGTCCACACCTTTGTCTTTCCCCTAGGCTTGTTGCTGAAAACAACATTGTAAAGGGCTCAAAGTCCTGGTGGGGTTGATGTGAGGTCTGATGCAAAGAAACTTAGGGCCCTGCTCTCTGATCCATCCAAATCCATGCCTTGTCTCTCTTCTCCACCCCTGCTTCAGAGCTCAGTCCATGGTGTCCTCTGCTCAGTGGGTTCTGCATCTTTTATGCTGACTAAACAGTTAAGAAATCCATGCCTCTAATTCTGTGCCCATTAATGGCATTTCCAATCAGTATGATCAGGTTAGTTTTAATTCCTGTATTTAGGAATTGGTATTTATTACACAGGAACAGTCTGAAAAGCCAGAGGTTCATCTCGTTGTCTAGGACAGATGGGAACTATCTGAACATTTTCATCTGCCAAACTTAGGAAAAAAAAATGAGAATAAGACCAAAAATAAGAATTCTTTGGATTTGTCCTAGGGACAGACATATTGACAGATCACCAGGATAAGCCCACCACTTCCCAGCCCTGGAACAATAGAGTCCTTTAGACATTTTAAAGACTTTCTTGATTTGTTCAGGAGTCTTTTCAGATTCGTCTCAGTTCTTGTATTATCTGATCTGCTTCACCCAATCAGTCCCAATCATTAAGCAGTGGAGATGGATGTGGCTGGGAATTTTAGTAGGAACTTAGGATGTGGCAGACATTGATTGTTTTGCTTTTCCTTTTTCAATGACAAAAATGACATTCAAGTACCAAGGAAGCAAAGACATGGACATTCAGCTGTGTGATTAGAAGGGCTGAAGTGGAATATGCATGTGTATACAGAATATATCTGCAAACCAGGCTGTGATTTACTGCTAGGCTTAAAAATGCTTTAAAGTCTTCTAAGCACAGGAAGAAATATGCTGTTAGTAAAGCTTCCGTGTTATCAGCCCAGCTAAATAATGATGTGCAATGTGTCATGTGTAAAGAATATATTAATGCTTGGATAAATATTTTCCTAATGTCTGCTTGGTTGATATCTCCTTGGCATATAACCAGCGGATAGTAAATAACACTCATGACTGTTTACTTAAGGTCTATTTTCTCTCTTGTCTTTTACATTGGCAATAATTTTGGGGGCTACAGGGGAGGAAAAGGCAGAGGGAACTGGAGCCTTATAAAATGTTTGTTTTCCTTACAAATTTCACGAGAAATAAACAGTTTATGCTTTAGTGTTTCACTGCCATGGAAATGTTGGATGATTTTGTGTGACCGTCAAAGTGTTTAATGTGTAGCCAAGCAGTAGCATTATAGAGAGCGGGAGGGGAGGAAAATGAGAAACTGAAGGAACACAATGAAAAAAACAAATGAGTCCACTTTACCTCGTAGCTCCTAGCACGTTATTTTTCCTTGCTTGTGGGCATGACTTAATGCTGGTTACTCCCCTTGGCTTCAAACTGCATTCATTTTAATCATCTGTTTTGACAACCTCTTTCCCCCTCAGGCTCATCTCTAATTGAATTTGTCATGCAATCCTCACCTCCCCTGAAATTGTTTGTACGGGAGGGAGGCTGGGAGGCAACTGGACCCAGGTTGGTTTCCATAGTCTTACCTCCAGAAATCAGCCTGTTCCAGTCCTACCTTTGGAGCTGAGAGGCTTGGCACTGTCTGGTATCCCACAAATGTGGCTGTTGTACTTCCAGACCTAATCTGATACCTTCCAGTTCAGATCCCTACCAACTCCTGCCCTTCTTTGCTGCCTTCCATGTCACAGGGCAGACATGGTCTCAAAGAGCTATTTATTTTGAGATTAAATTTCTGCCTGCACTCCCAAAAATGCAGCTTTCCAGCTAAATTTTTTCCTTTATGACTTCCTTGTACATCGAGGGATGTCAGTAGGGTGCGCAGAGTGGACTGTAGATTCCCCCAAGCAAGGATGCAGACCTGAAAAACTGACGCATGACAGAATTTGGCATGTAATGTTTAGTGAGGCCCCAGCTGTGATTTGTGCTGGTGGTCAAGAAGGAACTTAAAAATGGCTTTTCTTAATTTTTCTCACTCTAAATGTCCTCAAGCCTGTCAGTCTCAAATACTGTGCTTTTATTCTTAACAAAGGAAAAACATTTTTAAAAAGCAACCTGAAGTCAAGTTCCCATGCAGGTACACGTTTTCTGTATGAAAGAACTGGCTACCTTTTTCTCTCTAATTCCACAAAACCAAAATGAAATCCTTCTCATACCCCAAATAAGGTTTGTTTGTTTGTTAACATTTCCATTGCTGAATTCATCTGAGCGATTCCACCCTGCAAGCTCAAGATGATAGTGTTACGCATGGGGGGGATTAACATGAGAACACTCATCTTGTTCCTTAGCATAAGTGGAGCCATCATGCTGTCTTCATCTACTCAAAAGCGCTGTGTCAACATGTCCCTGCAACAAAAGTGTTCATGGTATCTAGATAACACGTCATGTGTTTGACACACCACCGTGTTATCTCAGCTGGCCAAACTCTAAAGATAAACAGTGTCATGGAAGTGCACACGTGCTTTAGACAAGGTTTGTGATCAACTGAAATTTACAACCTTTATATCTGACTGCAGCATAAACAAAAATATGACAGACTTATATTGTCTACATTTGAAAGATAACCTGTAGGAAAAGTTGCATTATAAAATCAGAAGTGTTACACTTAGGAAGTCAGAACATTTCCCAGCAGAATCTACAAAATTTCCTACCTTTCCCTGCTGGGTGCCTAAGTGCAAAAGAGATACTTACTAGTGTTTTAACTAAATGCTAGTTAAGTATTTGTTTTCCTTTCTAAAGGCACACACCTTCTAAAGAGTATGTCTAAAAATCATCAAAGTCAATTTATTCCATTGTTTTCAATAGATTCTTTTCTTTGACCAGCAAACCTCTTCCTCCCCCCTTTGTCCCCTCCTCAGAAACAACTCCTTTTTTTCTTTGTATTGTCAGACTAGAAAGGAAATACTTTGAACCCTCCAAAACCCTATTGTTTCACTGATGAATCACAGAATTCAGTGGTGGGCTAAAGAGGTTACTTTTCCTACAGCACTGCAATCTGGAGTAGATGAGAAATCAAACTACTTACGGCAATGCCATTGTATAGTGGATAAATATTTCCAGATAGTGGATTCCAATTTGATATATTATTTTCTTTCTCTTTCTTATATGCAGATGATGTGAGGGCCTTGCAAATAAAGGAAATAATATCTGTGGGATGGAGGTAGGAAATGAAAATTAGTTTCCTTTTCTTCTATCTTCACCTCCCAGGGAGAAGTTAATTTTGGCTGTGTTCAGTCTGAGTTCACAGAAGGGAGAACACTAAAAAGCTTACTTCTTGTAAAAGTCCATTACCAAATGAAATGGAAAGAAGCAGCAAAAATAATAATAATAAAGACCAAATTTGAATTGGGGGGGGGGGGGGGGGGGAGTTAATATCCTCTCCAGAGTTCAGCTCTCACCCCTTTGGCATCTTTATTTGCCAGCTCATTAGGAAACATCTTCTCAATATTTTGCTCTAATTTAAGTGGACAGATGCTGTTTCTCCACAAAAGGAAGTGGTATGAAGAAAGCCTGTCAGAGTTAGTTTGGCATTTTCTTTTGTTGCATTTTATGTTTATTGACCATTTTTTTCCTTCCCACAAATAAACTCAATAAGATAGACATGAGTCCCTTGGCAACAAGGAAACAGAAATCACACTTGTAGGCATATGCCCTGGTCTACACTCTCAGAAAGCTTTGCCAGGGTCCAGGTTTGACAGATCAACATTACATATATCTTTTACATGCTGGCAACAGTCCTTTTTATTTAGGATAAACTGAGTACTGAGTAGGCATAAATATTTGGGCTTAACCAAGATATAGCATGGAAAGGCACGGCCAAATGATATTGTAGGTACACCGTGGTGCAAAACATCTGAAACCTGTGGGGTCCCATGGTTGTAACAGGCAGGAAGTCCAGTAGAAAGCCAGCCAGCCCTGTGCTGAAGGCCTAGCCTCATTCCCAGCATCTTCCTGGCCCACTTGCAGGAAACTCTGGGTGAGGTTTATGGACTCAGTTTTGTAGGAGGTCAACTGAGAGGCTTGTAAATCCCCGACAGCCTCAGATCCCAGCAAAGCAGGACTGGATCTGATTCCCATGGTTCTGCTTACTGGCTGTTCTGAAAATTAAGTCTAGAAGCTTCCAGAGCAGTGTAAGCAATAGATGTTGTCTAGCTTATGTCTAGCCTGGATAAATATTCACTTAGAGGTTTGCATTCACCACAGCCCCCAGCTCCGGAGCTGGGATACACCTTCATCCAGATGGAAACCAAACAGGATTTCCCCATGCAGAGAAGCAGGGAGGGTCTCCAGTGCACACTGAGTATTGGTCTGAATCCCACATCACTGATGTATCTAATTACCCCCAAAGTAATTGTCTGTCTATTTATTCCTTGTCACTTTGATTCGTCCTCTTCACTAACACTGCCTCATGTGCCTGAGCACAGCCTTGCTGAAATCACTGTTCTGCATTAGCAGGCTGCTGGAGTGTAATGGTCCAGTCCAAAGCCCACCAAAATCAATGCACGGGTTCCCGTGGGCTCTCTGGGGCTTTGCAGTGACTTCTAAACATATGGCCCACACTTTCCTCTGCAGCAAGCTCATGCAGTAAAGCAGCACGATGGAGCTGGCTCGGAAATTGCAGCTAGCAATGACTGACATGAGCTCACCTCAGTCGGAGATCAAGGTAATTGCCAGAATTGCTGCTGCAAACTTCACTGACTGATTCCTGTCAAAGCGAGTTAAGCTGTTACCCCAAAACATCCCCCTGCACCTTCATCCACACCATTTTATTGTGTTATGTAAAAGAGTGGTTAAATAAATGGCACTCATCTCCTCTGTGTAAAGGAAGAGCAGTGCTTATCAGGAGAGAAGAGTCATGGATTTGGTCCTTACAAGGTTACCCTTGCTCTCAAAAACGTGTGTGCATCCTCTAGCAAAACACAGCCCCAAAAGGCCGCAGGGGAAAGCGGGCGAGCCAGGCATTTCTTCCCAGGAGCAACGCGAGGTGGTGCTCGTATGTGCACGACTGGCGCTGCCAGCGCAAGCAGCGGGCCGGCAGCTCCAGGCATGGTGTGGCGTGGCGTGGCGTGGCGTGGCATGGCGTGGCGCGGCGCGGCGTGGCATGGCGTGGCGTGGTGTGGTGTGGCGTGGCGCAGTGCAGCGTGGTGGCCAGCACGGCCCGGGACTGCGCTCTGCACGGCAGGCAGAGCAGCACGACAGCAGGGCTGTGTCTGTGTGCCCAGAACAGGGCGTGTGGAGGCCGAGTTAAGGCAGTGGGGCGCGGTGAGGTGATCTGGAGCAAATAAAGCTTAATTAGCGCACAGTGACCCTTAACAGTAATTTCCTGTGTGATGAAATACCCACCGCCAGTGATCAAAACTTATCACTTAATCGCATAACGTTTTTCTTGGAAATATGCATTTACTTTGAGCTTTTGTGTTTTCCTCTTTTTCCTCAGGGAAAGGGTAAAACAAACCTCTAATACAGACTAGAAACTGCAGTTCCCCTCTCTCCTCCTAATTCTCATGGCTAGCACTGGTTTTTCCCCTCTCTTTGCAGGCATGGCCCTGAGAAGTTTTCCAGTGCTGGGGGGAGAGAGCAGGACCCAGCTCAGGACTGGTTCAAATGACTCATTGATAAGAACTGTTTAGGCATCATTATTAAAGCGTGCTGTGCTCTTCAGTGCATCCATCTCGGGGATCATGCGGGACTCCTCTAGCTCCCCAGGGCAATGAATCTTACGACCCTGGGTGAGTGATTCCCAAAGAAAGCGGAGATCACAAATGGGGCACCAGAGTAACAGGGGAATTGCTTCAGCCTTTGTGTCTTTCTTTCTCCACCTTCCACCTTCATAACACGCTGAGTTGACAGGCCCAGGATCCATGGTGCAGAACATGTGGGAATGGACCAAAAATTTGTCTCTCTCTCCCTTTCTTTCCCTACTGTGAAATGGGATGACAACCTAAGATAGGAGAAAAGGGAAAGGACAAAATGTGTCAGTGCTGCTGCTTCACAAAGTAGAGCAAAAGTCACTGGTTAAAGCAAGATAGCCACAGGGCTCAGTGACAGAGCGGGAAGAGGAGATGTCTCTGTATTGGTGTTGGCAGGATAAATTGTTTTGAGAGCAGGCCTTGGTGGTATCTGGCATGCAGAAGCTTCTGGAAGAGGGAGTCAGACAAGGAGTGCAGTGAGGTCCACCAGGCAGTGTGGGCAGACAAGGAGACCTTGCCTGGAAGTAAGGTATTAAGTTTGGAGTGGAGGGAGTTAGCTGGAGAAGACTGGGGCTGGTTTTGCAAGGAGTGGGCCAAAGGAAGATGGTGCTTAGCATGGATCCTTGTACTCCAGGAGATCCCATGTTTAATTGTCAAGGCAGATATTTGGGGACAGTTGGGGGTGGAGTCATGCCTACGTATGGGATCAAGGATAAACCATTGAAAAAATGAAGTGAGCAGATGACTCAGTCACAATATTTTTTAAGTGCTTATATTCTGGATCATCCCAGAACAAACCTTCATGATGGCAGTCTTGTCAAACACGGGATCTTCTTTCCTGTCCTGAATCACTCGGGCTGGTTAATGAAACTCACTATCTCTCAGCAGTGTCCTCAGCCGTTTCCACTTCTCAGTTGCTGGTGTGCTCTGGCCCACATCTTCTTTCAGATTGTAACTCTGTGGAGCAGAGACTGATTTTCAAGTGCAGAGACTCACGGGGCAGATCAATGCAAACCACAGCAGTCCTAACAGACCAGGAGCATGGGACTCTGGGGCCTGGCACCGCGTTCTCTGATGTCTCTAGTAAGATGTGAACTTGAGTTTTTTTGCAATTGGGACACTTGGACTCCTCTCAGGAGATAGATATTGTCTCAGGTACATAAGAGCTGAGATTGCAGTGGAAATATTCTCACCTGAGGAGCATTAAGCGCTCTCTCTTCTATCCATCTGCCCTATTTTTGTGAGATGCAGGAACTTAATACATTAATTACATTAATACACTTTTCCCATGTGTCCAGTTTCATTGAAATTGGCCCATGTGTTCAGAAGTTGTAAGGGATGGGGTGGAGTAACAGAAAAAGAAAGACAGGATGTATAGATTCATTAAAAATTCAGCTGCAAAATAATGCTAATTACATGATCCCTTACTGCCATAAGAATTGGGGTTTCCATTAGCAAATTAAATCCACTCCCAGATGAGATACACCACAGAAGAGATTCTGCCACAGCTCTGCTCTCCCTCTCTTGAAAGCTTTATGAATATTGCTCTTTTCATTTCCCTTGCTGACAGGGCCTCAAACGACAAGGGCTGCAATTGCAGAAGACGCTGCAAGAGCCCGCTGACAGGTGATTAACAGCTCCTGGATGCTGTGAGCCTGACCACACTTCTGACCACGGGAGCAGTTAAACAAATTATCAGCAGAGCAGTTTTGTGGTTAACTAACACTTTTCTCTAAACAAGTCTGCTAATGACATTCCCTGGCACCCCTACGCACTTGTGAGCCAGGCACTGTGCTGAGACTTACTGTTTCTCATATCTAACAGACTCCTTTAAAACACAACAATAACAACAACAAAGACCAAACTGGAAGGTAGAAAGAAATCTGGACTCTTAGTAACATACACAGCAAAACTGAATAAAAGAGTGTATTTGAACAGACTAGTTCTTTGGAGAGTCTTTTAGCCAGGTGATGAAGCTGGAAATTTTTTGGCCCCATTTATTTGAGGGCAGTTTTTAGCTAGTATTTCTGTCAGAGCCAATACTCTGCTCTCCATCTCAGCCAGGGCCTGAGAGACCGGGGCAAACCCCCTTCGTTTTGGATGACTCAGGAGTCAGAATGTGAGAGGTTGGCTGAGATCCTAAACATGGGCAGCAATTGAGCAAACACTTACCCTTGCTACTTGTCCAAAGCCCTTGTTGGAACCAATCCAAGGGGTGAAGGGACAGGGGGGGTCACACCGTGTGAGATGGAAGGGAATCCCCTGTCAGCATTGTGAGGTGTTGACTGTATGGGAGAGGGAAGGAGGGATCCATTTAACCCCCTCTAGGGTCATCATGGGCTTTGTAGAGTGGTGAGTGCAGAGAGCTTCACAATAAGTTTCTCAAACAGGATCACTGCTCTTATAAGTAAAGGAGACAGGTGAAGATGGGAGGTTGCATATGTAGGCATATGGTCTGGGGACTCTCAGAGAGGAAGACTTCACCTGGAGTAGCAGGATGCTCCAGAGCTGCTTCTGCCTGCTGCTTGAACTATACTCATTATTTGGCACAAGCTCACACTTTTATTGCTGAAAATTATTTAATTCTCAAGCCAAAAGTCTTCTCCAGGTTGGTTGAGCTGCCACTGTCCTGAGGGATGTACCGTTAAGATGCTCTTAGCTCCACACGCTGGGTGTTTGTTTGTCTGCCATTCCCCAGATAATTAATGAAGTCGGTATGTCACAGGGGTTTGTTCTGTCACCTCACCTTCCCCTCACATATCAAAGATCCCTTATACCTGAATGCATGTCACTGAGGCTCCAGCACTGCCTTGTAGCAGTATGGAAACGGACTACTGTTTACCTTGGATGCCTTCCTGGTGTATCTTACTCACTCAAAGTTATATTTGATCAGCAGAGCTAAGGGTGGAAGAGAGCTGAGGAGATTCCACACCCTGGGTGTGGTTCATCTAGTCATGTGGACATCATCTTTGTGACTTTGAGGAGGCTTTGGATTCTTGGCACCTGGGTATCTATGACTGAGAGTTTATTCTCCTCAAAAAAGAGATGCTTAGGGCTAATCTCAGTCTTTGCACTTCATTTAGAGGTGTCTGGGTGAAATTGAACACGTGAGGATGGAGGACAGAAGAATACCCTCCTGGCTTTAATCTTTCAGTTAAGAATTTGTGGTCATGTTTTGGGAGATTCTTGTCATACAATGTGTCTTACAGCCAATTCTTAGGAAGCTTTAGTGATCCAAGGTATAGAAACAGCTCTTACCCTAGCTCTACTGAAGATCCAAGTAGTTTTCAAGAAGCCAGGAGCTACAGTACTGCTACTCATTTGGACTCCTCCCCATGCTTCCTGGGCTTGTCTTTTCCTGAGACTGATGGGGGAAGAGGATGTTCCAGAGATCATCAGATCGTGTCATGAGGGCATAGTAAGGAACATGCCAGGTGCCACCCTGACAGTTTCAGGTTTGAGGAGACAGGAGTTACCAGGAGAGATGGGAAGTTGTAATAACCCAGGTAGTGTGTCAATTTTAATCATAGCCTCTCCTCTTTTGTCTTTCCTCCTCCTTTGTTGCAATGTAGGCAAGGAATATTTGTCATGACAATGAATTCAATAGCTCTCCAAGAAATAAAAGCAGATGGTTTCACACCCTTACACAGTGATTTGTTTAAGTGAGAGAAGAGTATTTAAGTGCAATCACTGGCAAGAGGTTTTCAGCTCCAGTAACTCACTGAGGTGTGGAGGAGAGCGCAGAGAGTGAGTACTTGCCATGTTTAGGCGGATAGTGTGTGCAGTGAAAAACATTATGCGAACCTGCCTTTTTTTCCTTACAGATAATAGAAACAGGTGTTTGTGCAAAGTCCAAGCCTGAAGTGCTTTTTCACTTTGAAGGCCTCAGGATACAATGCTTTCTTTTTCTTCTTGATGCGTGAATGAGAAGTTAGGTCTGCTTGCTACCTGGCCTAGCCTCTGCACACTTAACCCTGTTGAAAATGCTGGCTATATTTGTTCAGAATTGAGAGGGAGGAAGAAAGCAAAGCTGATGTTATATTCAGGCTCTTCTGAGCCTCTTCTGCTGTGTCCTGCCATTTTCATTTCACGGAAAGAGTGTTATGCCTTCAAATAAGGCAAATAATGTGATTTTGAAATCATGCAGTGGCTTATGCAATTTATATAATGGCTCAAATAGCTTTTTATTTGAACAACAGTTAGTATTTCTTTAAGTAGCTTTTTTTGTTCTGAAAAAAGGAATGAAGAGTAAGAAAACTCATCCTGGGGAGAAGCTGCAAGTAACTTTTGTTGATTTACCTCAAACGGTAGCTGATCCTACTTCAGGAGTGAAGTCCAGAATAAGCTGGAGCAGCTGCAGTGTCTTGCCTACCAGAAGGAACACATCAGAAGCCTTCTCTGATTTATCTAAGTCAAATGCTGACATGGGGAGCAAGTGTAGCATCTGTTTCTTCAGGTATTTTGAAAGACAAAACCCTCACTCTCTTGCTAGTATGAAGAACGAACAATATTTGTGTTGTTCTCTGTTTTCTTACTCTAGCAGTCTTCTAAACTACCTTCTGTCTGCCAGTCTTTCCTCCCACTGAGGAACAGAGGTCCATGCCCAGAAACAGAGTGAGGGATAGTAGCAAACTGACTCCTGCCATGCAACTGAGAAGAGTCCTTCCAAATCTGAAGGCTGATTCTCAGTTTCCTGGGATGTGCTAGAGTCAGTGAAGTCCTTGTACACCTACTCACTTTTTAAATGCTGCCTTCTCATCACAAAATTCAACCCCACAGGGCTGAAAAAATCCTAAAATCTACCCCAAAATCTACCTTCTAAATAGGCCACTACTAGTAAGAAATATCTGATTTCCTGCCCCACTCCCAAACGTGACCATGAGACAGATGGATCTCAGGACCTCCTCATAAGGAGAGGCATTAATTTATGTTCTCCAGCAAATCTCATCTGGGCTCTCTCTTTTTTATTTTAAAAGAAACCACCAGAATGGTAAGTCACCTCCTCACCCAAGAGGCTCCCCAGGAGACCTTCAACCTTGCTGTGGGGCAGCCTTCTCTTCTGCTGAAGCTTTGCAGAGGGGAATCCGAGACTGATGGGGTCAAAGGGCAAGAGACAAGTGGTGTTGGGCTGTAGCAAAACTGCAGGTGTATGGGAAACTGCCAAATCTAAAGAGGAGACTGGCAAATTCTAAAAACCTACGGGTTTAGATGCCTGCAGAGGTTTTGGACTGCAGTTTTGGTCTTAACACCTAAATTCTGTTTTAGCTGCTTCCACACTATTTTTGTCCCTTTGTAACTGGTTTTAAGTCCCTCAGCTAGAAGCTGGATGGAGCTAAAATTTATAATGTGAACAAGCCACTAGTAGGGGAAACAAAGAGCTCTTTCTACAGTATGGTCTATGCCACTGTCACGAAATACTGAAACCATAACTGAAGATCAGTTATTGTGTTATGTGATTTGTGACAGCCTTACAGTCTCTCAGAAAGTCTCTCTTCTTTCCAGTGCTCCTGAAACCTGTCTTCCCCTCCCATTTCCCTGTGCAGGGCATCTTGTACCATGAAGGCCTCCTTTGCAAAAGACATTACAGGTGTCTGCTGACGGGTGATTAACTGCACCAGGACATCACTGCCTGACCACACTTTTGACCACAGGAGCATTTTAATAAATTATCCGCAGGGCAGGTTTTTAACAAGCCCTTTTGTTATAAACAGCCTGCTAATGAAGGCATTCATTTTGGCACCCCCTTGTGCTGCTGCTTTGGAAAAGGGAAAGAGAAGGAGAAATATTTAAGGCAGTTTTGTTACTCCTTCCATGTAACAGTGCTAATGAAAATTGAAGGCTAAAGAAAGGGAAGAGAAATTGCCATCTCCTCAGGAAGGAATCTGGCAGATTCCTTCTAACCAAGAGAAAGGGCTTTACCAGGCCTCTTTTCTTAATTAAAAAAATGTGTGACCAACTCAGTGGGTCTCAATAGGATTCAGCTATCTAACTGTGTCTAGTGCCATGAGGCATACTTGGGGCTTCCAGCTGCCATTCAGATAAATATGGATCTCCACTAGGTCTTTGTGATGTCTGCGTGCCCCAGGAAGACGTTTTAGATACCATGGGAAATCTAAAATGTCTTGTCAACTGAATTATTCAAAACTGCTTTGGTTCCTTTTCATTACAACATTGTTTCAAAGCATCCTGTAGTTTTGGAACAAACCCTAGTATTTACACACAAATTATCCTGAAAGAGGCCAAGTGGGTCTACCTGCAGGATTCACTGAGAAGAGCATTGCTAGAGGACGAGGGAGTTTTTTGAGAGAAAATTTATGAGGGCCCTTGGTTTCCAAAACAAAAGCTTGACCAACCTGAGGGCTCCATTCCTGAGATAGGAAGGGTAACAACCCTTTATTTGCCCTATAGCCCCTAAAGTCACATGTTTGCTTTCTCCAAGACAAAGCCAATGCAAAAGTCCACTAAAGACTGGTGGTAATTTTAAGTAATGGATGTGATTTGGGTTTTGGTTGACAGTGGGTTTTTTAACGTGTTTAAATGAAAAATAACATGCAAATGCATAATTATTAACATGCTTTCTGAGTAAAGGCTTTTTAAAGAAAAAAATCATGTCAAGAAATGTAAGAATTTTTTTTCTGAGTTTTCCTGCCCTCTTATACGTTGTTCCGACTTTTGTTCTTACTGTGTTGGAGCCATGGGTTAGTTTTGCCAAGAAAAATCTACATGTTCCTGTGTGTCTGTACAGTGGTCAGAGCAAGTTTCTAGGATGTTGCTTGCTTTCGCAGAGAGATTTGTTAGCAAAAACTATCTCTGCATACTATAGAAGGACCATGAACAAACAGCATTTCTGGATTAAACATGTGTTGCTTTCAAATCAGCCATAGAAAGATGAGGTCACTTGCAGGTGAGCCTATCAGTCAGACCTGCACGAAGAATGGCTTTTTTCCCCCCAATGGTCACAAGGAGAAATTAGGAAAGGGAGGGAGAGAATTGTATTTTGTCAGACCAAATCATAGTGTTGTGGGTCATTTGGTGAAACAAGGAAAATAAAATCAATCAATTTAGGCCACTCCGTTTCACTTTCAGGTTATTTAACTCTGAAGCTAATGACAACAGCTTTCAAAGAATGATCTCAGAACTAGCAGAGCAGACTTCAAAAATGCATAGATACAGAGGAAAAAAAACCAACCTGCATGGTCAGTTTGTAATTGTGTGTTGGAGAGGCAGCATGATATAAGGACTAAGTTTTTCTCAAAGTTTTGAAAGCCAAGCCTCCTTCAAAAAAAGGTGAAGGCACTCCACCCTCCCCCTTGAGTATGTAAATTCAGCAAAGGCTTGGACAGCAGCTTTTGTAGCACTTCATGAAGGGCCTCTTTTTATGCTTTAAGTGGTGAAACCAATAAAAAGCAAACCCTGAGGGCAAGGAGCAATGTGGAGCTACTGTTTCAGGCTCTCTGCAAACTCAGTGTACCATTGCTGCCTTGTTATCACTACATCTGTTACAGGTTTTTCCTACTGTATATACTATAGCGGACAGTGTTTATAGCATAGATATAAGCACATAGGCAATATATGTAGCATCATAGAGTATACCTTCCTTTTTCAAGAATATCTTCATAAAGTTATTAGCTAGGACCTTAGGTGCTTCACTTTAGGTGTATTTAGGCACCCACTTATATCTGAGGCTATGAGTCTCTAAAAGAGCTCTTAAGAGGCCTTTCTGGTTTCATGCATACCTAGAATCATAGAGTATTTTGGGAGACACTGAATTACATTGTTTATGTCATAGAATCATAGAATGCTTTGGGTTGGAAGGGACCTTTAGAGGTCATCCAGCCCAACCCCCCTGCAGTGAGCAGGGACAGCTTTAACTAGATCAGGTTGCTCAGAGCCCCATCCAACCTGACCTTGAATGTTGCCAGGGATGGGGCCTCTACCACCTCTCTGGGCAACCTGTTCCAGTGCTTCACCACCCTCATTGTAAAAAACTTCTTTCTAATGTCTAGTCTAAATCTATTCTTCTTTAGTTTAAAACCATTACTCCTTGTCCTGACACAACAGGCCTTGTTAAAAAGATTCTCCCCATCTTTCCTGTAGGCCCCCTTTAAATATTGGAAGGTCGCAATAAGGTCTCCTCGCAGCCTTCTCTTCTCTAGGCTGAACAATCCCAGCTCTCTCAGCCTGTCCTCGTAGGAGAGGTGCTCCAGCCCTCGGATCATTTTGGTGGCCCTCTTCTGAACCCGCTCCAGCAGGTCCATGTCCTTCTTGTGCTGAGGGTCCCAGAGCTGGACGCAGTACTCCAGGTGAGGTCTCACCAGAGCAGAGTAGAGGGGCAGAATCACCTCCCTCGACCTGCTGGCCACACTTCTTTTGGTGCAGCCCAGGATATGGTTGGCTTTCTGGGCTGCAAGCGCCCATTGCCGGCTCATGTCCAGCTTTTCATCCACCAGTACCCCCAAGTCCTTCTCCGCAGGGCTGCTCTCAATCTCTTCATCCCCCAACCTGTACTGATACCGGGGGTTGCCCCGTCCCAGGTACAGGACCTTGCACTTGGCCTTGTTGAACCTCATGAGGTTCACACAGGCCCACCTCTCCAGCTTGTCCAGGTCCCTCTGGATGACATCTCGTCCTCCTGGCGTGTCAACCGCACCACTCAGCTTGGTGTCATCTGCAAACTTGCTGAGGGTGCACTCGATCCCACTGTCTATGTCATTGATAAAGATATTAAATAGCACCGGTCCCAGTATGGACCCCTGAGGGACCCCACTTGTCACCGGTCTCCATGTGGACATCGAGCCATTGACCATGACCCTCTGGATGCGACCATCCAGCCAATTCTTTATCCATCGAACAATCCACCCATCAAACCCATATGTCTCCAATTTAGAGAGAAGGATGTTGTGTAAATGCCCTTCTTGTTATTCTTTACGTCCCTTGCCAAATTCAGCTCCATCCTCGCCTTGGCCTTCCTGATCTCCTCCCTACACAACCGGGCCGTTTCCCTGTATTCCCCCCAGGACACCTGTCCCTGCTTCCACTGCCTGTGCAGTTCCCTCTTACTCTTTAGTTTGACCAGCAGGTCTCGACTCAGCCATGGTGGTCTCTTCCCTTCCTTGCCTGATTTTTTACACTTGGGGACTGATAGCTCTTGTGCTCCATGGAAGGTGTCCTTAAAGATCTGCCAACTCTGTTCCATTCCCCTGTCCCTGAGGACCGTCTCCCACGCGGTCCTTCCGACTGATGTCAGGTGCTCGTGTTTCAGATCCAGCACTGCTCTTGATCTCATTGTGACCTGGGGCTCTTAATTGCTTAGTGCCTGAGTTTCCTCATTTTTGGGTAACTAATAATGAAGCTCTTGCACCACACGTGCCGTAACAGCTAACTGACTGCTGATGAGGTGCTTAGGCCAGTGGCAATGGAAAGCAAAGCTGAGAGGAAAGGCTTATTTGGTCAGTGCTGAGCTGTGAGATCTGTGTGTGGCACAGAAGCCATATTATCCATAAACATCTAAAGGAAATCTTTATTGGAGACAAACTCCCAAAACAATCTATTGAACCTCTGCATTTTGTATTTCTAGTTCCACAGAATGTCCTAGGCATCTCCCTTGAATTTCCTATTTTACAATTACTCATAAAATGAATGACATGCCTTATAGGCAGCTGTAAATTGTGTTTAAACTCTACTGCTTGCTCCTAGGCAGCACTGGTGGTGCTTTTGCAAGCAGCATGAATCTATTTGTATGTAGTTTTGTAGTGATGAGGGGACATCTGACAGGGACCAGCTTCAGCAGTACCCGCTTCCATCTCCTCTGAGAGGGCAAACGCAAGCCTTTAACACTTGTACTAACCATCACCCCCAGTTAGGCTGAGAAGGGCTTATGAGCCTGGGGAAGAATAAAAAGTCCTTCCTGGGACTGTGGGACCAGGAAGATTCATGCCGGTGTGCTTTCCAAAGGATGCTTTCTAGGGTCATGGCCCCTTCCCAGTTCTTCTACTCACACACCAAATCAACTAGCCTTTTTTACTAGAGTATTGAGTCCTTATGATAGAAGCTCCTGAATTGCAATACCCATGCAGAAAGTACAGGAGCTACAGCAGGGTAGTCTGCCTCCCCGACATAGTTCAAGCTCATCCATATTACATGCTCATTCCCCTTATACACAACAAGACCATGGGCAACACTTCCTCCACTTGGCTACTCTCTCTGTCCAGCAAGCGACAGCCCTGGGAACCCACACGTTTATGCTTGACTGCAGCAGATTAAGCTCTTGTTACGAGTCAATGGCCAGTCTGTTTTCCCAGATATGTTTTCTAGGAATTCTCTTCCCCTCCCCAGTCCCAACACCCCTGAAGCTTTTGCAAAATATTCCTTTTTGGCTTTTGACAGTCTGGGTTTCAGATTCCTTTTGCTGGCTAAAGGATTTCTGGGCAGGTTGACAGACATAATATCTCCTTCTTTTAAAAACAGTCCATATACTGGAGTGATGGGCTGGGACCTATGTTTGTCTTAACTCAAATTGCAGAGCTATCACTCAAGCTGGGAAGATCTCCCTCTCCCAACTCTTTCTGAAATTAAAGACCACCTGCCTTCATCTCTGTCCAGGTTACTTTAAAGTTGCTTCTGCATTTGTCAGGAGCTCTTTTGGATGTATAACAGAACTTCACCATGAAGAGTGACTTTTATAAAACATACTGATGCAAAGAAGTGAAAAAATCATTGAGAGAGAATCTTTATAGGCCTTGAGTCAGCAGCGCCGCCTTTCTGGGTGACTTGATCTGAGCTAATATGTGTTATTTTGCAACTGCAAAGACATTTTTTTTTACTTTGTGGGCAGGTCAAAGCAGTTCAAGAGGCCTGGTAGATGCTGGCATGCAATTATGCATAAAGCATTTCATAGGAGCCTCAATACTTTAAGCAAAATAGCTAGCACCAGGGATGGGATACCAGAAGCGCTTTGTTTCCGCTTACTGTAAATGATCATAAATTCTACTGCTACTTTATTGTGGTTGCTGTAGCTCTTGGAAGAGTAAAAGGGGTGGGGAACCAGTTCCCAGTCAGTTTTATAAAGTACAAGGTTGCTTGTATTGGTACCAAGTCCACAGTGCAGTATTTCAACTATGAATGATTGGACGCTTTCCCAGATTCCCATAAAGTCATTAAGCACTGTGTAAAGGGTCACCCATAACA
Organism: Pelecanus crispus; assembly: GCF_030463565.1. Classification (NCBI taxonomy): domain Eukaryota; kingdom Metazoa; phylum Chordata; class Aves; order Pelecaniformes; family Pelecanidae; genus Pelecanus; species Pelecanus crispus. Next base: position 69,589,938 of record NC_134647.1, on the reverse strand, counting down.
TAACCAAAAGATCAGTCCATGCAGAACTGGAGCAGATTGTCAAGACAGCCCTGGTTTTCAAGGAGGTGAATGCACACTTTCAACTGCATAGCTCTGGAGGCAGACATCATTGTGAAAATGGGCCTTGTAAAGCATTCTCTGGTAAGGTCTCTTTTATAGATCACTGTGGCCTCTTCAGATATGTCTCATAAAAGCAGCAGCCAAGAGCCAAGAGCTCTTCCATCCCTAGGGAACTTGTCTCATGTGGAACTTCCCTTTGGAGAAATCTTCCCTTAAGTAAGATCCAATCTTGGACCAATTCCCAGTGATCTTCCAAAACTAAGAAAACTGTAACTCTCAAGCCTATTTTTTTGAATGCTTTTGTGGCAAAGTATGATCTAAAAGAATAAGGATGATGCCCAGAGGATCATATCATATAACATGTTATTTTAGACCTCTCCATAGAAATAACAGGGAATTGGGTTGTCACCTATCTTTATTGAACCATTCTGCAGAATTTGATAGCTGTAATGTGATTTTTCTATTAAACTGTATGACTGTTCAGCAAACTAGTAGGGAAATAATTCTTTTCTAGCCCACTCTGGTAGAAGGTGAAAGCCTACCATTGGCAACAGCTGGAGGTGTTCTGCCTGCAAAAAGAATGCTCCTACAGGAAGAGCCCTCCCAGAAAAAATGAGGAGACATATCATCAGCCAGAGGGGACACTGATAAGCATTGGGATGTACACAGCAGCTCAGCAGACGATTGAAGTTACGGCTTTCTGATCAATGTGACCAGTGGAGGGTCTCTCTCAATGCCCCAGAGGTCCAAGCCTGCTACCTCAGCAGAAAGCGTGGCTTCCAGTGGTGTGGGAAGGAAAAGATGAGATTGGGAATTGGCTCCTAGTTTCTCTCTTAGCAACACAAAGCATTACCAGTGGAGCAAGGCAGGTCACCATGCAGATTTAAATGTTCACAAAGAGTTTGTTTTTCTCAGGAAGTACTCAGTCTGGGATGGAAAATAAACTTCTCTAATTTTGCTTTTGACATCTGCTATAGAGGCAACTCATTACGGAGCTGCAACAAGAGGCACGTCCAAATTGAAGCAGAAAATATTGGTCCATCTGTGACACACAAAAAGCCTGTGCAGCCCATTTCATGCTTGCTTAGGGCAGCAACAGACATGGAAGCAGAGACTGGATTCAGGGTTGAACTTTTCACAGTCCTGGGTGTGTTTGACTCAGTTTGTTATGCCAAAATATGACCAGGCCATGAATCTGAATTTTCCCAAAATTTGAATACAGCCGTATTCAGACTCCTCAGACCCTTGTTTATTTGGCATGTTTTGACATTTACACGCACACACAGGGACTCATTTAAACCATCCAACTAAAATCCTCCTACAGCCACAAACACATAAAATTTGAATGCTTTTTTTTTTTCAGACATTTTGGCTGAAATGAAACTTTTTTACAGTAATAAATAACAGAATAATTATTTTTACTTCCTACACAGGAACTCAAATATTTGATTGATTTTGCTCTTTTTGGCAGAGCTGATAGGTCTGAAATAGTTTTCCCTGGCATCTCAGCAATAACAGTTCCCATTAACCCTGAAGACTCCTGATGACCTAAACTCAACTTCAGGATATTTGACTTCTCCTTCTCCCTCCTGCCCACATGGGAATGCGAGAGGAAACATAACACAGCATAGTAGTGATTAGAGCCTAACTTTTCTTTTCACTGTCCCTAGTGTCTGTGCAACAGCTTAAGGTAACTTTACATCTGTCTTTTCATAGACATATGCTTGTTTTCTACTTGGCAATGATTTTTGGTGGAATCTGAGGATTTTTGATATTTATCTAGTATTTCCTTATTCAACAGGAAGAGCAGAGAGCTACTGTGCAGCCCTTAAAGGAAATCAACGGTTTGTACCTCCATTACACCTGAAAATCCCAACCATTTCTGGTACCCACAGCTCAGTGCTTCCTGAAAGCTCTGAACTGACTATGCCCACAGTCTACAGAAGATTCTTCAGTGTGTAGTAAGCCGTCTGCAAACCAAAGTTGTTGTTGGTCTTAAGGGCCTGCACCAAGTAGCTGTATGGCTTGATGCTTCCCAGAAACCTCAGGCTGAGTGTGTGTATGTGTGCAGCACACACTGTCTGCACACATACTTCTGTCTGGGAAATGCCAGGTTCCACTCACCATTGGCAAATGCTTATGTTTGATGAGAACTACTGTGCTGACAGATCTTTGGCTGCTTCGATTACATGTGAAGGGTAAAGACATTATTGTTCTCAAGAGTGTGACTAGACCCACATGCTTGCCTGCCCTGGGTTGTTCCAAACCACTCGAGTTTTGGTGGCCTGTGTGGCACACATTTGTCTCATCATTCATCTGAGCTGATTCAACTACTACCAAGCAAACCCAGCCCATACCCAGTTTAATGTCTCAAACACTGGCCAGTTTTCTTGTTCATGCACCCAAAATGATACATTAATCTCCTTTAACCTTCTGGGTATATTTATATATGGGAGAAAAAAGTAGAACAGTAGACTTCTATTAATTTAACCTCATTTAAATAATTTGTGTAGAGCTCAGAAATCAGGGAGCTCCACGTGGAGGAGACAGTGGGATGAAGCACAACACTGGAGGCTTTTCCCAATGAACACCACTGTGATTATACCAGCTTTGAACTACAGAAACTAACAGGGAGCAGACTAACATGCTGGAATAATGTTTAGAATATATTTGGTGTCTCTATGTTACTGATGGAGGACTCTTGGATCTGTTTGACCATCATTCTACCAGCAAATGGTTCCAGTTTCTGTGGTCTGGAATGCTTAAGAAGCAAAGGATCTTCTTTGTGTTGTAGAACTTCCCTCTTCCCACTGCACTGAAATGTACAGCAGAGTAGGTATTTAGCTAAATTATTGTTCCACCAGTGGCTGTGTTTTCCCAGCCCCCATCCTGTCAGCCAAAACAGTCCCTCTCCTACCTTAATCTTTCCAGTTGGAACTTTTTTTTTTTAAACTGTAGACACCTTTTACTTGTCTTCTCTAGTGCTCTAAAAAAGTTGTATGAAGTGAGGCAATACCATTCACGTGTTCCCTGGTACAGATCAGACTCATAGATAGGGATCCTCGCAGAGAAGACAAAGACATAAAGAAGTCTGGAGAGTAAATTCCCTTATAGTGGTGACTTTAAATTCGTCTGGACACAGATATCTTGACATCAGCTACTGAATCTTTTGTGCTTTACCAGTTCTGCAGGGAACCAGCAAAGATTCCTTGCAGTTTCTGCCTTCCACAGGCAGTTCAGGTCTTTGGGGGGCTTAGACACCTTCTGGACATACCAGTTTGTCTTCACTAACCACAAGGTCCCCAGGGAGTCACTTAACTGGAGGCACTGTCTCCATCTAGGCCAATGCGTCTGTGTATCAATCTGTTGTGGGGAGACTGTCACTGGTTTACCCATATGGTGGCTGTGAGAATAAATATGTTATTGGAGATACATAGAAGCGGAGGGCTGGAGAAGAGTACATGATAGAGTGGCTGTTGTGTACGAGTAAGAGATTGTCTCTATGTGTGTGCATAATCTCATTCAAATTATACAGGCAAGATCCAGCATCTGAGAATCATTTTCTCTAAGGATCATAATTGTAAAGTTTAACCAAATAAATATTGAAAGACATTATATAAAACTCCCACACAGGGCCCTGCAACCTGAAACATAAAATACACATACAGCAGATTCTGCTCACCGCAAAATTATGCCAGGAATATAAGAGTATCTTTCTATACAGATTGGCTTGCATCCCATTCCAGGGTCAGAGACATGACGTCCCAATAAACATTCATGGATCGCTTGGAAATCACAGGCATCTATGAGCTGTCTTGCCTGCCCTCCCTTTTTCAGCTGAACATTTAGTGCTGAGTCGATAAAGCCTCTCACTCCTTCCTCATCATTCTGGTCTCCTTAATTCCATCAAGTAATTCAGATGGCGCAGTTTCACCAGCTAAATAATTTTTAAATAGTTAAGCCCCTTTTGGGGCTTTTAAAACAGCTGGCTGTGGGACTGACTCAAAGTCTAATCTGTACCTCTCCTGAGAGGATACTTTTTTTCTGCCTCCCACTTTCTTGATGACTACAGGACCCCATAAATACAATACTTTCTAATGTTCTAGTTGCTTGCTTGCCTTCCTTCTCACAGAGGGAGCCACTGTGCTGAGAAAACAGCAATAAGAAAACTCTATAAATTCAGTCTTACACATTCAGAGCCTTGTAAAACCGACCAAGGCATGAATTCCCAGTCACTGTGCTCCTCTGTAGTGGTGTGCAGAATAAAGCCCCCACCATCTGAACCCTCATGCCATGTGATGTGTGCTGGCAGGCTCCTAGTAGCACCCAGAAGTAGCTTCGGCCTTTCTTTGTTTGGAAACAAATGCAAATTTCTATTCTGCACCAGCTAGTGAGCAGAGAGGGGGGACAACAGCCACATCTAGTTGTCCACCCCTTTCATGACAGTAGTTGGTTGGCGCTTGCAAAGGCCAGGCATTAGACAGCAATCACATAGATAGACCTGCTGTCTCCATGGTAGCTGGTAATCTTTCTATATCACAAATGTATAAATGCATATCTGTCAAGTTTCTCCTGCTTGTGTCTCCCATGAATAGAGAAACCTAAGAACTCTTCATTAATGTATGTCCAATATGGGGAGATTGTCATTTACCATGGAGATAACAAGGTCTAAAGACTAAGATAGTGCTAAAAGACAGAGGTTCAGACTCTTCTTCTATCTAAATCCCTTGTTCTACCTTTTCCCATCACAGATGGTTAGAAGATAATGTTATTTCATCCTGAGTTACCTCTGTGGATTACGGGCACATGAATAGGCTCCTTCAAGCTACAATAACACACACAGATAAAAACAGTATCACTTCTCACTGAGGAAGGAAAATGGGAGCATTATGACAATGGGTGACTGAAGACAAAACTTGGACGGGGTAGAGCTGGAAGGCCAGAAGATGTTTGATTCATTCCACTGGATGACTTCAGTAGAGTACACCAACATACAAAGGGGACAGATGTCCAAACGGCTATGGAAGTGATACACCTGTGTGAATAGAGACTTGCCCTCACAGGAGGTCATGGTTATGAACCATTTCAGTACTTTTTGTTAGAAGAGTATTAGGAAATGCATTAGAAGAACTGTTATATCACTGCCTATATCTGGTGGTTCTACTGGTATGAGACCATCCATCCCTGTTGCAGACAAGCCTCTCATTCAAAGGGGGTAGGTCATAAAAAGTGTGGGGACATCTCCTTTCTGTAGTGACCTGCACAAAACTTGGAGGGACTGGCACAGTTTGCTGAAGAAAAGAGATGAGAAAGGCATCTATAGTCAGTCAGTATAGATGGGCGTGACCTGTCTTCGTTCACATTTCTGGGAATGAGAACGGTTTCAAAACTTTAAAAAGTAGTCTTCAATCTGAATGTAAAACACAAGGGCAGGCAGGTCAGTCAGTTGTGTTTGGCATTATTCTAGGAGCTTTTGGGGCAGATAGGCTTTCGAGGACAGAAACTGAATCCTGAATTCAGTGGCTGTTGTCAGATTTGGTTAAAGATCCCTGATGTGCTTAGATCTGCCTTAGATCCTGACTTAACCATGTGCAGACCTGGGCCTGTCTGTTGGAGCACTTGGGGACCCAGTCCTGAGACATGATTGCGCAAACCCAGAAGTAGCCCAGCCAGTGCAAAGCAGTTGAATGAGTCACAGGCTTTGTGGCATACAGAGGCTGCAGATGGAGATTCATGTTCACACTGAGAAATGCAGCCTTGTTCTGTACTTGCTGCCATCTGGAGACAGAGAAATCAAATTCAACTGGTATGTGTTAAAACCCCTCCACCCTTTTGTATAGTTTAATCTTGCAAATTGCATTTGTTTAGCAAAGGAAAAATGTATTAATTCTTCTGCAAGTGTGACTAATGGTGGTTAGTCTTGCTCTGCTGTCAGCAAAAGGGCTGCAGTTGACTGCATTTAAATCCTGCTTGAAGCTGCCCTGTTTTATGCAAAGTTTTCAGACTTTTTCCAGCTTCAAAGCTAGCATTGCCCATCCAAAGCACTCTGGGGTTAGCAGAAATACCTGCTGACACACACTGCAGCAGACTGAAGTTCAAGATCTCTAGAACTTTGAGGAACTCAAGAGGCCTGAACACAAAACAGTTCCCTTCTAAACGGAAATATCTGTGTTTCTTACCCAGCCTGTTGAGGCTGATTGCTGACTCCTTTAACATCATGCCCTTCAATGATTGGAGCCTTCATCATTTCTAGATTGGGTGACAGTAATATGGCCTTTATATCCAAACTGAAGCTGGCAGAGAGTGCCACATTTTGTTTCTTAAGCATGATAACTGTAGACATATGACATATTTGTGGCTTAGGGGTTTCAGAGCTGAAGGTCCGATCTGTACAAATTATGTTGGGATCCCCCTCATTGGTCAAACTGTTCCACTTTCAATGCAGGGAATTTGGAAAAGGCATTTTCTACACTGCTAGAAATGTACAAATGATAAATGCATCTGCCGAGAAATAAGGAAATGTTGGGATGTCAAATCTATCTACAGTCCTATTTCACATTTATTTTTTTAATCCTCCTGCTTCCATCTCTGTCTATGTCTTATAATGCATTCACCACCACAGTCGCATGGTGTGTGGCCAAGAGCACATAAATGTGGCTAAGAAATGCCACATAGAAATACATTATCAACATTAATGGTCACTAGGTATGTCAAAAAAACCCCACAGAATGAAGATGGGACAGTACATGCATGCACCTTCTTCTCTTCCTTATATAAGATGTAAAATAAAAATCCTATATAAAAGGAATGATTTCATACAGTCTGAGAAGGTAGGATCAGTATAGTAAAGGAAAGGAAGATACGGGGTCACATTCCACATACAGTAGTCAGTCTGACTTCTTGGTAGAGGAATTTCTAGAAAAAGAAGGAATTGCTGTTTATCCGCCTTTCTTTCTCGATGAAGACTGTTGGAGAAAAAGAACTCTTTCTTCCCATGCACCTCTGTTCTCATCACAGATGTTTGTGTCCTGGCAAATATTCTTCAGTGCTTTGATGATCTCAGTTTCAAAGGCTGCAGAGAGGTCTTCCACTTCTCTGAGACTTTTCCACTAACAGATCCCTCTGTTAAGCTATTCCATGGAATATCCCATCCTAAACCCACCCTCAGCTTCATTGTATTTGTGCTACTACCTTTATTGCTGCTCCCTTTGCTTATACAATTGAACCAAGAGCATAGAACTGGTAAATCAGAATTGACAGCCTAGGAAGCCAAGTAGTCATATTTCAGTATCAGTCAAGTGCTTTTCAGGGAAGAATTTGCAAAGTAACAAGTTCCACATCTTTTTTTGGCATAGTCCAGGAGGAATAAGCAAACAGAAGGAGCAGCATGTCTTCTGTCTGCTCTGCAGCAGCTTACAGAGATTTTCTCAGTATCTCTTTAAGGCAAAGAAAGCTGCCAAGGTGGAAGAAAAATAAAAACCTGAAGCAAATTTTGGTCTGCTTTATCAGTGCCATGGAATTTAGGATCTCTTTGCAACTATCCTCTCAGGACTGCCTGAGATTTGAATATCTCTCTGCTGTTCTTTCAATAAAATGGCTATGCTCAGAAACTTAGGCAGGGTTGTAGCCCTTCTGGGTATGCCACAGGCCTGCCTTTATTTTCTCCTCAGCTTGCCAGGCTTTCCCTTTGTACCAGATGGACTCAAACTGTAAAGACAGGAGAACTACAAATCATGCATCTCAAGGGTGCGGCTTCTTTGCCATGTGCAACAGAAGCACATTGCCAACTTCCCTGCTTTTTCCAGTGATCTTATTTAGAAACAGCAAATTAGGGACTGTTGTTAGTCAAATCAGATCATTGGATTTCTTCAGAACTGTGTTGCTCCGACCATTTTAAACCATGTTCCCTACACACTAAGGAATGTGCTGAGTTCACACTTACCTGTATTTTGTCAACCACACAGTTAGCCTTGAGTCTAGTCCAGGCCTGACCAGAATCAACTGCTCTTTGTCTCACCTTCATGACCATTGCTCTGTATACTCTGCCATTCACTCATCCTGTATTTTCTCTTACTGTAAAGGGATTAAATTAAGGGAGAAGTGATTAGAAACAGAAGGGAACTTGGCTTTAATGATCTGTACTTTGTTCACAAAATAACTCACAAACCATTCACTGATACCTTTTGATTTGCAGACCTTCCCTGCAGGCTCTGAGTCAAATCAGTGATCCAGAAGATCTCAGAAAGCAGACATTTTTTTCCCCCTCAAAGCAGTGATATTGGAAAAAGATGTGGCCCTCTGCAGCTGTCATGGCCTTTAATATCCAGCTACATGTTGTTTCCATATTGCATAGTGAACTGTGAGACCAGATGATCTCCATAAATAATGCACTCGTGATTTCCTCAATTACCGTTCCAACAGAAACTTCCAAAGGGTCGATGGACCAGGGAGCACTCATGAGCACATGGAGACACCTAAACTTTTAGAGTACTTGTGAGCATGGATGAGAGACGTCCCCATGTGAGAGGCAATCTAGACATAAGCATCCAATCTTGTACAGGGCTTTGACATAGGAAATAAACCTAGAACAATTTGCATTATGGAAGAGTATAGTGCTGGGCATTGAGAGTTCTTGATGACTAGTGTTAAGACAGTTCTTTTTTTCTCAGCTGAGGCCGTTTTACATGTGAGATTTCATTCTCAGCATGATAAATTGTGGACATTGACTATGAAGATTCCTTTATCACCTCCTCCTAGAAAGTCCTTTAAACCTCTTTACAGATAATTTCCAGATGGAGCTTTTATCTAATGTGATGTTGTTGCAGTTGAAACAGAAACTTGTTAGATATTTTTCTACTACATAAGAAAGTCCGTAAGAAGTTCCTTTCCCAAAGAGCACTCAATAAGAATTCTTCCCCCACCAAGACATTGACCACAGGAGTGACAAGCACATATGACTTACTAACAACTTTAAACTAAATAAAATTAAATATAATAAATTTCCCTTTCCCCATCACAAATTAACACCTTTGTGCTTCCTCTACCAGCAGCTATAAATTAATTTCCAACTGGCAGACTTATCTGGTCTCCAAAAGTTCTTCTTTCCAATGAAAGACTACATCATCTCTAAGCAGAGTCTTTCCCAGGTTAACTGAAGGCATCCTTGGAAGACTGAGCCTTCTGAAAGGACCTAACAGGGTATAGTGAATCATCATGTATTTAGAGAAACAACAGAGCAGGATGTCAAGGCAGACAGCACTGGCAGAGCTGAGCAGATGGGAAGGTGAGCTGAAACAGATCAGTTATTCACTCAGGCCCCAGCTGAAGGTTGATTATACAGGGAGTTGTGTGTAAAGCATTTATAGTCCAGCCTCAAAATTTATTCCAAGTGGGATTGTTTACATAGTCAAATATATTCCTATTAATTACGTGTATTTTTGTAGTAAGATGCTTTGATTAGGTTTGGGGGGATGGTGTGTTTTGGGGTTTTTTTTAAATATCTGCTAATTACTGTTAAACAATATTATCCTGTGAAATGTTCTTACTGAAAGATTCAAATGGTCTAAAAGGAATGAGAATTCCCACCTAACTGGGAACAGACTTATGCCTGAAATCAGCCCCCAGTCTTGCCTCCCACAGACAGTTCCCAACAGAAGAAGTGGTTGGGTTTCCTTCTTTTCCCTTTCTGAACCCTAATGCCACATGCACATGGGTGTTTGTTAGTAGTTACGCCTTTAATTTGATGCATGGCATGAGAGCATATGGTACCATAAACCCCACCAAAAATAGCAACCCAAATATTGGCTGCAAAAATCACAAAGGGCCTGGAAAGCTCAGTGATTACAATTGTGAGAACCTGTACGACATCTTACTGAAGGGTAACTAGGTCTTCTAGAACAAGACACAAATTCATGTACAGACTTCCTAACAATTGTGTATACATGGATGTGCTCAAAATAGACACTACCTTCAAAATTGCCTTTTGTAGGCTGGTATTACAGCTGCATTTGAAGCTGCCTAGGAACATGATAAAAAAAGTGACATGTCAGATCTCTCTGTCATACCCTTTCTGCAGGGTTTTCACTTTGATACATTTCAGTCATGTTTTGGCTGATATGCGTATATATTCACACACATAGGCATATCTGTATGTGCATACAAATATTTCTTTAAAAAGGATATGTTTCTTCTATATTTTGTTTCTCTCTAACACTGATCTCTAGAGTCCTGGGCCATATCTTCCCATGTTTGGTTCTTGTATACAGATAAATATGTTGTAATAATTCCTCTAATTTCCCATATGCCTAGAGCCTAATTTATAATGGCTTAAAATGAGGGGAGAATGTCTCTTTCTTAGTGCTTTGTTGAACTTTCAGGAGGAACTTTGCTGCCATGTGACCTGAGACACAGAAAATGTTGATACCAGTAAAATCTTAGCAGAGCATGCCAAGAAAATCAGCATTTAGTTTACCTAGGGTATCCCAGAGGAAACATACAGTTAATACTGAAGTTTAAAATATCTTAGCCTTGGAATCTTAAGACTCCACCATCACTTGGAAGAGGGGGAGGAAAGAGTAACAAAAAATCCCGTAGCAACAAGGAGGTTAAATACACACATATGCAAAATGTAGCACAACTCAATGGATCACTTTTAGCAGCTACGGATTTTGTTTGACACGGATTTTGCTCTTGATCTCCTCATATTTGTAGCATTGCAGAAAAAAAATTAATAAACCCTTCCCCTTTCTGAGAATACCTTATAATGAAAACAAGAATATTTTGAAAGGAAAGAATAGGAAATGTTGACTGGGGTGTCCTGCTGCTTTCTAAGTAGTCCAGCTCCCAAGATTTATGTCAAAAGCAACAGAAGTTTGGAAATGAAAGAATGCCCTTGAAGTTACGCTCTGTAACTCAGCCAAGCGAGATGGCTTTTTCATTTACCTTGTCGAAAACCCAACATGAAAAAAAGGTTGGAGATAAAAATCTTACACCATTACTGGAGATTTACAAATGATGTGACAAAATAAACATGTGTTCCATGCATGAGAAAAAGTGCTCCATTCAATGATATAACAACTCCTCTGCTCAAGATAGGTGGTACTTAGTTTTAAATCTGCAGAGCATTGACTTGAGTTGCTGAAGTTGTACCCTTTTCATCTGAAGCAATCCTCACACATGGGCTCTCAGTAAGGCTGGGGAACTGGTACAGTCCTGCCAGCCTACAGAGGCAATGGAGCTCTTCCTTTGCTGACCCTGGTGCTCATGGATTCTATAGCATAATTTACCTTCTCTGTGTTTGAATTTGACATCATCCTATACATTCCACTGTCCCTGCCAGGGTAGGTATTTCTGAATGTGAGAGCACACGTTGGTAGGGTTGATGTTGTGGGATTAAACACCCAATAAGAGACAGCAATAGAAGTTAGATAAGTAAAAGGGAACAAAGCAGCTGCTTGAAAAGTGTGTTATTGCCTGAGACAAGTCTCATTTATGTCTAAGTGTGAAGATGTCTCCCTTGCATATTTAAGATTTTGACACACGGCACCTTTAAGTCAATGATATGAAAGAGCTCCTGTTGGCTTCAGTTGATTTTGGACTTGCAGCATTGGCCTTAGCTGATTTTTCTTAACAACAGCAGGGTCCAAAAGTCATTGTGCTGAGGTGTTAATGATTTCTTTTTATCCAATTGGTTCAGCAAAACCCCTAAAACCTGGAAGCAGCAGCTTTCTTTCCTTGGGAACCCAGACCTCTAAGCCTTGATCAAGCATGCAAGGAAGCTGTCATGGTTTAACCACAGCTGGCAGCTAAACACCACACAGCCACTTGCTCACTCCCCCCTGGTGGGATGGGGGAGACAATCAGAAAAGTAAAAGTGAGAAAACTCATGGGTTGAGATAAAGACAGTTTGATAAGTAAAGCAAAAGTTGCACATGCAAGCAAAGCAAAAGAAGGAATTTATTCACTAGTTCCCATCGGCAGGCAGGTGTTCAACCATCTCCAGGAAAGCAGGGCTCCATCACGTGTAATGGTTACTTGGGAAGACAAGACACCATTACTCTGAATGTCTCCCCCTTCCTTCTTCCCCCAGCTTTACATGTTGAGCATGAAATCATATGGTATGGAATATCCCTTTGGTCAGTTGGGGTCAGCTGTCCCGGCTGTGTCCCCTCCCAACTTCTTGTGCACCCCCAGCCTGCTTGCTGGTGGGGTGGGGTGAGAAGCAGGAAAGGCCTTGACTCTGTGTAAGCACTGCTCAGCAATAGCGAAAACATCCCTGTATTATCAACACTGTTTCCAGCACAAATCCAAAACATAGCCACCTACTAGCTACTATAAAGAAAATTAACTCTATCCCAGCCAAAACCAGCACAGAAGCTCACATTTCAGATGCAGTGTGAGGCAGGTTGTGCTAATACCTGAAATAAGAAGCACATACTGTTAAATATCAAAGGGCTGCCATGATTGTACAGACTTTTGGGAGAGCACAGGTGAAGAAATAGCACATGGTTTCTACCTTTAACTTCAGTTTGAGCTGTACCATGTATGAGAGATCACTTTGGTCTCCAAGAAGTAACTACCATACTGACTTATGCAATGCATATATTATAGAATATGATCTAAGTATTAATGCAGAACAATACCTAGTGTATCTAATTTAAACAGCTAGAACTTAGCGTTTCAGCTATGTTGAAACTTTAATCTTCTGTTTATAGCGTAATTCAAACCTGCAGAGTAAACACTCAAGCGTCTTCTGTCAGTGTAGGGTGGCAGATCCTTCTGGGTGCCTGCAGAGATCCTTCCACCAAGACTAAGGGTCCACCTCCCTCCTTGCAGGTTCTTTTACAGTAGGAGACTAATATGCTATAAAGACATATCTCCATTCAGGATACAGTTTGTTAAGTCTTCTTTCCACAAAGATTCCCCAAAAGAGCTGGTTCTTGTTAAAAAACAAAGCGGTGGTAACAATCTTGTGGCCAGAACATTTGTCCCAGAGGATGGATACAGGTTCTCAGGTTACCTTCAGAAAATCAGAACTAACACTATAGGAAAGGTTTTTAATCAATACATATCATCATATTAAAATGAGTTTGCTGTGCTTAAGTCTACTATTAATGGCTCAGGAGTCTCCAAGGCTTTAGGTAGCTGTGGCTGCCATATCACAGCAGAGTTCTAGATGGGACACAGGTATATGTCCATAGACAAAATACTTCTGAGTTGTGTTGTCATCTAATCCCAGAGTCTGAAAAAATTTCAGGACAGTGAAGATGGTAATTAAGGGATAGACGCTAATAGATTTGCAAGTTCTGAAAAATAGGTGGATTACATAGTGGATTTTATTGTGTACATTTTACATAGCCAAATCCCAGTTTTAGAGGATTTGAGGCTGAATGGTTCCTAGCCTCACATCTTTCTTCCCAGGTAACTGTTCAGCATTTTGTGGTCTTCATTTTCACGGAATCTAAGTACCTCGTACTCTAAACAGACTCAAACAATGTAGCTGTTGTATATGTACTATGACTTCAGTCTGCCTCATAAAAACAGAGAAATGAGAGCAGGCTAAACACTGCCTTGAAGACACACCCGACCACATAAGAGGCAGCGAATAGATATGAATTCCAGTTCACTTCCTCACTTCTCCCTCTGTAATTGGCCAAGCTAAAAGCCTTCCATCCAAACAGCCCTGAACTGTGAGGAAGTTCAGATCCAAACTCTTACAAGCCAGGCCATTTATAATTACTTTTATTGCCTCATTAAATTTATTATGTTGAGCCATTTCTAGTGACCTCATTAACTCTCTGCAAAGAGTTTGTCACGTACAATCCTTAACAGATGTCTGATTTCAGGCATTGCAAAGTCAATCATCTGGCCCTTTCCCTAGCATGCATAGACCCTTAGCTCTCCAATCCTGTGCTCTACTCTCTCTCAACAAGGATTTCATTTTGATGATGCTGTATTACTGGGAAATTTGCTGTGGTCTTGCTTGGGCCAGTTTTTATGCCTTCGTCCTCTAGCTATGTCCCACATATTTCTTCTCATCTGCCTTATTTCCTTCTGCATTGATCCAGATGGGTTGTATACCAGAATTGCATTCTCTCCTGTGGAGAATATCTTCTGGCTTCTTCTTGAGTCAATGAGGGTTTGCAATGCCCCTTTGGGGTTAGGCTGTAAAAACCCTCTATTATGTGTGCAGCTGGGCTCAGAGAGCAGATTTCACTTTGTTCTTTCTTTATCCATGATTTAAATGGCTTGGATAGCATGATTATTAAATGCTGGGGTTCTGGACCACAGCCTTGAAGGATTGTCAAAAGGATTTTGAGTCACTCTGCAGCTGAGAGCAGGATGTGGGACTGACAGGATCAACAAGGAAGGAAGGAAGCTACCATGTGAACCTGAGACTCAGCCAGGTCTCCTACAACTGGCTTGCCGGGTAGGCAATATGCAATGCCAGACATCTGGGGATGAACACAAGTCAAGAGTTGTTTTTGGAAGAACATGTGCATTCTGCAGTCATACCCATTCCCAGATCAAGAGATGCAGACATTGCCCCAGCAGGTTGCATCCCATGCATTGACATAAGAACAACCATGTGCAGGCAGGCCAAAGGCCAAAGGTCCATCCCTCTGTTCAAAGTCAGCCTACATTGAATGTCCAGGATAATGGTCCAGGGAGCATATGTAGGGATATTTCCACAAAATACCCCTCAGGCTTTGGCATGATATGGTTCAGATGACTTCCTGTGTTGGACTATTTAACATTTATTGACAGATTTAGGCTTTTTCCCAAAAAAACCTTTTTGAGCTCTTGTAAGCCTTTACTTTGCACAATCTCCTGTGGCAAGCATTTCCAATGCTTAAGTACATGCTCTATGAAGGACCAACTTTTTTTTTAACTTTGTCTTCAACTTTAGAGTTTGTTTTATTCTTTCCTGTTCTTGTGTTGGAAGAGAGTGAATAATTATTCTGCTTTCATCTTCTGCAGGCCAGTCATGATTTTACAGACATCTATTCCTCCCCTTCTCAGTCATCTCTTTTCCTGTTGCTCCTGTATCAATTTGCCATTTTACTTCTGGTAGGTTAAGAACTGTAACAGGCTAAGGATCAGGAATATTTTTGTGTAGTTTCAGGGGGGAAGGAGAAACAGGACTTGGGGAGGAACCTGGATAGCTGTGATTGTGTTACTTACCTTGTTGTGAAGGTGGTACAGCTTTTTTCCTGAAAGAGTATCTAGTTTTGTAACTTAGATTTGCTACATTTCAGAAGCTGTAAGCACATAAAAAGGGGAGGACACGAATTTATGCAAACCTTCAATTTCCACATAAAACTTAAGCCCATTTCTCCTCTTGCCTTTCATAAAAGTTGGTCTGTAATGTAGTGTTAACTTGAATTATTGCAGGGATTAGAAGGTGAGATGGGTCCAGTTCCCAGTTCTTCTCACTTCTTGGTTTTATAGAGGTGCAGTTCTCCTGGATTTATATCTG
Organism: Pelecanus crispus; assembly: GCF_030463565.1. Classification (NCBI taxonomy): domain Eukaryota; kingdom Metazoa; phylum Chordata; class Aves; order Pelecaniformes; family Pelecanidae; genus Pelecanus; species Pelecanus crispus. The sequence continues at coordinate 69,574,400 of NC_134647.1, read as the reverse complement.
ATTTACACCAGGACAGATGGGAGGAAAGTCAGACCTATTGTTTTTACAGTCTGCTTTTGACAGTGCTGAGAATCTTCATGCTATAAAAGTGTCCGTGCTGTGCCGTCTTCCATCTGTATTGCATATATTGTATCTGTCATGCTGGTTAGGAAGAGCTGATATTTTTGGCAAGCTTTCTTTCTTGTACAACTCCCCATATAGCATCACAGCATAAAAAAAAGCAATGGATGGGAAAAAAATATCCAACTCATGGGAATTTCACATACTTGTTTTATCCCATGTCAGAGCAGAAGAGGAGACTACCAATTTTTCCCCCAGTGGAATGAAAGGTGTTATCAGATTTCAATTAGTTCTCATCCAAATGTAAGGAGTATCTTGAGGCACTGGGACACTTCAGTCACAAGAGGCTCAGATTCATTTCCTGTAACTGTAGTTGTCTAAATGTTGTCTTCTAAAATGGGTAAAAGAAAGGGATGAGCCTGTCTAGAGTGCAAGTAATTTCATCCTGAACACCACATCTCAGATACAAGATATCACTGCATGTTTGGGGATGATTTGCTCTCTGTACTGACTAGATAAGGAACCTAGACATACCATTTGACTAACTGCTTGCCTTTTAGGCAACTAAAATTAGAAAAAAAAACAACCCTTCAAATATTTTTGTGGAGATAATGTTCAGCTCAGGAGAAAACAAGGTCATGACAAACTCAGAACTGCAACTTCCATGAGGAACACCCTGGCTGATACAGAGTGCAATGCTGGTGGGAAATATTTTGTCTTCATTTTCTTGGCAAAAAAATCCTTTAAAAATCTGCCATTTCCTAGGGAAGACTTTTGATTGAGATGACCCCCTGCCTTCTCATGGGAAATTTTTTCACTCAGAAATTAAGAAACAGCTTCAAGAAGTTAAAAAAACAGTAGAAAGTTGTTTGCTAATGAAGCATACAAGTGGCAGCTGATAGATTGAAAGCCATAATATTCTTAGCTTCCATAGCCAAGATATATGAGGGCCTTTTCTTTCACACTGGCACTAACTTTACCCATGCAAAATTCAGACATCCAATCTAAGCAATGTCTGAGCTCCTTCAGTGCTCAATGTGCAGACTCAGGCACCTCTAGGAAAAGACTCATCTCTGATTTTATAACTGTGTTAAAATCTGAAGAATTTAGATGGCTGTGAGTAAGGAAGATGCATCTCACAGTGTGTTTACACCATTTTAACTCCACTAGAATACTTGAGTTATTCCCACCATCAGTTTATAAAGATGCTATGAATGGATAAGCTACCCAGCACAAGATGTGTTTCACACCCCCAGAAGAGGCAGGGAACAGCTCTTTATCCCCAAAAGTTTTCCCACAAATGAAGAAAGAGGTCCAGGGAGAAGCAGATTGAGAGACCTAGAAAGGTTCTTCATTAGATCCACTAACTGCGGATGATAGAAATGTCCTTAAATATAATACATCAACATTACTATGTTAAAAAACCACCTTCTGGCTCCAGACATGGTGTAGTCTTTAATTTCACTGGATCAAATTCAGGTGGATTTTCATATGACAACAAAAGGCTACAGCTAAAGACATTTTCCAGCCAAATTTCAAGCCTTTGTTTCAAAAGAACAGATTCACTAGGAGTATGGAGAAAGAAGAATTACTTCAGTTCAAATAATGAATGTCTGGCAAGATCAACAGCAACTGGCTAGTGAGTATTGTGATGGGAAATGCCCAGTGATTTTCATAGCAGCACTGACACCAGCCTCCTGATGGTAGCAGTCTAGAGGTTGGATAATGCTTCTTGGTGGCTGTAAAGTTTCACTGAGCCTATGAACCAACTTCTGTCTAAAGCATCCTAGCATGGGGTGAAGAGAGGTGGCAGGAGGGGATGCTGTGAACTTGTAGACTCATTTGTAGTATGCCAAAGGGGACAACAGCAGTAAGGTAGGAATCTGGGAAAATAAGCAGTAAGGCAGTCTGGCACTTTCCCCAAAACACTGTGCCTGCTTCGTGGTGTCAGAAGTAGAAACAGAAAAAGGCAGACCCCTAGGTCACTGTTGATCTTCAAAAGGGGTTAGTGTGCCACACCATGTGGCCACATTTTATTAGCATGCTAAGGAGGGACATGCAGGAGCTTGTGTCCTTGCAAGATGAGTTTTCAGTAAACACTGATTGCTACCCTGTGACTGGGGTTAAGAGTTTTCATCCTCAGTGACCCATAAACACATGCCCTGGGACATTTCCCCAGAGAATTTCAAATGACTTTACTGACTGACTTAAGTGAAAACGCAAAGAGGCCTTATGCCTTCAAAGCCTGTGAATACATTTTCTAACCAAAGCAGAAAGTTCAGGCACTGTTCATCCTGTTCTGCCCAGGGCTCGCTCTTCTTGTTTTGCATTGAATTTCTTTCTGTTAGACATTGTTCACAAGCCAAAGTTTTCTTTGGAACGGCAAATGGGAAAGGACCACCTGGGTTAGGAATTCCTATCCTCTGGAATTGCAGGCTGCTGTGCCAGTTTCATCATTTTTTTTCTCAGAAAAGAAGAATGTAGTGCTGGCTGGGAATGTATAGAGATGTTCTTCCCTTTTGCTACTAGTTGCAGATGGACACAGAAGGTAACCTCCTTCCAAAACAAGATGTATTCTACTGTAATGGACAAAGTCTCTTCCTACTCCTACGAGTATCAGGAGGTGGCAATAAATAAGTTAACAGCAGATGCACCTAATCATGGCAAGGCTAGGAGGTTGTTCCTACGAAAGGCAACAGGGTCAGTCTGGTATTCAACCACAGTCCTCTGTAATCCCAAGGAAGGAAGGTGGATATGAGGGAGGAGCAGGATTAGGTCTATGGCACTGTGTCATCCTACAGGCCACTCCTGGTGGGCATATGGACAGGGAGCAAGATGCCCATGTGAGCTGCCATGGTCATGTCTGTGTCTTGTCAGAGCCAAGGAATGAGGCCACAGCACAGACATGTCAAACACATTGTCAGAAGGTGCTGAAGTGGCTGGGTTTATTTTAATCTGAAAATGTGGCCCTTGCTGCCTTTTATGATGTGCCAGTCTAAGCTGCCTCTGGCAGCTGTGAGAATATTGGTTTTGGCAGACAGCTGCAAGGAGCAGCAGACTGGAAGGAGTCAGCAGCAAATGTGATAAAAGGGGAAAGCTGCTGATGCCAGGAGGAAAAGCACAAGGTCCTGCTGATTACCAGAAACCCTTCAGGAGCTGTGAGGAAGAGGAGGTCTCTGACACTGGGATGGATGGACAGAAAATGACTAGCCCTCTCCCCTTGACTTAAGTTGAATTGCCCCACTGCACATGTAAGATGCCTCACTGGCTGGAGGGGGAGGAGGCTCCAAAGGAGAAGAGCAGAACCAATGGGAGGTGCCAGGGAAAGATTTCTCTCTTTACCTGGAATTTGGCTGAATTGATCTTCTTCGATAGGAAGGACTGGGTCCTGGCCACCAATAAAACATGGTGGCAGCAATCTGTGGGAACTGAAAGTGTCCAAACTAAATGGTAAAACCATGTATGTAACCTCGTCAGTGCTATATTAACAGGTCCAGTATTTGCCAGACCTAGAGTTTTTATTGAAAAAAAACCCACCCATCTCTGTCTTACAATTGCAACCCTCCTCCTCTGTGGTTTTGGGGATGGGCTCTTTTTTTGGCCAACTAGATAACAAGCTCTTTGGACCATGATTTTTTTAATGTGTTTGTACTCACAAAGAGGGTGGGATCTGCAAAAGGTCCCAAGCCCTTATGAATGTTAAACAGTGATGATAATAATATGAATGTCAGTGAAATTCCCATAGTTGCTTCTCTAACCAGCTCATCAAAGATGATCTCTGAGAGTGGTTCCCTGGAAGGAGGAACAGTTTAGATGCCAACTTGAGGATCAACTTGCTTCTTATCATTGTGATTTCCTCAGGACAGGAGGTTTTTGGTGCAGCAGGTATACCAGGCTGCCAGCTGAAAAGGGATATTCCCAGGCAGTATTGCTAATGATGCAATGAAAGGGAACATAACATCCATGAAGCAGGACAGGATTCTCCAGAAAAAAAATGTAAAGGGCTGGGTTGGTTGGTTTGTTTAGCTTTTTCCCAAGGCCTGAGATGCTCTTTTTAATAGGATTTATTTTTAGTGTAAACATGGGAGACTTCTGTTTAGGAGAATCATACCCAGCAAAGCAAAATACTTAGCCAAAAGACTGCTTACCCTGCAACTGCCTGGTTTGTGCTTGAGTGCCCAATGCTTGCATGAACACAGCAGTCAAGGGTAGCAACTGCCCATAAGCCCTGGGCATACCAGTGTTCTGGCCTTTTCTGAACTACAGTAATTGGTGGCAAAGGTGAATTAGTCAGTATTTTAGCTTTATTCAAAAATAAACAAAGGGCAGAATCTCCTTTGCTGTCAGCATGCTCTGCAGAGGGGCAGAGGGGCAAGAAAATGCAGAGGTTGTCACAATGACCCTGGTGTGCATGATCTCCTGCACAACAAGGACAGAGACTTAAATCAAGTTTCTCCTGGATGGACCCCAGTCACTTGGGTTTGACTAAACCAGGTCCACTGGGATACTTTGCCCATAACTCCATGCGTGCCCTTTTAATACACAGTGGCTCAATTTTGGTTTCTATTGCATTTTCTATTTCTGATCAGGGCCAGCAAGAGAGTGTGCTGGAGGAATCATGTGAAAGGCTGTTCTTCTAATTTCAGTGCAAGGAAAATTAGAAAAAAATCAGGTATAGAATGTTTTTGTTGGGATAATTCTAGCTCAATTTTGCAAACTGAAGACCATTAGGGGAGCGCCAGATAAGTCTCTGAAGCATATATAGCTTATCTGAAACAAAAGTGCATTCTGAACCTATCTGAGATATGCTTGTGACTAGCTTTCAGAGAGGAATTTACAAGCCTGGAACAGTTTATAGCCAAGACAGCTTTCCAAGAAATAAATGTAGGAATAAATATTTACCTCCTTTCTCCAAATCTCCATACTAAGACTTGTGCTGAAATAATTATCTACCCTTTTAAGTTGTATTTATTCAGAGATCTATGTGGCATGAAAAAGCAACCCAGATTTACACCACCACCTTGTGTTGTTATATAGAGAGGAACACCATAAATTTTAGTCACCGCTGGCATGTTAGATCTGTCACTTCATGGTGATACTGGAGAGTATATTTAGGAATATAATTGATGTGGTAAAGTTTGTTGCTTATGGTACTAGACCAGAGTAGTTTGGATTTTTGTATTGCTGAAATGTTTGCTAATGACCTGGGTGGAAACAGCATTCATACAGGTTAAAGACCTGGTTGGTAGTTTTCATATAGTTAGGCACACTTGTCAGGCATCCTTTTTTCCCAACAATTTCAGGTTTTCAAACAATTGATG